>NC_132896.1:11895208-12252708 GCF_030463535.1 Salminus brasiliensis
ATGATCCTTCTTTGGCATCACTCCAAGGGCCCCCCTTTATTTTTAAGTGTAATTCATATAAACTAAAGGACTCACATCCGAGATGGCAAGGGCAAACCTCCATCTCGGTATACGCTGACATGGGTCATAATGCGCTTTGACTTTGATAAATGTCCCTGCCATCGGGGTCAGTTGTAATTCTGAGAGGGTGAAGGCCCCTGAGCACATAGCATTAGAGCGATCGGGAATGCTCGCGACGGCAGTCGCAGGAGTGCCGTGCGTTTTCTTCTCACATGCGCTGCCGTGCATCAGAACCAGCAGCATTTGTCACAGTCAAGAGTCCTGTTGTGACTCCAGTGTGTTTCAGTGTGAGCAGTATGTTTTGGCCTTGAGTCAGACAGAGTCGTGTAATGCTTCGGGAGACCAACACACGCACACAATGACCTTATCCTGAATACGCTTCTGAGGGAGCTCCCCGGCAGGAGGGCCGCTGACTGTTTGGGAACGTAAATGTGAAATTAACTTCATCTAGAGTGGGCTATTCTGGTCTGCAGTCCGGCTTTAAACTTGGATGGGAACGGAAGTAGGAAATGGAGGTTAAATGGAAACAATAGCTCAGAGATATGAGAGCGATAACGTTCGCTCTTATATCTGGCTATGGAAAAATATTGTTGACCAAGGTGACAGCTTGCAGCCTGGAGTGACCATTTAACCATTTGCTGGCCAAAATACGGATTTCCTTTAATAACCATACATTTTCTATAATGTATAGCTATGCATACTTTTATTTTTAAATATATGTTTATATAACACTAAAACCATTTGAATAATATTTCATTTCATTTATTACTTTATTTTAATAGAGACAGTGCTTATTGATCAACAAAATAAAAAAAAATACTGTAAAAAGGCAATTTAAAGTTATTATTTTTAAGGTCATTTGAAGAACTAAAATCAATCTTTGCAGCATCAAAAGGGTATAACTATTTATTCAAGGCAAATGACTTGGTACTATATGCAGAAGCCCCTTTGCTAAGAGTTGCTGTTTATAATTTGCCCTATATGTAGACGTAGAGAGTTGTTTAATTCTTGGTGGTATATAATAATAAAATAACATATATTTATACATCTGATAAATGTGAAAGAAATGAAGTTGGGTATGAAAACAAATGGCTTAATGGCAGGTCAACTCGTTTCTATCATCCTAAATATCATTGATCTTACTGGTTTAACCTTATGCACCTCTATTCTCTTCAAAAGAACAGTACCAGTAGAGCTGGGCAATATGACATTATTTTATCATATAGTGAAACATTTTGTTATGCTTTTCTAAGAATATTAGATGCTGTTATATGCTGTTAATGCTTAATAAACACTGATCAGCTGCAGGTTTCATTACAGACAGTGTAATTAGACTGGTTTAATTTAGATGAACAGCAGCAGATCTTGATTAAAACTCAATGATCTGATTAGTAGTTTTGAAGGATCTGTGGCTACTGATGTTTTCACTCTGTGAATACATATATCATGATAAATATCATGCGTCGCATGGTATTGGTTGGTGTGGCGCAACAGATAACACCCCTACCTGCCAGTGAGCTACCAAATCATGTTGGAGACTGGGGTTCGATTCCCGGTCTGGGTGACTATGCTTCGCTACACCAATAAGAGTCCTTGGGCCAGACTCCTAACACTACACTGACCCACATCTGTAATACATATACCTTGTAAGTCGCTCTGGATAAGAGCGTCTGCTAAATACCGTAAATGTAAATGTAAATGTCGCGAAAAAAAACTCTTTAAATATCGTGATATCATATTTTTACCACATCGCCCAGCCCAGAGTACCAGTACCAGACAGGGTTCTTTTGAGAGATTCTATACAAGAACCACATTTGTTTTCCTACAGAACCTACAGAACTAACTGAATGGCTTCAGCCTACCTTTGTTGAACCACAAATTGAAAGGTTCTTTATGGCAAGGCCTCTTTTACTCCAACTTCTTATGAAGTGGTCTTTGCAATTTGTAATTTGATTGGCTTTTTTTATGGTAATATCCCTTTAAACTCTTTAAGGGCCTGGATTTGGGACCATGCTTCAGTTTGTTTGTTTTTTTTATACATTGATTACAGTACATGTTTGTTTCGCAGCAGCCATCAAGTAATTCATAGTTTACTCATAAAGGAAGGGGTCCAACAAGGGTTCATTGTAGTGATGCTGTAGGTTCCTTACAGAACCTTTCAGTTGAGATGTCTAAATTGGCTTTATTGAAGAATCATCCATCGATTGATGGTTAAATGTATGCTTAAAGGTAAAGGGTCCAGAAAGGGTTCTTTGTTGTAATGCTGTAAAAGACATTGTTTAATTATTGTTGGTTATATAATCACATGGACATGGATCTGATAAAGGTGAAGGCAATGAAATCGGGCATTAAAACAAATGGCTTCATGGCAGGGCAACTCGTTTCTATCTACAAAGAGCAGTGTTCTGCTGTGGTCAGTAATGACCCTGTCAACTCCCTGATCTCGTTATTTATGATGATGTGTGTGGATGAGAGGCATTACACCCGTTTCCATCTTCCTCTCGACTCAGACAGGCTGGAGGACTCTGTGTTACTCACCCTGGTGTTTTTTAGCATTGTATAGGTGGGCGGAGCCGCTTTCCTTTGATTGTCTGGCGTTATTTTATTTTTTACCCACTCGTTTTCCGACAAGCCTCGCCTCCGTTTCGTGGACTGGCCGTGAGTGCGAACGACTAGCCAATCCAGGCGCGAATGGCGGAACACTCATAGCCAATCACAACGTGGAGAGGGCGGGACTTGTCGGAATAGCGGTGGGGAAAAAAACGACGCCGCTCGCTCGCTTCTCCAAAGTTGCGTTATTGAGTCTCGGTACGTCGCGGAGGATTGTGCTTCCCGAGAGCCCAGCGGCTGGACAAAGCTACCCCACTGACCCCCCAGCTCAGTCTTCACTTTTGCCGTTTCTTCACTCGGTTTGTTGCCTTCGTTCAAGATGACCGAGGAAAAGAATGTTCGCCATATAAAGCTGGTATGTCTCTCTCTCTCTCTCTCTCTCTCCCTCTCCCTCTCCCTGTCTTACCTTAGACGCCTCGCTCTGCTCCCAGTAGTTATCTAAAGGCTTTAATGGGAAGGTATTAAACTCCTGCTTCGGCTCGCTAACGCTTTCTTTTATGGGGAGACTTTAATGGTGGGCTGATATTTCGTATGCTGTGGCATTACTGGATGGATTCACAGCTATAACTTTTAATTTCTACACATTCGACAGTTATTCCGTTGTAAATCCTACCGTTGTATGTTGCACCTTGCTCTGTTTAGCAGATAAGCTCCAGCTGTACTGTTTCTAACGACGCAGCTGGAAACGGTTAAAACGCGTAGCGTCGTGAGCAAAACTCAAAATCATATATTTTATTTTTTATATTATTTTTTATCATTTTTACCAAACGCACACCGCCTCTGCTTTACGTCTGAGTGTCAGTGAGAAACGAAAAAAAAAGTCCCATGTGTTCAGACCAGGCAGCTCCGGCTGTATACACAGCATTGAACGTAAGCTAGCTGTCCCCATACAGTAGACCATGCAGTGTCAGTCCACCAGCATCTCAGCCTGCTGAGAGGGGTAGTAGGGGTAGTTGTGGTTATCTCACCGCCTCCTGCTGCCCCAGACACTTAGCCAGTAAGCTCAAGTTCAGCATCAAATTGGACCAGAAGTTTAGTGCCTAAACCAAGTTTTCCATCTCACACATCCAGAGCATTTGGACCTGAATATCCGAGGCTAACGCAGACCTCAGCTGAGGGCAAACGAGCAGAGACAGCTGCGTGAAGCAAAGCGAATGTAACAGAGTCATGAATTCAGTTGTCATCTGATCTAACAGTGTTTTGTCACGCTGTGTCAGACTGATGACTTTGTGGAAGCGACTGCAGGTCGCCCGTGTGTGTGTGTGTGAGTGTGTATGTGAGTGTGTGTTGTGTTTACCTACATGGCTAATGTGTAACCAGAATTGGAGTCGTACACCTGAGTCATTCAGCGGCCCTCAAACAGGACATGGAAACTTGCCTTTCTTCTCTGCGCTCTTCTTCTCCCCTTTGGTTCCACAGATGTATGATGCAAAAATGCTGCAACGCTTTACTTCTGACGGATCTCTCGGTTTGTTCTGTTCGAGCGTGGCAGACGTGTGTTTTGATGGCGTGAAGAAGCCGTTGACATTGTCTGTACATCATCTGCCAGCAGCGAGCGTTGATCTGAAGGATCCAGTTCTGCATCAGCTGGTGTCAACAGTTATCAACACCTCGATTTATTGGGGTATTACCTTTGGGTCTCGGTCTTGAGAATTGCGGATTCTTGGATAATGTCGTATCTGAGATTTGGTGCTTTGGTGGGTGGGCTCCTGAATACCCCTTCAGCAGTGTTGAAGGTCATAAAAATGTCATTTAGCAGCTGTCATTTTCAGTGGAGGTTTGCCCAGATTGATCTCGTTTGGTCCTCCGTCAAATCCATAAAACTTGACTGCTATCATAAGTAACAGCTTTAATCCCTTTATTATTTATGGCTGAAAAGCTGGAAAGCTATTTTTACAGAGGCACGAACACAATGGCCATGCAATTTAGCCCTGCTATGGCGGTCCCGTCGTGCCCCTGCATATTTATTTTCAATTCAGCCATGCGCTCAGATCGCTGCCAGCTGCAGGAAGGTGTTTTAGTCTTACTGTTTCATTATCCCTTCCCAGCATCCAGCACAGCGAAGCAAAGCAGCGGAAAGAGGCATGAGCAGCATCCGAGAGCCCCGGATGTTTTTTTAATGTCCTTTTGACTACTAGTATTAGTGGCTATGATGATGAGCCCTCGTCCGACAAAAGAACACAAGGCAGCTCTTTTCCCCTAAATAATGAGGTGATTGGGTACAGTATGACAGAAAGCCGGATTGGACTGGCGCATGCTCTTCTTTATGGCCGTGTCTGCCTCTGGTTTTGTCTCTGCCACGTGAACAGAGGCATGATGGATCATTGTGACCCAAGAGCGCCCAATCGGACACCATTGTTGCTGCTTTCTGCTATAATTGCTATTTACTCGGGGAAAAAAACAGGCAGTGAGGCCTGAAAACAGATGCAGACCATCTGAGAGGAGAGGTTGTTGTTTTAATTGATTCGTTTGTGTGGTAGCTTGTGTTTCGGAGCGGAACTCGAGCCGAACAAAGTGCCTCCTGACATAATGTGACCCAATATTCAGTGCTCGCTGTGTTCTCAGAAATCGTGGCTTTTGTAGCCTCGAAGACGGGCCTTTCATGAAAATTCGAAGTGCCTCAAGGGCATCTCTGTGCAAAATTGCTGCATGTTAATTGTGACATTGTTAGGACAGGAGACGTGCTCTGAAACATAAACAGCCAAATCAGGCGTACAATAACGACAGTGATGACAGAGCGATATCATTCTGTTACTCATCATCTTAGTATGCCGTGGCTCTGTTTCAAGAGTTTGAATCATCGCCCATCATGTATTGTGGGCTGAAGACAACAAAACACATTGGCAGGAGTAGTCTAACTGATGCAGTGCTTTCTGTCATCGCCTCCATAAAGGTGCGATCATTTTCCTTCAGAAACCTGCGTCGCTGTCAGCCGCCCATGAGCTATTCTGTTATATCATGTTCTAAATTACTAGGCCTGCGTACCGCACAATGGGTTAGTCACAATCCGGAAAGCTCTTGTCATGTCTCACAGATAGAGATCTCGTGGTTGCCAGAGAGGTAGTCCATTTGAGAGCGATTAGAAGCCATATGTAGCTGAGGCCTGAGGCTCACAGAACTGTAGAAAGAGGTTAGCCTATTTACCCATATGGGTAAAATGATATAGCACAACCTGCAGCTTCTAGCACCTTCTCGCAGCTTATTCAGCACCTCAGCAATGCTGTATGTTTGCCTGTATTCACTATTGAGCGTCTGGCCTGAATTGTCGGCGAGAAGAGCATGAATAGCATCAACAGACAAGGTGTCAGTTAGGGCGCACCCAGCGTAACCTGACGCAATCTTTGAATCTTGTCTGTTGTTGGTCAGAGTGCCCTTAATGAAAGTATAACACATTGATTACCTTCGCTTACACAGGTTGTAGACTCATGGCTAGACACTCCAGATCGATATAGCAGAATGGTGTATAGCCAGTTGATTATCTACGAAACCCCAATAATAAGTGTTGCAGTGCTGGTGGACAGGTCATTTCAGCACTGTGCTGTAATTGTAGTATAGGCGAATCTTTAGAAATAAAGATTGTAGCCCTCCATCTCAGTGGATTTAGCCAGTCCTGGTCTGTGTGTTAAGCGGTAGAGAAGTGTCATGCATTATGAATGAGTTCCCCCTCTCCAAACTGATAATTAATTTCAGGAACACAAACACAATAGCTCAGGAATAGGTCTTGCTGAGTCCAGCTCTTGTGTGTCGCCTGTTTTCTCACCCCTCTGCCATGTTGCTCTAGTGGTGCCATAAGAGCTCCAGTTTGTGCACGCTGCTGGGATAGAGACTCTCTGCAAGTGCTTGACGTGTTTACCATTTTAGCAGGAACATATGGAGCGTTTCAGAGTTTCATTCACTATTCATGCCCGAGCCACCATAATGTCCCCAAGAGTAGCCATTTGGTGAACGGAGGCAGGCCTTGGATCGTGAAGTTAAGAAGTCACTCATCAATGTGACACTGCTGCACTTCCATGCCACTGCACTCATGCTCAGGACCGGACTGAGTGCCGTAATGTGTCCCTGGGAAGCTTTCACACTGTTTCTCGTCCTGGGGCAGTCCTCTAGTAGAGTGCTGGCTGTTTGCACATGTCACATCGCTAAGCGTTTCTTGAAAAAAATGAGGCTTAATTGGACTTTCTGCCAGTTTTGATCATCCAGAGACATCCTGAGACAGGCACGGGAACTGCCAATACCCATATAGCTTCAGATCACTGCTGAAGCTGGTATTGGCATCAGTGCAACCTTGAAATCTGCTGGGTGACAGTTGACCCTGGGCACAGGCCACATACTCAGACTTGGCTGCGTCTTCTGCTGCCTACAGCACATGCTTCCCCCAAGAGGAAAAGGCCAGCTCACCCTTCCTGCAGGTGATAGTGGCGATTCTGGGAATTGTCAGGGTCTCATATGAAAGTTCTTACAGGGATACTTGGAGCATTGTTGCTTCAAGACAGTGCTTTACCCACTGGCGAAAGCCTTATGAGGCTAAACACAATGACTGAAATGTTGAAAGCCAACTGAAGAGAAGCGCTGCTCAGAGAAGGGCCGACAACCGAAGTGCCGGCCAGCAAAAAGGGCTGTGCTCTGCGCGGAGGCTGATAAGGTGAGCGGGTATATGGCTTAAAGCTAACCGTAACAGACCCTACTACTCTTCTCTTTAGTTAGCTAACTGCACACTGTAGGACCCAAAAAGAACAGCTACTGATGTCACTGCAACCTTGAAACCTGCAGGGTGACAGTTGACCCTTACAGGCATCTGACCCTGGACACAGGCCACATACTCAGACTCAGCACTGTAATCTGCTGCCTTTGCTGCCTATATGCTCCACCACCCCTAAGAGGAAATGATCTCTCGGCCGCTTCACTGTTTATTGACATTCAGCCTTGTATCCATGGAGACCTAAAAGGCCAGCTCACCCTTTCCGATGGGTGATAGCGGGCATTCTGGGAACATTTAAGATCACCCATAAAAGTTGTTACGGGAATACTTGGAGCGTTTTTACTTCAGGTAGCAAAATTAATGGCCTGTTGGCTTCTATTATAAATGTGTTTCAAGTCAACAGGTTTCTAAACACAGGGGAAACACGCCAACATCATTGTTTGTAGCACTCGCATCCCAGACACACAGATGCAGCACATAGAGACTGGGTTAAAAACCGCTTGCGCATTCCTATAAAAAACTCTTCCATCCCGCTGTGCTTCGAAAAGTGCCAACTCCAAAGAAATTAGCGCATGTCGCGAAACAGCGCTTTCACACACCAGCACAAATGTTTCGGTCCATCCATCCAGCAGCTCTTGTTCAGCATATACGCTGAGGGCCTAAAGCTCAGTTCATTTATCACCGTCCGCGCCACACCGAGGCTGGCAGCAGCTCCGAGGCCGAGGCCGCTCCAGCTCCGGTCTGATGGAAGTGATGGGAGGGGCAGGGGAGCGCATGAGTCTAATTGGCCGTGCTGCTGTGGAGGTGGAGGAAGGCAAGAGGTCAGGAGTTTTTCCAGCAGCAGCCGAGGGAGGCTCCCGCTGAGGCTGTTAAGAGCCAGCTGCCGGTGCATGTTTGTGTGTTTTCATGTGTGTGTATGTGCCTTTCCCATGATCTCACCTGGCCCTGGAGCTCATGAGCGGCGTCATTCACCCTGACTCCCCTCAGGTCACGTCCTCTGGGATTGATAAAAGCGCAAGAGTACAGGCAAGGGAGGGGCCCAGTTTTAACATGATGTACTTGAACACACACGTATACACCTGCCCCTGGAAAAGGGCACGCACGTTCATGCAGTGTGTGGGCTGTTCTGGTCTCTGGTGCTGTAAGAAATTCTGAAGAGCCGTACAGGTGCCAAAGAAGGCATTTAACGAGTAGTTTGCTAGTTCGGACCATGCCAACAGCATATTATGATTTGGGAAGAGACTGAAAAGAGGAGAGAGAACTCTGAGAACTTGTTGGTTAGTTGGAGTTCAGGTGGCTTCTGCTGGTGAAAGGAAGCCAAACCCCTCTGTCTGATAAGTGGAGCTAGGGATGAGAGATTTGACAGAGTTAAAGGGAGGTGATGCAGTGGTAGAAATAGCAGTAGAGGTAGCAGTAGTAGCCTATTTACCACCCCATTATTTAGATTCGGTTCAGCTCATTTAGTTTTTGAGGGAGTGGACAGTCCAGAGTAGGGATGGGAAAGCTAGCGCTGGCTAGTTTTAGTTTGGTTTAGTTTGAGGTCCCTTCTGCGGACACCGGCACAGGAAACGGCCTGGTTTACGTAGTCTGAAGGCGGTGCTGCTCTCCAGTGTCAACAACGCCATCTTGTCTTGAAATCTCCATCACGTTTTAGTGCTTCGCCAGCTTTGATTAGGCCTTTTGCTTGTGGGGTGTATGTAAATTATGGGGGTGTACAAATAACAGGTCAAGACTCTTTTGAAACAGTCTTGGGGTTTCAGAATTAGGCTCCTTTTCCAGCTTCGTTTTGGTTAGGCCAGCATTTGTCAACCCTCGTTATTCAACCAGGCCCAGGAAAATACAGTTTGACGTTCTAGGGCCTCTTTAAGCATCCAGCAGACACATATCCAAAGCGGTACAGAATAGAGCATGCCAAGTACTGTATATACACACATAATACGTGTCTAAGCAGAGAATGGCGCATTTTTAAAGGCATTGAAAGCAGCAGACACCGTCCTTTTGTCCATTTTGCCATCTTAGAGGACAAGATAGGTTTCTGCAACATGATAAAAAAATCAAATTTTAATTAGCTATGACACCTAAATACTCAGCACTCTCAGGCACGCACAATGGAGACATCAGTAGTGGAGGCATTTCCATATTTTAGTGCAAACATACTCTTCTCCTGACTCATTTATGATGATCGCAGCAGGCACCAAACCAAACAGCGCTGCATCTTTAAATAAATATGCACACCTAACCTCACCGCACCTTCCGTATGTTTACTTTTCAAAGTCTCAGCGGAGGGATCTTAGAGCCAGTTAGATCCCCGCCGAGTGAGCGCCAGGCTCTCCACAGAGGTTGCAGCGCAGGGGCAAGGGAGAGAGCAGGTACAGGAGGAGGAGGAGGAGGAGGAGGAAGAGGATGGATGAAGGGCGAAGCAGTTTCGCCATTGCAGGTCCCACCACACGGCTGAGACCCGTTGGCTCTGCCGTTCTCTGCGGCCGCGCAAGGAAACCGCGCACACTCCCACTCACTCCGGCAGCTCCAGCCCAGCTGGATTAGAATGCCGCTGAAAAACCCACTCCACACACTGCATAATCCATGAATTCAAGCAAGCCATATGTGTTTATCTATAGCTTGTGGCGTATGGTGTTAAAGCGCTTTTGGAACGAATGGTTGCTACAAAACAAGCTCATCTTATTTAATCTTGATTAAGCATATGAGCTCAGAGAGAGAGCGCTGAAACTGTCGCTTTCCATGTGTACTTGTTTCCCAGGCAGATTCACTAGGCTTTGCAGAGTAGCCAGTTTGTGTTTGCTTGTAGGCGGACTTTTTTGTGCTGAAAACAAAATACAGCTGCTCATGCTAAAGACATGTTACTAGTAGAATAGCATAACTAGCGAGGAGGCGACTCCCTGCTTTAGCGGTAAATATAGAGGCTGGTGAAATGCTGAACTCTAGGCTGACCCGGTGAAGGACCACTCAGAGAAGGGTATTATTTCCTATTAGAAGTAGCAGTAGGCCTGTCTTTATTGGTTAACAGTGGCTTACTCAACTGTAATACACATATTTAACAGCTAAAGTGGATGTCAGATATGTTTGGGAGGGTCATTACCGCTGTCTTTAAAACATTGCAGTTTCTCAACAGTATTGTAGCATGTTCAGAAAGTACTTAGTACCTCGTAAGTGAATGTGTGTGTAGAAAGAGAGAGCGAGAAAGTGAGACGAGTACTTTACTGCGTGATTGTAATGTGCTAAGCATTTGAGCTGTTTGTGATGTGTCTGAATTACACAGGGCTAAATTCCGTTGCATGGACTACTGTGGGGGTTTGATTGCATTCAGCAACAAGAGCATTAGTGAGGTCAGGAAGTTGGATGGTCACCACCCCACCTTATCCCCACCTCAACTCCCCAATTCATCCCAAAAGTATTGGATGGAGCACCAACAATCATTCCAGATCAGTCCTGGGAGGCTTTTTACCCCCAATGGGTTCATGTTTACCTGCTCCAGAGAGTCCTATTCTAGTGACAGTATATCTCTACAAGTACTAGACACACACGCTATGTGTGTGCATGTGCACATCTGTGTCAGCAACAGGCGTGACTTAAAGTAGCTGAATGTCTTCATCACAAGGGGTGTCCACAAACATCTGGACGTGTAGTAAAACAGTGTACAGTAAAACAAAATTCCTCTCTTTGCACAACCTAGATTGAAGAATGCCTGGGTCAGGGCACAGGGTCAGGGTCACAGGGTCACGATACGGCGCCCTTAAAGCAAGGCTACCCGGGTATTGAACCCACAACCCCGTGATCACCACGGGACACCAGAATCCGCAAGTTCTATCAGAACTGTTGTGTGTAGGACTGTATTAAACAAAGCAGTGATTGGTCCTTACCCTGCAGCCCTAGACAGTCTAAACAAGCACAGGTTGTCTGGGGGAGTGGTGTGGTGACCCCAGGGCTCACTAGGGTCAATGTCTGCACTGGTCTCCCCATTGAAGCTTCATCATCCACACCCTTGCCAGAGCAAGGCTTTGTATGAATAAATGAACAGCTGTTTGCGAGGTGTTACACGACTGTGAAGCCATGCAGAAGAAGGGCAGAGGGTGAAAGCAGAAGACCAGGGAGACAGAAAGAGATATATAAAGAGAGTGAGAGAAAGAGGTTGGCTCGTTTCCAAAGACCCCCCTCAGACATGTTCCTCATCCTGCAGTGGGCCGCAGAAAGCCAGGGGTTTCTATTTATAAGCAGCTGAAATGTTTGGTATTTCCTTCAGGGGGGTTGAGGGTGGGGGGAAAGGCATTGTTGTTCTCAGCAGCGTTTGATTGCCTTGCTAAATCTGTGCATTGAAATGCCAAGATCTTCTTGTTCCATTTATGCCATTCCATTTATGTTTATGGGAGCAGGCCTTTGATATTTCCTCGGTTATTGTCCCCCCCCCCCTTTTTTTTTTTTCTCCACCACGAAACTTGCGCAAATAGTGTTTGCAGTGCAAAGAGACAAAGTTCTAGAAAGTGGGAGATTTGCTATGTTTATGTACATAAATACTGCAGACTGTGCAAATGGCACTGAACAAAAATGAACAAATGAAACACAATGAACCTACCACGGAGCTTTCATCATGCCAAATAAAAGGAAGAACAACAGAGGCTATCAGAAAATGCTATAACGGCTCTAATAACAGAAAATGTGAGCCATCGCTGATTAAATGGAAATGTGGCTTGGATTTTTATACACGCTCCACGAAAACAAACACATAATGGGATCATCCAGAACATGACTATTTTCCTTAAAGCAGATCTAGTTCAAGAGACCTGCGCTTCGTGCGAGCTGGAGAATAATACCATATGGGTTGTTGGTTTTTTTTTTATGTTTGTTTTACAGGGCTTGGGGCTGTTTTGGCATAAATGCCAGCAATGACTTCAACTGGTTCACATGCCCATATACCGTATGTACCGCAACACCTCCTCCCCCAGCCTACCATTCAAATCTATTTCCATTTAGACCCGAGGCCACATGTAAGAGAGCAGATTCTAGGACACCAGAATGCAATGCAGGTTAGACTGTATGTAATGAAGCTTCGCGGTGAAGCAAGTGTGCTGGATGTGTGTGAGCGAGATGAGCTCACTTTCACCTGTCTTGAGTTAGGCATGCAGAGAAGCATGCTCAGATGTCAGGGCTTAAAGATAAAAGGCTATTGCAGGAGAGTTGATGGGAGAGGGTCAGCATCCTGCTGGCCCAGGCTGAGCGTTTTAACAGCCACCCCACATTTATCTTTCTGCTAGCGGTTCTCTGAGATTAAAGGTGTCATAGAATGCATTTATTCAGCATTTTAACGTGTTCTTAGCTGTAGGAATAGTAAATAAGTGACTTTGGTTGGGGCAAACAAAAGGCTCAGAAGCCTATTTTACAACCCTGTTATTTTGCCTCAGAATTAAATAGTCAAAATATTCAAATATATATATATATATATATATATATATATATATATATATATATATATATATATATATATATATATATATATATGTTTTTTCTTCTTTGGTGGGCTCATGAAAAAAAGCCTAGCCTAGCATAGCCTAGAGTTTTAACACTATACCAAGAAGTACCAAGAAAAGATGTTGTATTTATGTAGTTATTATGTAGTTTTCAAAAGAAGACAAGTCATTAGTCATTCTTTCAGTTAGTCAATATATCAGTAAGTAATAATAATGTATGAAATATTTAAAATACCGTGATATACCGTGAAACTGCCAACATCTTACACATTTGTGGTCATACTGCCCAGCACTAACCCCTCACAGCAGTGCTCCAAAATCTAGTAGAACGCCTTCCTTTCAACAAAAGCAGGATAAACTCTTTTTTTATATATAACTTTGATTTAATAAGAAACAATGAACGAGCAGGTGTCTCAATACTTTTGTCCTTATTGTATATATAAGTATAATGTGTAATTGCACATTATATTATTAAGTCTTGTATTTTTTGTTTTCTTTTAAATTTCTTTTATGGGGCCACAGAGGTTCATAGAACACTTTACAATCTGCAAAATCCTTTGTTTACTAAAAGGTTATCCTAGCTGTGAAGCATGGTGAAGGAAGTATTATTGTTTGGGGCTGCTTTGCATTGCATTTATGTCTCCCACAGTCTAAAATACAAATAAAATACATACGACTATGCACAAAATGTTATTATACACACTTTTAGTCTTATTGTTATATACAGTCTGTAATATATATATAAATAGTCTGTAAATTTCTGTCATGTGGCAAAAAAAGACTCGGAGTGAGCTCGGGCAGGGAATTGCATCCGAATAAAGCGTGGTGCGCTGCAGAAGTGCGTGCGCATGTGTTTTTGTGTTTGTGTGGTAAGCCCAGGCCTTCCACTCACACACTGTCATCCGCAATGTTGGCGGAGGTGCTGCGAGCTACAGGATAGGCCATTAGTGGCGGGATCCGACTTGGATACCTTTTTAAATATTGAATTAGGCTTTTCATGCTCGTTTTCCCTTTTCCAGAGCAGCTATTTGAATATGGAGGGGCCAAGTTCAAGGTTGTCTTTTTGAAGCGTAATGAGAGGCTGGAGGGAGATGCGAGGAGGAAATGAGATATCTTAACATCTCTCATCAGTTTGACGGCTTTTATTAAACACACACTGCACTGTGCTAGTCTTGCTTGGCTGTGATCCAGCATGTAAAAGATAGAATCTCTGCGTCAGTTCGGTGGCACCTCGAACAAAGACCCGTGTGAAAGGACTGCTGCACATTGGAGAGGTGGCGAGAGAGAGAGTAGGAGCTTTGATAATAAAGCTGTTTTGGTTTTCATTGGCAGAAAGGCGTTTATATGTGGACGCAAAGTACAGCTCCGCTAGTCACAGCCATGCAAATAAAGGAAAAGGGTTCGCTTATAGGCTGCTTGTAACAGCACAGGCCACGAAGGAGCTTTCACAGTGCTTTCATCCAGCAGCTTTTGGGTGGGTGGAAGGATCAGATTTCACTGGTTGTGGGGCATGTCTCTGGGTGTAAATATTTGATTTGTGTTGAGAGGACTGCCATTATTATAGGGACATTATTGTTATTTACAGCACAATAGACTGAGCTTTCTGGGACAATAGGCTTTAAAACCCTATTAAGGTATTGTATAACTTGGAGCCCACAGGCCAGACGTTGGTTTTGAGAAAATAGAAACCCTTAGCCCACAACCATGCTCAAAGGCAACCCACAGTAAACCATAGCTACACATTTGCTTACTATTCTGTCTGTTGGTTTTTTGTGAGGTTTTAGTGCCTCGACAGGTTTTCGTAAGTGTCTTGAATTCTTTCTAGGATTGCCTGTTCTGTCTTACTGGTGTAATCTTAATAGCACACACACTCTTAGGGAGAGTAGCAGCAGTTCAGAATTTTCTAACAGCGTATCAGTCAATGTACACATAATTTGAGTCTTCTAAAAACACATTTGCTTTAATGGTTCACACTAACTAAAGTCTTTCTCAAGAAGAACAGATTTGTCAGTAATCCAGCTTTCTGTGTCTCTATTTAATGGACAAAGCTCCCGAGAAGCCCACACTTACAATCTCCTTCATCTCCTTAACTAAAACACCTTTTGCCTTTTAGCTCCTGGAGATGTCATTAACACAGAGGCTCACAGAAGACTCTACAAACCGCAAAAAAACTCTTATCCCAACTGCGAAACATGGTGGTGTGAGCATCATGGTTTGGGGTTGCTTTGACCTGAAGAGGGCTATGCACGTAAGGCATCCCAGAAATGTTGTTAAACTGACACACTTGCAGGGAGGGATGGTCCAAAATTCCTCCTCAGTCTTGTGAAAATCCTTTTTGTAGCTACAGGAAGCCTTTGCTGGAGGGATCTAGAGGTTATTAAATTCACTTACTTTTTCTAGCCTGCACCGTGGCTCTTGTTCCATTGCTTGTCTAACCTTACCTGCTAAAGTCTACTCTCCTGTGAATGTCAGAGTCCGAGAGACAGGTAAACTAACAAACATTAGGATACTAACATTAGTAGTGGGAAAAACATACCCATCCAGAATGCAGCTTTAGCGTCTGCATTTGTTGTCACTGGTTTATTTATGTCTCGCTTTTTTGCCTCGTCTTCTTCACGCTCTGTCCACTGTTTATTCAGTATTTTCTTCTCCATTCGTACAGAATGCCGTCCCAGCAAACAATGAAAGTGATACTGCCCCCAGCACTTCCTGTAGTGCGTTGCAGTTACACATTATTGAGACGTTGACACTGAAATTCTGAGTCGACAAATTTTTATAATCAATGCTGTTGATTATGTAGACTAGTCATTGCAGCCCCAGATATTAGTCTAAAATTACGACTGTTTTTAGAAGGGCTTTTAGAAGGGGCTACTTTTACTTCTCAGTGTCCAAGATATGTTGTTGTTTTGACTTTGAGTGCATTAGGATGGAAGAGAAATTCATATTAACATTTATTAAATAAAAAAAAGCATCACTCTGTTATTTTGAGCTTTTCAAAAGGTCTGCACAAAATTAGCATATTTATGAGAAATGTAGCGTAAAGGTGTGCCATTAGTTTAGTCGTCACTGGTTCCCATTTTTTCTGTCAACACATCATTTTTTTTCTGTTAGTGACATGGAAATGAAACAAGATTGAAAATGAATTTGTGTCTGGAAGTTTGTTTACAGCGAAACATAACAAAAGGATTTGCTGTGGTTTATGCATACGTTTACTCCCTCATTGATCAGCTAGTTACTGCGTGTCACAGGGGACCAGCGGCAAAGCGAAAAGGCCTCAAGTAGACCTTGGAATACGTTCGGCTTCAGTCGGGCTCGCTTTGCTGAGATGAAGGATGTAAAGGAAATCATTCACCTCTAAATTGGTGGTTGGGCTTTCCAAGGAATGAAAGCGCCTTAATATCAAAAGCTGGAATGCGGAGTCAGAATCTGCGAAACGTGCCGCATCATCTTTTCTGATTGAGAATCGACTCCCCTGCTCGAAGAGAAACGACAAAATCAAAGTCTATTTATTTTCTCCGAGGCCCGAGCCCAAGGTGCCAAAGCTCAATCAGAACGGAGTTTGATACTCTTTCATTTCGCCACTCCTCTGAGACGCCGTCTGTTCCCCTCCACAAGTAATTTTTTTCCACCAGTCTCCTGGTGAAGCGAAGGACGCAGCTGTAATGAGGGAGTCGGTATTGTGTCCGCTCAGGATGCTTTTGTCTCCTCTCTGAGAGCATGGAAAGAAGTGGATGTCGGTTGATGGTCTGCATCAGGAACACCGGGCCAATAAGGTTACTCTCAGCAGCTCTGCCTTTTTCCTTCAGCCTGCTCTTCTATACACCGCGCTAAATATCTTATGAGCTTTTGCGCTGCATTTTATATCCTGGTTTTGTTCTCACCGGAGCAAATGCACATCAATAATGGAAGTGCTTCAGGGTGAGCATGAGAGAGCGTGTCGGCGCTATGTTGTGCTCAAGCACGATAAGACAACGCTGCGGCTAAGAGCATTAGGGAAATGACAGGACGTTTGAAGGTCTTAACTTCATTGTGTTGGGCGAAGGTGCGGTCGGCAGAGGCGTCAGCAACGGGTGGGTAAAATGGCAAGCAGAATCTTTGAAACCCAGAGAACTGAGCTGTCCATGTTCCGCGTATGAGCTTTTCAGAGCTGTCACTTCTGCATTGATTACTAATAAAATGTGAGCGTACAGTACACAAAAGTCACGGTTCGGTTTATGCTGCAGTTTGGACCTCAAGGGAAGAGGAAAAGCAGCCATACTCCTAAACTCACTACAGTTCCCATAGTACCATGCATAAGCAACATCTTACACTGGTGGAAGGCGTGCTTGTGTAATTACTGTAATTTTACCCTAAATTAATTACCCTCATAGTGCGTACCAGATATTCTCCATGCTTCAGCGTGCACCAAACCGTGAAGTCTGTATCATAACGGTTCATTACACCCCTAAAGTCTAACTGAACTAAAAACACACTATATAATAACAGTTGTTCTGTTCATGCCTACTGTTGAGCACATTGAGTAAACATCAGCATTGCAGGCTAGAAAAAGTAAGTGAACGCCTGAAATTGAATAACCTCTAGATCCCCCTTTAGCAGCAATCATCTCTACCAAATGTTTCTTGTAGCTGGAAGTAAGATTTGAGGAAGATTTGATGCCTCATCAGGTCATGCCACATCATCTAGAGAGGGTTAAGGTCATTGCATAACACAAATCTCCCTGTTTTCCTACCTTTTTATTGGATTTATTCATGTTCTTTGGGTCATTGTCTTGTTGCATTACCCAACGTCACCTTTCGGCTTGAGGTCATAGCCTGATGCCCTTATGTAAGGTGTACAGGACCTGGGGAAGCAAAGCAGCCCCAAACATGGTGCAACAGTACAGTTATTTGTGTATTATTAGTTTAGTTAGATCATGTTTGTCTGTAATTGTGACTAAGATCATGATGAGGCCAAACTGTATTAGTAATCAATGCTGTAATCACTGGCCATCCTTTTAGTAGAACCCCATCATTAAAAATGTTTTTGTCATATTTTCACCCACAAGCATCTTTTTACACACTCAACTCAAGGGGGACCACCGCACTGAAGTGCCTCCTCCATGGAAACGCTAGTGTCGAACTCTCCAGGGCTAAATGTGGCATCTTGCATCATGGCACCCATCACTTCACAGTCCCATTGTTCACATGTGACAGAGCAGCAGATGGGCTTTGACCTGGATCTTGCTGTGCTGGACGTAAAGGTTACCCAGCCGTGTTTGCGTAGGGGAGATGCCAAAGAGCTCAGCCTCTGGCCAGGCCCACTGCACTCCTGCCCTTCCAGACCCAAGCGGAGTGAAATGCAAGCACCAGGCTACAATACTGTTTACATTCTATGAATAGACATTGCATGTTTGATTAGGGCAGGCCAGCGTTAAAGAGAGGATGTGGAAAACCTGAATGCCGGCCAGTGGCCACACTGGCCACGTTGACCTTTTTTTTTTTTTTTTGATGACAGCAGTAAAATCCGTGTCTGGCCTCTTATATGGAAAATTGCACTTTCCGTGAGAGAGACTTGATATGGGACAAAACTCCCATTGTTGTTTTTTCTGGACCTGTGAATACATTTCTGACCAATCCTTTTATTTCAGTTGGGACTTTGTGTACCTGTACTGCTCCAGCAGTGCAGGGCGAATGAGGATGACATCAGAAGTGTGGTTTCTCTTGGCCTTACAGTACCAGCTGGGGTTTACATACACTCTCATTAAAATGCGCACCATAATTATCCAGCTCTACTTCTCTGCTCAAAGCCCAGTTTTGACCGATTCTAAAAAGCAGCCCTACTGATTTTGAAAGTTTGACCAATCCATGTTTGGCTTCTGAGGTATAAAAACAGACCTGGATTGACTCTCCCAGTGTGCCTGCAGAATAACACCAGTCACAGTGTGGTTGGGCTACAGCCAGACTCACCACACACTTCTACAGTCTCTGCACTCTGCTGTTAACCGAGAAGTGTCTGGACATGTTTTACCACAGGCTCCTCAGAGAAATAGCAAACAAATAGCCAATTTAAGCAATATTTCAATCTATTAGGGCCGTTTCACCTTGCAGGCCCAACTCTGACACAGCCATTTGCTTCAGAATGCTTATTTAATTAGTGACTTCTTTCAGTTCCACATGAAGTAGCCAGTGGAATAATCCTGTAATTTGTAATTAACACCCGCAGCCTTTAGATCTCATCAGATATTTGAGGAATGCATGCCGCATACCAACTCCTCCAGTCATGGCCTGAACTCTGGTGAACTCCCATCTGTCTTTTGTTCATGTTAATTATGGCAGAAAAGCTGTCTAGCACACATTGATCAGCCTGGTTCATGCCAGAGTCACATGTGTATCGCATGTAGTAGAAAGTGCACTTCATTGATCCCAATGTATCGATGCATACTGTTGGTGTTCTGAGATATTCACAGCCCTTTTCTGTCCAGCATGGTTAAGCAGCAGTGAGCTCATCAGGAGGAGTGTTTAGTGTTCAGCCTGCAGTGCTGGGATGAGCCACAGGCCCGAGGAGACTTCCCACAGCTTCAAACACACCTGCTTGCTTTGTTACCCCACCGCTGTCTCCTGGGACTAGGCCATGCCTGTAAACACAGCCCACACTTTGACACATGTTAAGGCTAATACGGGAGAAAGCCTCTCTCTTACTTACTCCTGCGGGTTAGAGACACCACAGATGGTTTGTGAGACTATAAGACGCGTAATGATTATCGAGTGCTGGGGATTTTTTTAACATAGCCTGTTTCAGTTTCAAGGTTTGTTTTTTGTTAACTCTCATTTTGACTACTCTGGACTGCACTACTTTGGAGTCTTAACACCAGGCTTTTTATACTTTTATTAGTAAATGAGCTTGAGATGTGATTTCAGTTTAGATCTAGATGCTTGCTTTGCAAAAACAGCTTAACTGACAAAATAATGAAGGCGCAACCCCACATTTCTGTTGGCTAGTGTAATAAATATATACAAAAATCCCCTCATTGAGATATTAGTGTTCAGCACTATTGAGGGAAATGTTTTAAAGAGGCTCTAGAATAAAAATATATGTATACAATTTTAGTTGAATGATTAGAATTCACAAGGAAGTGACATACTATGAATCTCAGACACTGTTGCGTCCCCTTCCAAAAGAAGGACAGGACTGTTGGGGTTGGCCAAACTGTTGGGGTTGGCCCTTTTTACAGTCCTGTCCTTCTTTTGGAAGGGAACGCAACAGTGTCTTGACTCGTTATATTAATGCCCCCAAAATGTACATAAACCCAGCTCACTAGTAAAAGCCCTAGTCAAAACTGTTGGAACTGTAACAGGGCTGTGACGGGAGAATTGTTGACACCGGGGGAACTGCACATCACTGCTAGGCTCTATGTGAGTCACTACATGAACCAGGCCTTGTGACTGTCGCTCAAACTCAGCATGCAGTAAGGTGAAATCCTAGGGGAGCAAACAGGGATCTGAGCTAGACTTAAAGCTAACACTAGCTAGCCAAAGAAAACATAGCCGACTACCAATTTCTTTGTAACGGTAAGACTCAAAAAAAGCCAAACCCAGGGAAGTGAGTGAGGGCTACAGTAATTGGCTACAGTCTGCTTACAGCATATTGCACTGGGAGGACACAATGAGAGGATAGCAACACTGTTTTTGTTACAGTGTTAAAACTATGCCTTAAATTGTGTTTTGGCCTGTTATAGTGCTGATATGTGAGCATTTTTTGTCCCAACCAAATATAATATACAAAATATTCGCTACCATTTAAATGAAAAATAACAGTGAACCTCTATAGTCATTTAGATGGCAAGGTGTCTTCAAACATATGCCAGGCCGTGCATTTGGGGGAATATGCCTGGAATAGTCCGGTAATCATTAATCATTAGTGTCATAAATGTGTTGCCTGTACCGTGTCCCCTCCCTGCTTGCTGAGCTGCCTGTCTCTTGGCCGCTCAGCACAGCTTCAGAGGTGATAGGCTAGGAACAGGCTGATCTGGCTCTTGTCCCAAAAAGAGTGGCTGGGATATCCCCAAAGCCTTCATTGCGCTCTCTCAATCGATGGCTCCTCCAGGGTGAGCGGCATGGACTGCAGCACAATTCCACCGGCTCTGTCACTGGTCCAGGGGCTGGGCTGGGCTGTGGCTGCTCAGCTGCTCTGGCTCAAGCAGAGGCTGCGGGGAGCTGGTGGCCAGCTGCAGGCTGACAAGAGATGAATGGCTCTATTAGAGTGCCTGGGCCGCCGGGCGGAGTCTGACCCACTGGCCCACCCAGCTCCATGGCCATCCACACACTCTCTTAAACCTGCAGACATGTCCGGGATGCTCAATTTTAGGTCCTGTCCTGGCCTGAATTGTGTCCTTAGACTGAGATAGAGTAGTATGATAATGGAGTATAGTGTAGAATATATGCTGCAGTTTAATTAGCCTGTATTATATGTAATATTTTATTATATTATGTGACATCCATTGCATTACAAAAGCTTATTATATAAATGTTATTCATTAGTACAGTGCACTAATGCACAAGCAGCATGATCAGATTTTTTAACTGTTCACTGATGTCTTTTTCATTTATATCACAGTTTCTATTGAAACAAATGGGACAACAATATTTGCCATTTTTGACATAATTTAAATCTGGATTTCATTCAAAAAAGACTTGGAATAAGACTTTTTTTTACATTGACATCCATCGAAAGTTAAGAAAGTTCCCTGTAAAGTTGCTAATTTGAAGATACAAGGTTTTTGCATGTCAGCGACAAGATATACACATACTAACAAATATTTAAATACTACAGAATGCCCCAATGTATAGCAAGGACTTGAATTGGGTTTTGAGTATGTGGGTAAAATGACCCTCACACACTGCCAGGGTTATCACAGGTCACCATACAAATACGCCTGT
Source organism: Salminus brasiliensis (assembly GCF_030463535.1). NCBI lineage: Eukaryota > Metazoa > Chordata > Actinopteri > Characiformes > Bryconidae > Salminus > Salminus brasiliensis. Next base: position 11,916,970 of record NC_132896.1, read on the forward strand.
TTCCAGCTCCAGAACATCTAAAACCATACCTGCTCTTCATCAACGTTTCCTTAAAAGCAGTAGCCGTTTCATTCCATTGCATCCATTTACATCAGGTCCATCAGTTTATTGTAGTATTTAATATTATTAAAGTACAATTCTTGACCCCTGCATCACATTGTACACTTTCGATTACAATATTCTAGCCATGGTTTTGATTGGCCCCTTCAGCCACAGTATGTCCCTTTTCTCAAAGGTTAAGAGATGTGCTTCATAGTGAACACACACAAATAATTATAAGAGTAGCCCAATATCCATCCAACTAGACTTCCTAGACTTGGAGGAAACAGGTGGGGTTCTCTTGTGGTCTCGCTTAAAGAACTTTTTGCAGCACCTTAGTTGCTAAGAATGCATCATCTTATTCGCTTCTTCCAAGTCAGGATGGCAGTGGGTCCAGCGCCTACCCGGAATCACTGAGCGAAGCATAGCCCGGTACATCCAGTCTACCGGAACGCTCTTTAGTGACTGAATACCTTTTGAGTTTGCTCTTTCTTTTTGTGTCATCATTGTACCGGCATAATTCAAGGAAGAGCCGTTCTACAAGTCACTTGACAAATGAATTGCCTTCATTGTTTAGACAAGGCTAATTGTCTTTGTTCCAGAAATGCCATGTTTCTAAGTGACGCATGCATTTTGTTTTTGCAGTGGGAGTGAGCACAGCAGTGGCAAAGACAGTGCCCCGGGGGGGCTTACAGTCCCTTTAAATAACGGCCCAAAGACAGACAGACTCAAGGAAAGGGACCCCAGCCAACACAATCCACCACTCTGCTTCTGCTTTCGGTCCTATTAGAGAGTTTTGCATCCGTGGCCTGGTGATCCCGTCTGGATTCTTTTTTGGATATATTAGAGTAGTATTTTTTTATGATGCTGTCTAGTGTTTTGGTAGTATTACAGTGCAGGTGAAGACTGTTAGGTACTGAATGCTGATATAGTGATGAAGTGGCTTTGTTACAGTAATTACCAGAGGATCAAAATCAAAAGGAAGCATCAGGGCTAAATCAACAAAACGAAGGATCAGACTGTCTGTCTGTGAGCACAAGAAGACAATGACTATCTAAACGAAGCCCTTCATTGCAATCAGACGATGTGACGATTGATGTATTTGTTTAATTATTTCGTTATTCCGATAACATGGTGTTGTCTTGGCCCTATAGTACGATTGTCTGTTACACGGACAATGTAAAAACATGAGATTTAGCCCTAAGGTCAGATTTTGGCACTGACCTTCTCCTCTTGCTTGCTTAGTGAGGTCATGCAGGTCATCCCCTTTCGCCTCCGCAATCTATTTCTCTGCCTTATCTGATCGAGGTAATTGAGTTTTTGACTGGCCAGAGATTCCAAGCGCTTGAGAAAAGTCCCTCTTGCATGCACCAGTGAAATGCCCGTGAGCATCTGCTGAAGCGACGAGGAAGGTGAAGGTTACCCAAAGACACTGCCTCTTATCACTGTGATATCTGCATGAGTGGATCCAGGAGTGTTTTTATTTTTCCAGTGCAGCTTAAGGATGACATCATGGTGCGAGCATTTCAGGAAGCTACTGGAGTTTATCAGAGGAGCTGGGAGTGGGCTGGAGTTCAGCAACCCCTAAAAGAGGCCCAGCTCTGCTTAAGTTCAACCAAGTGCAGAGTTCAACTTTACACATTACCAAATCAGAATGAGTCATACCATACAAACCAGTCTTGACATTGTGTTTAGTACCTGCTAAATATTTACACCTACCCTTAAACCTACCCTAGGCTCCAGGGTTTGCCGGACAGAGATTAAGCCCAGTCCTAGACAACATTCAGAATGCTCCCTAGTCCAAGACAAGGCTTAATGTGTTAAATGCTAGTGTATTTATTTATTTTTTTTCAAACAGTCACGTCTGTGAAGATGTAAAAAAGAGTACAGTGGTAATTGTATCTCCCACTAGGCCCAAGTCACCCCAAAAAAAAGTGAATCCATTAAAAAGCCTAGGGCCTGCTGACGGGCCAAAAGTGTTACAAATGTCTATTACCAAAGAATAGCCCCACCAGTTTCTACAGAAGTCCCTGTAATTAGTCAGTAATACAATTTAGTGTGTAAGAAGCCTTGGAGTGTTATGGGGTTGTTATTGAGTTCAGACTCAACAAGAACTTGACATCCTTAAGCCATAGTAAGTGCAAGAGGGGCGACATGGACTACCATCCAAACGTGGTCCTTCTCTTGGCTAAAAGGAAGGTAAAAAACAGGGCATCGGTCACCTGAAAAGTGTTCGTTTTTAGCATTGGACTGGTTACCCAGGCAGGAATTAAGCCTAGTTCTGGACCATGCAGCATTTAAAATGGAGAAGAAAAGGAAAAGACCATAAAGTTCAACCATTTAAACACTTAAATATAACTAGCCTACATCTGAACTCACATATAGAACCGTACAGATTCACCTGACTGTGCAAAACTCAGAGACTGCCTTTCATGCAGTTAATTTCTCATTAGAACAGTTGCTAAGTACATGTTACATTTTCAGGAGATTAGACAGAGGAGATTAGATTGGAAAATAATCCACTTGCGACAGAAACTTAATGGAAAAAAGGCCATGCAAGACTTGGTAGACCAGCAAAACTATTCTCATTAGATCCACTCCGTTACATATTTAGTTATGCACTGATCAGCCATTACATTAGCACCACAGACAAGTGAAGTGAAAAACATTTCGGTCAAGGGGTGAATGCATTCGTCAGCAAGTGAACAGTCAGTTCTGAAAGGTGATGTGTTAAAAGCAGGGGGAATGGGCAAGCATGTGGATCTGAGCCACTCTGACAAGGGTCAAATTATGATGGCTAGACGGCAGGTCTCGCGGGATCTTTCTGGTATGCAGTGGTTCTTTCTGGTCCAAAAAAGGACAACCGGTGACCCGGGGACAGGATCATGGGCAGCTAAGACCCACCTTACGGCTTACTGACTTAAAGGATCTGTTGCTAATGTCTTGGTGCCAGATACTACAGGATGCCTTTAGAGGTCTAGAGGCGGCACAAAGAGGGACCTACTCAATATTGGGTCCTAATGTTATGGCTGATTGGTGCAGGAGCTTCGGTGTAATTTTCTGTTTTTTATTTTTATTTTGCAGATGTTAATAAATGTGTACTTATTGGTTATTCCGACTGCTAACAAAATAAAGAAAGGGTGGTCTCTGATGTCAGCACTGCACTATACACGAAAGTGTAGGCTTGACACAAGGCCTGTCTGCTATTTTTCATCAGCAGATTCAAATAGAGGCTTTAGTTTTTCGAATATCGCTATGAGAAATTCAATGAGGTTAATTCAGCCTTGGTCAATAGCAGGTTTGACACCGCAGACCCAAGGTTGAGAAGTGTGATGATTAGATTTGAAAGCAGTGAGAAGATGGGATGTATTAGGGCGGTGTGATTGCGGCCTTGGTGCCGTCGCTCTGTGTGTTGCGCCTCATTCCTTCGGCGACACCATGGAAATCGTTAAAAAGCGGTGGTGCACCGAGGACCAAATCAATAGGAAGCCACATCGCTAAACAGAGACTCAGGGGTGGGAGAGGTGTGAGTTTCACGCAAGAGTGAGAAAAATTAATGAAATCGCATTAACAAGGTTCATCAGCCTTAATACCCTTGCTAACTTTGTTTCCCTGTACAGATTAAGTCCTGTGTGTATGTGTGTGTGTTGTCTTTGGTGCCGACTGTGTGCCGCAGGTTTTATAGGCCCTTTCCACCCATTGTAAGTGACTTTACAATGCATTGTAAAACACAGAATAGTGCCTTTCTCCCATCTCTACCCATCACAGCAGCTAAAGCTACAGAGTAAATGTTAATCGCTGCTTTGTTAGTTCTATGACCCTGTAAAATAGCAGGGTTGGGTAGTAAGGGAATATGTGTAAGAGAGTTACGCAATCGGGATATATTTCGTTAAATTACAGTGAACCCTTTACAGTGCGTAATTAGATTACAGGTCCATTTTAAAAAGGGATTGCTAGCAGGATTACATCACAGTTTAACAAGGATCACTAACTATTCTTACAGTATGAGCTTTTTCCATATCAGTACAGTTTAACAAGGATCACTAACTATTCTTACAGTATGAGTTTTTTCCATATCAGTACAGTTTAACAAGGATCACTAACTATTCTTACAGTATGAGCTTTTTTCATATCAGTACAGTTTAACAAGGATCACTAACTATTCTTACAGTATGAGCTTTTTTCATATCAGTACAGTTTAACAAGGATCACTAACTATTCTTACAGTATGAGCTTTTTTCATATCAGTACAGTTTAACAAGGATCACTAACTATTCTTACAGTATGAGCTTTTTCCATATCAGTACAGTTTAACAAGATCAATAACTATTCTTACAGAATAAGCTTTTTCCATATCAGTACAGTTTAACAAGATCAATAACTATTCTTACAGTATGAGCTTTTTCCATATCAGTACAGTTTAACAAGATCACTAACTATTCTTACAGTATGAGCTTTTTCCTCATCAGTACAGTTTAACAAGGATCACTAACTATTCTTACAGTATGAGCTTTTTCCATATCAGTACAGTTTAACAAGGATCAGTAACTATTCTTACAGTATGAGCTTTTTCCATATCAGTACAGTTTAACAAGATCACTAACTATTCTTACAGTATGAGCTTATTCCATATCAGTACAGTTTAACAAGATCACTAACTATTCTTACAGTATGAGCTTTTTCCTCATCAGTACAGTTTAACAAGATCACTAACTATTCTTACAGTATGAGCTTATTCCATATCAGTACAGTTTAACAAGATCAATAACTATTCTTACAGTATGAGCTTATTCCATATCAGTACAGTTTAACAAGATCACTAACTATTCTTACAGTATGAGCTTTTTCCTCATCAGTACAGTTTAACAAGGATCACTAACTATTCTTACAGTATGAGCTTTTTCCATATCAGTACAGTTTAACAAGATCACTAACTATTCTTACAGTATGAGCTTTTTCCATATCAGTACAGTTTAACAAGGATCAATAACTATTCTTACAGTATGAGCTTATTCCATATCAGTACAGTTTAACAAGATCAATAACTATTCTTACAGTATGAGCTTATTCCATATCAGTACAGTTTAACAAGATCACTAACTATTCTTACAGTATGAGCTTTTTCCATATCAGTACAGTTTAACAAGATCAATAACTATTCTTACAGAATAAGCTTTTTCCATATCAGTACAGTTTAACAAGATCACTAACTATTCTTACAGTATGAGCTTATTCCATATCAGTACAGTTTAACAAGATCAATAACTATTCTTACAGTATGAGCTTATTCCATATCAGTACAGTTTAACAAGATCAATAACTATTCTTACAGTATGAGCTTATTCCATATCAGTACAGTTTAACAAGATCACTAACTATTCTTACAGTATGAGCTTTTTCCATATCAGTACAGTTTAACAAGATCAATAACTATTCTTACAGTATGAGCTTATTCCATATCAGTACAGTTTAACAAGATCACTAACTATTCTTACAGTATGAGCTTTTTCCATATCAGTACAGTTTAAAAAGATCAATAACTATTCTTACAGAATAATCTTTTTCCATATCAGTACAGTTTAACAAGGATCACTAACTATTCTTACAGTATGAGCTTTTTCCATATCAGTACAGTTTAACAAGATCACTAACTATTCTTACAGTATGAGCTTTTTCCATATCAGTACAGTTTAACAAGATCAATAACTATTCTTACAGTATGATAGTTTTCCACATCAGTACAGTTTAACAAGGATCACTAACTATTCTTACAGTATGAGCTTTTTCCATATCAGTACAGTTTAACAAGATCAATAACTATTCTTACAGTATGATAGTTTTCCTCATCAGTACAGTTTAACAAGGATCAATAACTATTCTTACAGTATGATAGTTTTCCTCATCAGTACAGTTTAACAAGGATCAATAACTATTCTTACAGTATGAACTTTTTCCATATCAGTACACAGATGACACACAAACCATTAACACCACACTATTACGTGTAACCCTTTTATTTAATATATAAAGGTTACGAATAAAAGTGTGGGATGCTCCAGTCATTAAGTGTTGCTGGTTTTACTTATTTCTACAGTCTTTTTTTTTTTTTTTTTTTTTTTAATGTCCAACTGCTTGTTGGACATTAAAGTTGTGCCGATCAGTTTTCTGAGTTTTCTGTTTTTTGTGTTCTTACCTGACGTTTTTTACATTCTCAAGCAATTTGTCGCCAGAAATGTGCTTGCTGTGTAAGATGCTATTGTTGATACATTAGAATAGCTGGGCACCAGCACCAGACCAGACCAACTTAGAGCATTTTTGACTAACATAGCTTTTTTTTTTTCAGCTGGAAGCATTAACATCTTATAATGAATGGAGTAAAATATCAATCTGGGTGATATTTAAAGATATTTTCACAATGCATGTAATCACAGACTAGAACATTATTAGCAACAGATTCTACAATTACAATTCAGATACTCTCCTGTATTGAATACAGTGATTTTTATTCAACATCTGCTAACGTCATGTGTTATTGTTTTTACAGGTAATCAGTAATCTGTAACAGAATACATTTTAAACTAACCCTCCCAACCCAGTAAAGAGCAGTGTTTCATGTGCATCAAACGTAAAACACAGCAAGACTCATGCTAAGACCACTCCGTCACACAGGAATTTTGGGGTGATCACCAGAAAGCCTTCTGACAAATGCACTGCACAATGACTTTTGTCAAATCCCATATTCCTAATCACTTCTCTGGGAAGCGACTGCCCTGAGGTTCTGCGGCACTGTAAGTCATTGCGGCGTTTCGCAATGCGCTTTTCATGTTCCGGACCCCTTCAGATCAATCATAGTGGAATTTAGCATTCTGATCTGGCATACCCAGTCTACTAAAGAGCTGATGCAGAGACGGAGGCAGCTGTTTAAAAAGCAGTAGACAGAAAGAAAAAAAAAAAGCCTGGCAGAGCGCTTTTAGTGCAGAAGAGAGAGAGCTGTCTCACTCTCCAAAGACTTTTAGGGGAGGTCATGCGTTGGATTGGCTGTGACTTGACAGACACAGAGTAGCTGTTCTAAACTGGAGCTCAGCCAGGTGTAAAGCAGTGCGTGTACAGGTGGCAGTGTGTATATATTTGTCACATCCAGGCAAATCTTTCTGCCTTTTCTGCTGTCGACAGACGATGACCCTACTTGACCTGCTCTTGCTGCGTATGGTATGAGGGCAGTGCAGAATTTAGGCTCATTTCAGCTTGCTGATGCCACTGAACTCTGAATGCCTTGTTATGTGCCATGATGTGTCCAGTTTTGGTCATGGACTGCCTTAGTCCAGCACAGGTCATTTCCATGCTAAAACACACCTGATTCAGCTCAGTAAATCCTGCAGGACATGACCTGGACACCCCTAAAACTAAAGACTAACTTGTTTGCCATTAACCAGCTTGCTTTATGTCAAGGTGACATTCCTCTCCAAAAAGTTCAACATTGTCATTGAATGTAGTTGAGATATAAGTTGGACCAATCCATTTGCTCTGCAATTTTGAGTGGAATGTCATCTTGGCTGCTACCTGTGCTGCCTGGGTGGTGGGGGCGGGTGGGTGACTGCTTGCCACTAACCCCCAGCTATCTGCCACGCAGGTGACTGACCAGCTTCTGTGGGATTTGATGTCACCTTTAGATCGGTCTGACTGAAGATGGAAACCCTGGAGTCCGAGCTGACGTGCCCGATCTGCCTGGAGCTGTTTGAGGACCCCCTGCTGCTGCCCTGCGCCCACAGCCTGTGCTTCAACTGCGCCCACCGCATCCTGGTCTCGCACTGCTCGAGCACCAAGCCGCTTGAGTCCGTCTCCGCCTTCCAGTGCCCCACGTGCCGCTACGTCATCACGCTGAACCAGCGCGGCCTGGAGGGCCTGAAGCGCAATGTGACGCTGCAGAACATCATTGACCGCTTCCAGAAGGCCTCCGTCAGCGGGCCCAACTCGCCCAGCGAGAGTCGCCGCCCGCGGCCCTACAGCGCCACTCTCGGTGGCGGAGGTGGGAGCGCGCGGTCCAGCCCGGCCGCCAACGGCAGCATCAGCGGCATCATGTCGGCCGAGCAACGCGTGGCCTGCCAGTTCTGCGAGCAGGAGCCTCCGAGGGAGGCTGTCAAGACGTGCGTGACGTGTGAGGTGTCGTACTGTGACCGCTGCCTCCGCGCCACACACCCCAACAAGAAGCCCTTCACCAGCCACCGGCTGCTGGAACCCGTGGCAGACGCCCACCTGCGCGGCCTGGCCTGTCTCGAGCATGAGAACGAGAAGGTGAACATGTACTGCGTGGTGGACGACCAGCTCATCTGCGCCCTGTGCAAGCTGGTGGGGAGGCACCGCGAGCACCAGGTCACCTCCCTCAGCGATCGCTTCGACAAGCTCAAGGTGAGTGTGCTGCCTTTCCTTTTTTTAGCTGGAAATCCACAGTTGATTAGAACCTTTGCTTGATCTGCTTTACTCATGCTGCTCCATGCTTCAGTGTGTCGAAAAAATCACAAAGACTGGCCAGTTCTGTTTCCACAATGATGTATTTACAAAGAAATGGTAGTCAATCAGACAAGGCATGTTTGGTGTTTGACGTTGGCTTTCTTCGTAGACTACAAGCCTACGTACAGCAATTAGCATCGAGCAGACTGCTTGCCTGAATCATCACACCTTAAACTTTGTGAAAGTTGTTGTCAAGTGGTCATCACCGTTTAATAGACTTGTTTATAGGGTTTTTGACACTATTGGGCACTATTGGTGGCCAAATTTGTCAGGCCTGATTGACGAGGATAAGGGGGATTTTGTGTAGATGTGATTCTATGCTAAACTGTTTCTTTTATTTATCAATTATTTTATTGGCCTTGATTGGAAAAGCAGAAGATGGTTCCTGCACTCTGTTTCCCACTGGTTTTCCTAAGGCTGTTTGCTATAATTTAGTACTCAGCCATAAAGCGCTAAAGCACTCTCAGTGTGTGTGAACATGATTATTATGACCTCCATGGTTTTCTTTTGGTTCTTATCCCCTTCATTCCATCTCATTAGTCTCATGCTGTAAGCAGCGTCCACCCGGCGCTGACATCTTGTTCCGTAATGTGTTCAAAATGTTGGAAGCGGCGCTCATCCCACATGGCCCCAGCCCCTGTCCAGCTGCTCTATTGAGCTGGAGCCATTATCATAGTAGATGAGTCTGCACTCCCCTAAAGCCAGGCTCTGTTCAGTGCTCGCTCACCACAAAGCACCGCACTGCTGAATCAGGACCCAAACACAAGGCCTCATTCACGGCGCAGAGCCTCTGCGCTCTCCGTGTTCTCTGTGTCACATGCGCCTCCACACAAACTCCCACAAACACACCTCATAATTATTTATGAGGAAACCACTGTCTAACAAAGGCTGCTGTTCTCAAGGTAACACCTTTGTTTTATAGCTCCTGGCCTCAAGAACCTCAGCAGAACACTTTTCTTGTACCGTGGTAATCATCTCCGCAGGGCTCGCGTTACAAGGACAGAGGAGGTTAAGTTCCGTGCAGGTTGGTGGTGCGCTGCACCCGTTCTCATGGAACGGATCTATTAATGCGAGACATCCTGACAAGAATAAGGATGTGACATTGAAGCCCCATCGTAATCTACCCTCATGAATAGCCCATCACTGAAGGTATGCATCATCATTATGATGGCGGTCATTGTGAGTACACGTGATCTCCCTGTGATCCACTATTCACGCTGACCTCTTTGTTCACGCCATCTCACATAAAGGAAATTCCGATCATTGATGTTTTCCCCCTCTGGTCCTCAAGGATGTGAATGTGGCCACGCCGAGAAGGCCTGAATTGTGTGAAATGAGCGGCATTGTGTGCTGCACGAAACACAAAGTCGATACCTGAGAAAGTTCTGCCTCTTTTGTCCCATGCTCTTTTAACGGAGGCAGAAATTGTCATGACTCATATGGTGGAGATTTTATTTCCATCAACTTGAAAGGAGTCCCGCAACTTAAACTGGTTCAGTGGACTGTTTTCTTCTTAATAACTGTTATGTTGAAGATGTTGCGTGTTAAGCACAATTTCAGCTGCAGTGGCAGGAGTTCAGCCTCTGTTCCAGCTCTGCTCCGCTCGTTAAAGCCAGTTCTGTGTCTTTTTCCAGTGTCGAAGGCTGCTAATTTGAAATGCTCTTTAATGTGTAGACTTCTTGCGCAGAACGTCTGGTGCTGAGGATGTGTCTCTCTCCATTGCAGCAGCTAATTTGAATGTTCCCCTGCTGCAACTTTGAACTTGCTTGACTTTGAACTCCCAATCCACAACCTGGGGAGAGAGGAGGGATGTAGCCGAGCTCAGCGCCGCCAACTTTTAATCTTTGTCCGTCCTGAGCGAAATCCGAAGTTCTTGTTTGTATAAGCTGGTATTAGAGAAGGGTGTACCTTGGCAACATGGAGTACATGGCCATACCATGCAGAACCTCATTTCACCCTGAAAGAGCGAAAGAGCTGTAGACCAGCGAGTTGTCTCAGTGTGTCAGTGGTCAGGCCAGAATCTCCCAGAGATTCCCCTACCCCAACGGGTTCAGACGCAGCCAGCTGGCCTCGTGTCGCAGCCGGCTGGAGACTAATTGATGGAGGGGCGGGTACTTCAGTCGCCAGGTTCAGTTTGCGTGCTTTCGCTTGGAGAGCTAATGAGCCTCAGTCCTTTTAAAGTCTCATCAACTCCTCAACGCGCCCACTCCAGCATTAAATGGCAACATCGCGAGCCAAGGCAAACATTATGTGTGGGCCTTTACTCCCAGTGGCCAAGCGCCGTTCTCTGATTGATCCTACCACTCTCGCGTGTCCTGACATGACTTACATAAGAGAGCACACTGATGCCTTCAAAGCATGACAACCGTACTGTCGTACATGCCCCGGAATTAGGCTGACTGTGTATGTGTGTGTGTGTGTGTATTTTTTCTACACATCCAAAATATGACATATGAAAAAAGGGTGCGATTAAAGGCTTAATTTCTATTTTGGAGAAGTTGCAAGTCACAGCAGTCGGCGTTGATTAAAGTTCCACCCCATTTGGCGGCAGGGGCCTCTTAGTTTAAGCTCCTTAAGGAAGCCGTCTATCTCCTCCCGGCGATATGAGCCCTGGCTCAGCAGACATCGACTCACGCTCCCACTGCCGCTCCATCCTCGCCCGACGCTGGGCCAGCCGGGTCACTTTCTAAATGCTGCTATTATCGGCCTGTTCCAAGGCTGCGAGTGCAAGGCAGCAAGGCTCGGTGGCGATAGGAGCTGGGTTCTCCTCTCACAAGCTCCCAAGACAGATTTTCTCTTTTGCTGCCAGCATGACCTGATTCTGCACCCCCCCCCCCCCACCTCACCCCCCTTTAGCAAAATGTGCTGGGGATAGATAGGGCCTGAGCAGTGTGCTAATAAAGCAATGTGCATTGTGTGCGCACTGCTTTGAGAGTAATGAAAGATGCAGGGAAGTCCTCGCAGTGGTTCTCTGACCTACAGAAATAATCCCTGAATAGAGGTTGACTCTAAATAGCACCACCTAATGTATTGGGATAATTTAAAGATAGTTGTAATAGCTTAGCTGGCAATTAATGTTGCTTTTTAGGGCACTGGCTGTCTTTCCTCGCTCTGGGAGTTTGCACACGGGCTGCCACGAGAGGGCTAGTGTTCATGTGTCGGTTTGCTGGATCTCTAATGGCTCTCTTGAAACCTGTGTGCATGTGTTACGCTGTTCATGCACAGGAGCCCACACATGCAGCAGGCTGCCTGATGGATGTATTGTAAGAAGGTATCATGGCAGGTTATCAGAGATGAATAGAAGAGCTTGTTGTTGTTGTACTTCTCAAAGCCCACTCTTCTCCGTACAGATACAGGTAATGCAGAGAGCTACCGGAAGGCTTTTGAGAGCCATTGAGTTCAGTCATCAACCATATGACGCACCGATCCTTCTACCGAGATTGCTACTACTTCACTTTTCAGCTCCAGAAGTTTCTCATGCATTTTTTCCACCGCATTGTGACGTGCCAAAGTGAGAAGTGTATGGCAACACAAATATCTTCAACAGCAAGCAAGAAGGAACATATCAGTGATGCCCAGGGAGAGGGATTAAAAGCTGTAGTGACTCTGGTTTTAGGAGATTATTTCACTCAATCTTGCTCTTCTTTGAAATAGGATTTGTGTATTAGTTATTCATGGAACGTCTCATGCGTGCACTCATGTTCTGCCATTTCTTCGTACCGGCCCTGTCACAATACGGTGTGCAGGAATTCTATGCAGTTATTTGCATTACCTATTTGACTGCTGTCTTTCCCTCTCCTCTGTTGCTGAAATAACCTCAGGCTAGGTCCTATTAAGCACGTCTTCTCATTTTCGGCTTTAAAAGTGCTGACTCTCGAAATCGTCCTCCGTCTCTGTCAGTGCACTCACTTTTGGCCAATTTGACAAAGACAGCATGTGAGCCGAAGCCCCCCCCCCGGCTTCCGCCTAATTGTGCTGCTCATGGGTTACAATTGAACAAGTCAAAGATTGGAAGACAGAAAACCCTTGTAAATCCCCCCGCATCCACTGTGCTTAGAGTTGTTTTGATTTTCCAGTCCAGGGCTTGGCCTCTCTCTCTTCCACCTTCCGAGGATGCTTTGAGTTTTTCCACTCCGTGCTGGAATGTCAGAGGGCATTCCAGTCCAGGAATGTCCTGTGGCTCCTCTCCACCTTGAGCTCCCATGGATATTCCGGCGTGTTCCGCCTGCCTCTGCAGCGCCCTATCTGCTCTCCAGATCTTTGGCCCTCCTGGGGGAAATAAACAAGCCGGGGAGCGTGAGACAGGCCACGCGTCTGAACCATGTCTAAGACCTCCTCATACTGCCTCCCCCTCACAGGAATCCCAAATCTCGTTCGCCTCCTCCCTGGGGAAGCTCACTGTTCATGACAGAGACCTTGGCTCATTCTTCTCTGCTTCCCTTATCTCTCACCCTGCCAATGAGCCAGGGCGGAAGACGAAGGGCCTCAATCTTATCTCGCTGAGGTTAACGTCAAGGCCAGACAAGTCAAAACATGCTTGTAAAAAAAAAGAAAGAAAAAAGAATCAGATGTTTGAGAGTAAGCACTTTCGGCTCTGTGGTATAAACACACGTAATACTTACAAGCACAGTTAACATCACTTTCGCAAAAGCGTGTTGTAATCTGGTACTTTAGCTCACTCGTAGCTTACTTTCCCATGTTGAATGCTAGAGACGTGTCTTGTCAGAACTAGCATTAGACAGCATAGGTATTCCTCCTTCGTCCTCCTGTACCGTTTTCGACCCACAAAGTGGTGTGGGCCCGGGGCCCTTTAGCTGCCTCCTTTAAAGGAGAATCGGCGTGCCGTTCATGCATGCTTTATAGCACCGAGCCATCCTTTAATGGGCTGCTAAAAACGGCCGCGTCACCTCTCGGCTGTGTTATAAAGCTGGTGACAGAGAGAGCCAGTGGCTCCCAGGAGCTGCCAGGATGAAGACTGTCTCAGCGTGCGGCCTTATCCCCCCGTCATACCTCCTGTTTATATGCTACGCTAACGCTAAGCCCTCCGCCATGCACACTAATTACTCTGTGAGATTAGGACCCAGAGGAGGTAAAAATAGTTTGCGCTGTCAACATAATTACACATCCTGCATTACAATGTGCTCGCGCAAAAGTCTTTTTATTTCCGGCACAGGGGCATGCAGGATCAGGATCAGGGTTTAGCCGTGCCTCCCTCGCCGCTAGCTCTCTGAAGAGAGATGATGGGCGCTCACAACGCGGAAAGTATCTTTTTATTGGCTGCTTATTGCTCCAGTGGACGATGTTGGCTGCTGTTGTTGTTAATTATATTTATTTTCTCCATAACAATAAAAAAGGAAAGGAAAGGATCGAAAAAACAGTGGCCAGCTAGAACGGGCATACCTAGACAAACCAGAAGCAGATAGGCAGCATAATGGATGTTTACACATTGGCCTTTTCTTAGAAACAACTGTCCTTGTAGGGCCTCATTTGCTGGTGAACTATTTCTAATGTTGCATTTACTGTTGATGTTGGACAAATGTCATTAGCAGAAAATGACCAACAATGGTCAGCTCTGTAAAGGCTGCTGTGGTGATGACATTAGCGTTCCAGTAAGGCAGTGCTTTGTTTTACATGCGGGTACGCCTGGACTTCAACTGAGGTCTTGAGGGAACATCACATTGACCTAAGATGGTAATGCACAACTATCGGTGGCAGAATTTTCCATTGATGTTCCTTTTAAAAACCTTGAAATATTAAATTTTTGCTCGACTGTACACTCCCATAAGGTAAACATAGCATTATAGATGGTTAGTCATTCCACTAGCTCATAAGTATATTCTTTTCTGACCTCGCCAGTGACCTGAAGATTTTGGTGTTGGACCTCTCTCAATCTAGCAGTCATACTGACTTCCCAGTAAAAAAAAAAAATCCCAGTAACACCACTGTGCAAGTGCATTGTATACCTATATGATAGACCTGTAAGATAAGTGGACCTTTTTACAGGTCCACCTTAAGTGTCCAATGAATGTTTCAATAAATTAGAATGGGGGAGTGTATACACTGTTGTAAGTAGTAACATGTGCAATTTCGTGGTATTGAGACATTTTGTGTTAAAACAGTTTATTTTGCTGGTGAAGATATCATAAATCCATGCTATCCAAGTCATTGCAGGTTTCTTATTGGCCAGATTAGTGGGTTTTATCATCTGAGTGTGGTAGAAGCCGGCGTACCACACTCAGCCAGTCTTCAATTCTTCGCAATCTCAGAGCATCCTTACCTGCGACGTCTGCACCTTTCCCCACAGTCCACCCTTCATCCGCCTGTCACCCATCACTCCAGTCCCAGAGGTGTAACAGCGCCCCGTGCAAACCTGAGTCCCTGTCACTCAGTATCCGTTACCGCTTGCGTGGATTAAATGGGCTTATCCCCTGACTGTTGGTCCACATGCATTCACTGAGACCAAAGCTGCTTTGCGGCTAATGAAGCTGTTTTCTCACCCTATTGACTGCTGGACTCGGAATGCTAACGTATCACTGACACAGCTCTGTCTGCACTTTCTGGCTCAAGAGTTTCCCAGTCTTCCTGTATAAGAGACACTTATTGTGGCGTGATGCATCGCCTGACTCTGGGCCCATTCTGGGCACTAGTGTGTTTTGCAGCGTACCACTGTTACCGGACAGGAAGTTAAATCTCGCAACTCTGACAGAACTTCAGTAAAATCTCTGTATTTCCTAAACTATCATCCAGATTGTTGTTGTAAAAAAAAACACTTCTCTTTTATGTAGACAATTAGGGACCGAGATGAAGTGTAGAGAGCAGAGTAGCTCCTCTGTCTGCCGCCGCCAGATTATACTCTGCCTTGTTGCGAATCTCAAAACACCCGCCTCGGTCTCCTGTGGCTCAAGAACTAGGCCATGTCTTTGCTGTGAACCCTCCAAGAAAACAGCCCTTGTCAGTCTTGCCGTCAGCATACCGTTTCATCCCCCATTCAAAACATGTTTACACGGCATGCCAGCGAGCCGGTTTTGTCTCTTGTGAAGGGGGCTGGCAGTGAAGAGGGTCCACGCTAGTTACCAGCCTTATCTTCAAGTCCAGAGACCAGGCACAGCCTGCCTTTAAAAATACATAGCCTGGCTTTAGGTTCGAAGAATGGAGAGGTTCAAGCACTTCAAGTGAATTATGGTCAGGGAAATGTTGCAACACTGCTGGCATTTGTGATGGCTCTCTGATGGCTCTCAGTGAAGCCTCTGTCAGCAGTAGGCCCCTCTTCTCTAGTTTTGCTCTGTCCAAGAATAGGGGGATGAGGAGGTGGAGTAGGAGAGGGACGGATGGAATAAAGGAAGGGGCAGCAGGGACCCTTGATCCAGGACGACAGGCTGACTCACTCATCATCCTCAACAAGGCTTCAAATGGCAAGTCCTGGCACATGGCAGGCCACGTGCTTCCCCGTGAAAATGAGCGTCTCCGTTGGGCTGCCGTCTTACAGCCGAGAGTTCTGCTAGTCTAACTGGGCTCATAGCGGATTTGCAGATTTGAGGTTTGGAAATTTGTCTGTGTGAAGGATGCAGCTCAATGCAAGGCTTCTCCAGCATGAGCGAGAATCTACTTTCACTTATTTTAAATATGAATGCTAGAGAACTGCCTTACTTACCTCGGGGAGATGAGATCGTCGCTGTCACGTTAAAATCTAGCATCTCCATTTTTGCAGGTTTTTTTTTATTATTAATTTGAATCTGTCAGTTTTACATTGTGT
Source organism: Salminus brasiliensis (assembly GCF_030463535.1). NCBI lineage: Eukaryota > Metazoa > Chordata > Actinopteri > Characiformes > Bryconidae > Salminus > Salminus brasiliensis. The sequence continues at coordinate 11,933,270 of NC_132896.1, forward strand.
CCAAACATCATGATAAATTGACCAATGGAAATGCTTCAGAATGACCTTTAACATTGACTACCACTTTTTTCCTGTGAAGTTTTTTTTTGGAGACACAAGGTTTTTGCATGATGATGATGTGACTTCAAAGATAGACTAAAATCTGCCTCTCACCTCTGATTCAAGGTTCATGCAGGTTGTGTGTTGCTTGTATGATAGCTGTAAGTAGAGATGTAAGGATTGATCGGGTACGTATAAGCATCGGCTGATGTTCAGTCCAAAAATTGCAGCTTGCGATTAGCCGATAATTTTACAGATCCTGAGAACTGGTCAGATCATATGATTCATATTTTGCGGGTTTCTGTAGTGTTGCATAAGGTCGCAGGATGCTGCAGTTTAACCAATATGGACCCAAAACATATTGCAAGAACATATTGAAGCCAGTGTTGATAGAATATTGCCAGTCTGATGTTTTTTTACCAGGTCTGTACTGTACTTCGTGGGGTAAAGACTTTTAACAGCGTTAACCAGTTACCCCTCTTAAAAGAGGCTCAGCCCAGTGCAGTGAGTAATGGACACTGCAGAGTTAGCAAAGACAGCTAAGCTCCACCACTTGAAGCAGTGCAGTTGTAAACAGGAATTCACACATTCTCGCAGGTGGCGCTCGGAGTTTGACAGCGTTTTAAATGTGGTTGATTCCAAACAAATTAAGTCCATTTTATCTTGAGAGTGAAAGTAGAGAGCATCACAAAAGCCCTGCACAATGATGCATTACCAAGTTTGCCTGGAAAGGTTAATGTGGCTTCCAGCCCTACCCACGGAAGGAAGACGATTGGCGATTGGTATCGACCCAAAAAACACTGATAGGTCCATCTCTAGCCATAAGTAGTATCTGACATTCAGTGGACACCAGAAGTGTTGTGATTTACCACAAGAAAACTAGGCCAAAACAGCGCAGTATCGTCGCAACAGGATCTAAATTTCCACAACTTTAATAATTCATTCCGTTGTCATGCTAAGCTCTGTCAAATGATTTACTGCAACTTCGATATCTCAAAGGACTGCCTTGTCTACTAAAACAACAAACCATAAAACCTCCCATTATAATGAGCTTTCTCCCGAAGCACAATCGTTTTCTGTTGCACATTCCTACTCGCCAGCGTCGTAACTCATGCTGTCAGCGCAACGATGAGAGCTTGCTCATCGTTCTCTACCTCCACCCTCGTTCTCACCCTCACTTCACACCGCTGGCTGGATGAAACTTTGAGAACAGCAAACCCCAGCATTCCAGGGTGGGGACATAAGCCACACACACCTGCCTGTGGCAGGCCAAATCCCAATGTTTGGGCTTCAGGCCCTCCGTCATTTAACCCAGCGTTTTCACATGCGATTCATCCAAAGCGTCTCATCTGCCGTAAAAAAAAAAAAAAAAAAAAACAGAAGAAGAAGCTTGGACCCCAGGGCCAGACTTAGGGTGGGTGATTCATCTGAGGTACTGGCGAGCTTTGCCTCTGCAGGGAGAAGCGAATCACCATGTCATTCGAATCCGGGCGAATTCAGCAGGAGCTAATTGTGTTACACAAAATGAAATGTAAAGCCATTTCCCAGACAAGCCATGTGAGTCACTCCTTTAGATATTTCCATGCCTGTCCAAATTGATGCCACTTAACTCATTGGCAGAAGAGCCCGGGCTCATTTCCGCTAATTAATTTTCTGAATAAACCATTTGTTATGCTGTCTGACGAGAAAGATGGTGGGACGATGATCATCTTACAACAGTGATCACTGAATGCTTGAGGGGTTCAGGTTCAGGTAGTGGAGACTGCAAGGCCGAAAATAGGGCTTGTTGTGGCATATTTATTGTGTTTTAGCTCAGTATATGGACTAAATATAAATATATTCAAGGCAATTTCTGTTACTGTGAATTCTTAAGTGCTAAAAGATTAACTGATCTCTAAAAGGAAGAGTCGAAGATGAAGATCAGTCCTACATTTTCAACATTTTAAGCAAGAGTAGTATATTATTTTTATTTTTATATACAATTTTACAAGGAAGAAAAGAAAGCATACCTCTCCAACTGTTAAGCATTGGGGGTGGGCTAATCATGCTTTGGGTTTGTGTTGCAGCCAGTGGCACAGGGAACATTTCACTGTATTATACTAATAATCCTTTTGAGACCTCTATTCTTGGCTTTGATTGTGTCTCCCTTCTGATTCATATCAAATCCTGCGTGTCCTGCTCTGTTTGAGTCCTGCCTTGCTTTGTTTGTATGGCTACTCACTGTATTTGCTCACTCTCTTTACTGGCCAGTAGCGGGAACCCGCATGCTGAGGGCACGTGTCCCCGCTCCCCTGCCCGTGCCAATACCAGCCCGGGAGGCACCACGTTAGGAGATAATAGCCTCATTAGAAGGGCGTCCTGTCTGTCTGACTGCCAGTCTAAGCCATCAGATACGTTTCCATTTTAGATCACAACCAGTGTAGGCTAATGGAGGGATCAGTAGAGGCACAGAGAAAAGCTCACAGTAGCACTCACCTTTCTTCACAGTCTCCCACTTATATAGCCATGTGTTCAGTAAGTGCCAAAGTGGAGGGGAGGATCTGCTTGCTTTTTTTTTTTTTTTACATCCCTGCCTGAGTACTGCCAGAGATCACTGAAGTAAAGAGGCTTGGCAGTGTGTGCAACGTAGAAAGGTAGGGGTACCCTTAAAGTAGTGGTTCACTGAAAAATCTACTTTGCACATCTCTCATTAAACATAGCTGATGAACCAAGACAAGCTTGATGTGTTTTAGGTTTGCTTCTTTAGTTTTGCAGTAATAGGCATAGTTAAAGATGAAACATTCTTTTTAAAGATTTTAAGCAAGATTAGTGCATATTTACATTATTTTGTACTGTTTTAGAGTGAAAAGGAAAGAAAGGAGCACCATGCAAAAGCATACCTCTCCAACTGTTTATCATGGGATCATGCATTGGGCTTGTGTTGCAGCCAGTGACACAGGATTCTATTAAATATCATCAAATTCTGGAAGCAAGCTTCACACCATCTGTAAAAGTGATGAAAAGAAGATTGCTTCTGCAGCAGGATAATGATCCCAACACATCTCAAAATCCACAATGGACTACCCCAAGAGGCACAAACTATGCCTCTATTCCGTGGCCCTCACAGTCCCCCAACACAATCAGCAGACATTTGTGTAGAGTTGGTTAAAGAACAGTGCATGCAAAATGGCTCAGAAATCTTCCAGAACTAGAAGCCTTTGGCTGGGAGGAATGAGCACAAATCCCCCAGCTGGCTATAAGAAGCTTTAGCAAGCTGTGATACTTGCCAAAGTTGTTACTAAGTACTGATCATGCAGAGTGTCCGGACTTTTGCTTTGGGGTGTTTCAGCCTTTTTTGTTATTGTGAAAACCATAATAGACTTTAAAAAAAGGAGGGATCTTGATTTCAACATTTTAAGAAAAGTGTCATCATCAAAATCAGATCATCTTTTACTCGTGTAACTATTCACAGAAAGAGCTATTTTCACCAGGGGTGCCTAGACTTTTGCATGCCACTGTAAAAATTAGTAAATAAGTGATGAAATTAAATGAAGAAACGTTGAGTTTTTTCTTCAGAGACATTGAAGAGATTGGGATCCGTCCTGTTTGGTGTTGCTATCATGTATGTAAAGGAAAGAAATTATTTAAAAAAAGAGTTTATTAATTAAAAGAGTACACGAAAAGCACAGTTTTAAAACTAAAGGCAAATTGAGTTCATTGTCAAAACAAAAAGGAACACACTTGTGTTGCTCGAAGTGATCAAAAACACAAAGGCCATTTTCTGTTAAATTATTGTTTAATCTTAATTTTCAGGCCTTGCATTTTTTTTATTATTATTAATTTGTTTGTTATGTGTTATTATTAAAGCTTGGGAGCCTCAAGACGTGATCAGTAGAGATGTTCAAATTGACTGGAACGTTAAATAATTCATCTTAAATTATAATATGACTTCTAAGGGCGAAAAAAAACAGCAAGAAGATGAGACTGAAATTCTGCACTCTGTGGAGTAGCTCTCCACCAGATGTTAAGTGTGCTTTGTGATGGATAATGATTGCCTTCTAATGGAGCAATATTTTTAGCTATATCTATCGAGCAGCTCCTCTCCCCCTCGATGTCCTTTAATTAGCACGAGCAGATTTCTCTCGTTTCAGTTGTTTTGCAGGAACCACAAGCTCTCCCTGAAGGGATTTCTCCTTCTCAGGAGGAAGAACCAACCAGAGACAGACAGAGAGAATGAGCGCGAGACAGAGACAGAGACAGAGAAAGAGAGAGACGAATTCTCCTGACACTTGTCTTTTTAACCTTCAAGCTGCTTGCACACTGCTGGATAGCTGGATGTTCTTTGCATGTCGTCCCCATGCTAGCGGCTTTCATGCACTGTGGCAGGCTCTGCCGTGAGCGCGTTCGTTCTCAGCTGCTTCAGGAGAGAGCATAACGCTGAGCTTTTGGAGGACTCCTGCCCTACCTGACCTGTCATATTGCTTTAGAAAAGCTGTGAAGAGTCTCGGTGGCAGTTTATGACTTACTGACATATCATTTATTCTGCTCTGTGTGGCACAACGTCAGATCTGATCACGGTGTCTGGCAAAGCGAGATCATGAGGGGGTGAGACGAAAGTGGGGGTATCTTGATATATCAAATTTCGATATATCAAAATATCACATTAGCATGTTCTGCAGTACTGTATCGATTCTCAAAAACAAAGTATGGATTTTTAATGAATAGTTAACATTAGGGTAGGGGAGCATGGACTTTGTCATACCGATATATTGTCTCAAAATATTCGTAATATACCATAATATATGCTATAGACATATATGTGTAGATAAAGTAAGTAGTGCAGATTGTTCTATGGTTTACGTGACTCAGTAAAGTTCCGAGTTCAGTTTGCTCACAGGCTCACATACTGTGCATCATTTTAAATTAATAATTTCATAAATGTTAAAGCATCAGTCTCACAATTCAATTACGAATGTTGCTTATTAAGGTTTTTTTTTTTTGTTGTTTTTTTTTTTTTTGCTTATCTAGTATCTGTAGTATCTGAACGCTCAGTGGAACTGCTGCTGACTAACTACTAAGCTACCCACACAAGTGTTGTGTGTTGGTGTGTTGGTGTTGGGAGGAACAGAAAGGCAGAATGAGACTTCTTCCGGTTCTGCCGTGTTTGGACTCGCAGACAGCTATCTAGGCCTAGATAAGTGAGCTAGCAAGCCAAACATCTCAGAACAGGCCTTGTTCCAGCTCACTAATGCTCAATTCACACACGTTTAGAGGATTATGCCTCATATCTGAGAGCACAGGGTCGAGGGAGTGTTTTCAGACATTTAGTAGACTGACTCATCCAGGTTTATCCTTTAATTGAACTCAGCATGTTGCTGAACTCGCAAGTGTGGTGGGCTTTGTTCTTTTTCCCACCTGTTTTCAGGGCGTGACATCATCATCATCAGTAAGCTGGGGCTATTTTGGCCATGTACAGGATAGACATTTTGAAATGCCTCATTTTCTTTCTAGGTTCTTGCCGATACTCAAAGGGCTTTGAGACGCTCTGTATACAAGCCTCGGACAGGGCTAATGTAGACAGAAGTAAAGGAATCTGTCTTTAATTAGGATCCAGATACTAGCACAAAGCAGTAGTGGCTGCCCATTAGGGCAAGTGTTTATGTGAGTGTGGAATACTATCCTGCTCTGAGTCTCTCTCTCCCAGCAGGCTCTGGCTCCTGACATGTCCATGCTCTTAAAAGGCTTCTTGTTAACACAGTGTGTGAAGCGATGTTGTTTTCTGTCTGTTTTTTGTTTTTTGTTGCACCATCCGCTCTCGCATTGGGAGAGCGATGTCGGAATAATTAAAGGCACCCACTTTGAAGCCTGAGCTTTCGCGCCCCGGGACTCGGCTCTTTTTCATGATTTGTTGTTGTTCTGATGGCAAAAGTGTAAGGAATATTATACCGACCCATTACAGCATAAACACTCCCGAACTGCAGCTCTGCGAATCACCAAAGCCAGCCTGAATTTCTGGGGTTTCTTTTTTTTTTTTTTTTTTTTTTCATTTTTTACATCTGGGGACAAATGTCTTCTCTCCAGAACAAATGCTAATGTGCATTTTGAATCTTCTGGACAGTTAGCACTTAGAGGTCATGGGGCAGTTGTGATTGAGGATGAGAAAGGCCAGAGGACTCCTGGAGGACCGAGGTGGACTGAGCGCTCGGATGCTGCGACCGTGTTACGGGGTCAGCAGTGTCTCTCCTTCGAGGCAAAATGGCTTAGAGAAGAAACCCTAGAGCATCTGCCAGGATGTCACATGCATGAGGGGGAGATAATGCAGGGTGATGGGCGGGTGATGATGATCCCACGGTGCTGCTGTTCTCCTTTAGAAAGGGCTAGCTTGCTGTAGCCTTCCAGCATACAAGAGCTTCCCCTTTTGTCCTGCTCTCTTTACAGTGCTGTGAACTGATCTGCCAGGTCCATCTATTTCTGCGCTTTTCCCACAGACTGACAGACAGAAATCATACATCAGGATTTTCTGACACAGATCAGAATTCATGGTTCCATCATTTATGATAAGTCTTCCAGGTCCTGCAGAAGCGAAGCAGCCCCAGACCATCACACTACCTCCACCATGTTTGACTGCTGGTACGACGTTCTTATGGTGGAGTGCAGAGTTAGCTTTACGCCAGATATAATGGGACTCATCAGTCCACAGCCTATTATCCCAAAATTTCTTGGGAAGATACTTATCCACAGCACTGTATCTCTCTCTCTCACTCACTCTCTCTCCCCTTGCCCTCACCCCCCCCCCCCCTTTTCCTCCTCTCGCATTCCCTTTCTCTCTGCCCCCTCTCTGATCTCTCTCGCTCATCATCATCATCATCATTACTCTCAGCTCTGCTTCTGTATGGGTGCCTCTCATGGTGAAGTACCCTCACTCCAGTGCCCCCACCCCACCACTTTCAGCCATTCCGAAACTTTTCTTTTTTCCTCTTTGCCCTTTTTATTCGTTGCTCTGCTCTCTGTCCCGCAGTATATTCCTCTCTCTCTTTCTCTCTATCCGCTCTCGCGCTCTCTGTCTCAGTCTGTCTCTGTGTCCCTTAGTGCGCTGGCTGCTCTTGCATGGCTGGAGCTGAGGCTTTGAAGTCTGGTGTCTGCTTTAATGAGTGCATTTCTGACCGGCCCTGCAGACCTAGAGGAGTAAGGGCACCGCAGCGCCACTTCACTCCTGTGGGAGCTGTTTCTCTCTTTCTCTCTCTCTCTCTCTCTCTCTCTCGCTTTCTCTACCACTTTCTCACTTCATTCTTTCTACCACACTCTAGCTTTGTTGCTCTATTTGCTTCTCTTCCCTGCCGTATAGCAATGGGCAACATGAAGATGGGGATAAATGATGCCACATTATGCCACAAAGCACTTTTCCAATGCCGTGGAACCCATTCCAAACACTTAGAAAGTACTGAGGCCGCCATGACTGAGGATGAAAAAGGCCAGAGGACTCCTGGAAGGCCGAGGTGGACTAAACGCTCAGATGCTGTGGCCGTGTTATGGGCACAGGGGACAGGGATATCTCTCCTTCGAGTCAAAATGGCTTAGAGAAGAATAAGCTGCGGAATAACGGCGGCCTCTCCAAAATCCCCAAAATTCCTTCGCTTATTATGATGTTATATTTTTTGTCATATTGCCCACTTTTACTCCCTCCTCCCCCACTCCAACTGGACCCTGCGCCTCCTTGTCTTTTCCAGCTCCGGCGCTCCTGGCAGCTTGCTTCCTGTCTGTTTTCTCCCGGGAGCCACTGCTCCGAGTTTGATGTATAAATCATCCCCCTTTCTCGTTCAGTCTTTAATTAATGACCCCCATCTGTCCTCGGCCCAGCCACTCGGAATTTCAAACCCGTGCGCCTGACGCAACCATCCGCGGAATCCAGCAAAGCCCGCGTCGGCACACGCGCACACCACAGGCAGCCGCCATACGCGCCTTACCTGCTGCCCAGGTGTCCCGCTCAGAGAGAAGAGGCCGAGAGCGAGGGACTGAGAGAAAGAGAGAGAGAAGGAAGCAACAGAGCAGGGACATCCAGCCTCTACCAGATTAGCGGGCTACCCCAGTAAGGCTGTGTGTATGTGTGTGTGTTCATAGGCTTTTCAAGTGAGCCCTGGCAGACTATCTGAAGCGGTTATGGAGGCATCAAAGACAAGCGCCGCGGTGAGTCACAGGCTGCCTTTTCCCTTCTCTGTGCTGGGGGGGTGAGGGGGTGGAGGGTGTAGAAGGGTTGGGGAGGGGTGTGTGGTGGGGGCTTGGAGACAGGTGGACAGGGCCATGCTGCATCCCTCATGCATGATCAGCCCGCTGCCATGACAAAGGAGGCTAGCCAGGCTCTGACCTCCTCTCTGAATGCCGATTGTATCACCGCCGCCGTCGTCGTCGTCGCTGTCCTTGATGTGATTGTGGCTGTGATTGTAGCATCTAGTCCCCGTGCTTTTCAACACCTCATACTCCGGCTCGCTTTGTGTTCTCCACCCATGTCATTACCACCAGCCGCCTCTCCGGCACCCTCCGTTCGCCTCTTTTTCATCCTCCCATTCTGACTGGGGCAGAGCTCCTTGTTAGACGCTCACGCAGCTCTGCAGAGACACTTTGATTTCATTTGGACTGGCGCATCGCACGCATTTCTGTGATTTTATTTATTTAATTATTTTATTTTTTTCATTATCATGCACTACTTTAATCAGCCAGAGCCTGTCATTCCTCATTGTGCACCCCAGCGGTATCACAGTGTTCTGTTATTCAATTTATCCATGTTATTAAGGTTCTTTAAACTCATGTGGAGTTCTCTTTCCTCCTTCGTAATTTGAGTTTTCAGTTGGGATTAGTCATTGATAACACATGGAGAGTGGGCCTTTTTCTGTAAACACTTTACAATCTGCCACTTGGCACGCCAAGAACCTCAGCCGGAAAGTCTCTGGCAGTCCTTTATTGTTATTTTAGTGAGAATTACTCAGAGGCCGATTGTTGTGAGCGGATTCTAGGGCTTGTGGAGCTGGCACTCCCACCTGCCCACCCACCGCTGCAGGAACGTCTCTGTTCTAACCACTCCCCCTCACTGATAATTACTGTTTGTGGTGTAGATCTAATTTGGTGGGAACTACGAACTCGCACTGCGTGTCTGTCTCTGTGTTCGGTTTGTACTAACATTGCTCCATACCAGACAATTGACATGTAATCCAGTGGGCTTGAGTCTAAGCTGTGGGCACAGACCCAGTGATTATCGTTGTTCGTGTTGATTTGACATGAACACGGTGTATTCTGTATTCACCTTATTCTGTTGCAGGAAACTGTTCCAGACTAACCGATTATTTAGAAAGCCAAAATAAACAGTTTTAATGAAGTCATTTCAAAACATATTCACAATGTTAAACACTCTCTTCAAAATAAAGGTTAAAAATGATTTTGGAGTAGGAGCCATTTTTTAAATGCAAAGAACCTGCACACAATATAAAGCCTTGATACCATTTTTGTCCCCTAAAACCAGAGATATGGTCCAAGAACCATATTGGAACCTTTATTTTTTTTAGAGTGAAGAAACTGCCGTAGAGCAGTTTGGGAGAGTTGGCTCGATTCTCTTCTTATCTCAATGCCATGTCGTCCTCTTTCCAACAGCAAACCCTGGAGAATAACTTGACCAATCTGGTGAAGAGGAACAGTGAATTGGAGAACCAGATGGCTAAACTCATCCAGATCTGCCAGCAGGTGGAGGTGAGTCCAGCCAAACACCCAGTCCAGTATTACTCTCAGCATTAGTCATCTTCATCATCATCATCATCATCATCATCATCCTCATAATCATTATCAAAACTATAACACATCTCCCTGAGAGTAGTTTGAACAATAGACTACAGTCATCTTGTCTGCACTTTATAGTTCATCATTTGTACTGATAATTAAGCTCCTGTATTGGAGATAAAGGTATCTCAGGCTACATTCACACAGCAGGTGTCCCAACATATGTGAGACAGGTGTTATCTGTGTGGCAGTGTGAACAACAAAAACGTTTCAACCACTTTCATATATGCTATTGAAATCTGATACAAATCCAATATATGGCAATGTGACTCAGCCTGAACAGCCAGGTCAGAAATCATGTCAGTCCAACTTGCCACTCGTCATAAATCTGCAGAGGAGAATGGACAAAGAATGACAGCCGTGAGTGAGTTAATAGACCTCATAAATGTTTGGGGTGAAGTCTCTTTTCAAGCAAAATCAGAAGGTACATATAGCATCCACTCCGTGTTAAAGGAAACCTTTAAACAAACAGCCAGACAGAAGGACGTGGCTACCACGTCAGAGGAAAGTAAAAAGCCAAAAGAAGTGGCCGTGGCCAAATAACGTTCCCTTTTTACCAAAAGTTTGATCACAATCTCAGTGATAAGCCTAGCTGTCAACCACTGGAACTCCTTGATAGCTTCTGTGTTGCTATAACAAATGCAGAATGTTCCTTATGTAAAACACAGCAGTGTTTATGTAGTCACTGTGGACTTCATTATAAACTTCCTTATTTCCCCAGTTCAGTCTCTGTTTCTGAAATTGTTTATCATAGGTGAGGAACCTTTGAGACAGTCGGTACACTATGGGGCAGAAAGCACTGAGCAGTAACCTTTAATTGTGTCTTGAATAAGAAATGTAAAATCTGTGTTGCCAGAAAGAACAAAATGATGAACAAAAGATTTGTTTTATTACTGTTTCCCTCTGGTGCACAGATATATGGATATAAATGGATATCCAGCATCATCAAAGCACTTGTTTACTTGCTCCAGGATTCAAATAAGGCATTACCTACACTAAGGGTATTGGGTATTGGGTATTAGGCATTGGTGTAAAAATATTTTTTATGTTTATCTGCTCCAGAGAGTCCCAGTCTATTGGTAATGCTTCTCCACAGGGACTAGACAAGCTGTGTGTGTGTGTGCATTTGCACATCTGTATCAGCAATGACTGCAATTAAAAGTAGCTGAATGCATTCAGTAGAAGAGGTGTCCACAAACATTTGGATGTATAGTGTATGTAGCACCTGATTGTGGAAATGGCTTCAGGGGAAAAGAGTGATGCTCGGCATTAATGACACTGTGTGGCCTTGTTTAGTCACACAGTATGAGCATTTGTTTTTACATTGGCCTAAAGGATAACTGTGTGGTGGGGTGGGGTGGAGTGGGGTCCATAATTGTATGTCTACATAGAGATGATGTTGGCCCTGTGATTCATGTCCATCCAGAAATGTCAGTGTCCATTTATTACTGTTATTGAATGCAAATTATGCTATGCTATGCTAATTATGATCAATTCTCAATTGTGGATGTTTTTTAAAGACTAGTACAGCCAGTGTGTATCCACGCACTGTGCATATATATATATATATATATATATATATATATATATATATATATATATATATATATATATATATATATATATACACCTATGGACCGTGGAGAGGTGGGTTCCTTCATGCCACTGCGTCTGTCTTTAAGTCATAATGCATTAAAGGCTATAAATCTCACAAGGTTATTGCAGAGGCCGTCTGATGTCACCTTGAAAGTTCTCAAGGCCAGTTCCTCTGACTCTGACTGAAAGAAGCGCACAGACAGCAGAAGTGGAGTTTCATTTAGGCCAGTCGCTGTGAAGACACTGTCAGCCTCAGTGTCCTTTCTGTAGCTCCAACAAAGGCAAGTGACAAGCCATTGTTATTTCATTAGCAGAATCAGGCTTGTCAAAGCCCTGGGGGAGTGCAGTGCCTCTCTCACCTCAGCTGAACCATACCTGAGCACACACACACACACACATCTCTCCTCAGAACTACTGCAGTAGAAAATACTCATGTCTCTCTTCTCCACGCTGCTCTTCTGTGTTTTGACAGGATTGTGTTTAATGTATTAGAGAAACATGAGTTTTCTTAATGGAGTTACTGGATGAATGTGCTTATATAATGATGGGGAGCAAATGAATTCTGCATTGAATGCCACTGTGGCATTGTGTTCCATCTTTTAAACAGATAAATTATTCAGGACCTTGGTGAGAACATGCTCCGCGTACAACCCGCCAATTACCTGAGGAAATATTTTCTCTCGCAGGCTTGGCCCATTTTGTCGTGTTTATTTGAAGGGCATGGTAAATTATTGAAGATCAAATGAGACATAGCCATCGAAGTTAATCTAGGAAGGAGTCATGGATAATACAAGCTAGATGTCTCGGAGGCTAAGTGCTGCTGTTGCTTCACCCCGGGAGCCACCTGCTATGATGAGACATTTGCGCGGATCAGAACAATGCGGGGCTCTAAAGCTCACACATCCAGACACATCTGGGGTTTCAGTGTCTTTCTGCGAGGTTACGGTCTGAAAGCTGTAAAGACAGGCGGAGATATGAAGACTGTGTCTCTGTAGTCTTCTTCTCCCTCCTGCTTTTAGGCAGAGGAAAGCTATAAAAGTATTTATGATTCGGGTTAAATGACAGTTTATTGCATGTAGCGTTTAAAATTCAGCGCTGACTCCCGTGTCTGTTGCAAAGTTTGTGAAGCGGCAGTGGCATTAAATTGAGCTCCGCTAGAGCGGTGCCCCTAACCGCAAAATATTAAGTGGGGTCATGATGAGAGATTTTAGCAGAGTGTCTATAAAACATGAGAGATGATGTAGAGATGGAGTTTATGTCACAGCACCGCTGATCATTTCTGTGATGTGTAAGTGGGGCTCCCAGTGGGCCACCAATGTCGGTAGACATTGTTATCTGCTTGAATGTTGGTCATGAGGTCGGGTGACCAATATTCAGTGTCAGGACAGTCTAAAGCCAACGCCAGTTTGTCGTATAAAGGTGACCACAGCTGATGTTGGTATTTTGTTGGTTTGCATTTACATTTACATTTACGGCATTTAGCTGACGCTCTTATCCAGAGCGACTTACAAGGTTACTGGTATTACAAGGGAGAGCCAATGTAGTGTTAGGAGTCTTGCCCAATGACTCTTATTGGTGTAGCGCAGCATAGTCACCCAGACCTGGAATCCAACCCTAGTCTCTCACATGGTGTGGTTGCTCAGTGGCAGGTAGTGGTGTTATCTGTTGCGCCACATCGTTTGCCAACGTCATGCCAACATCTACCAATATTTAGTTGGGAGGTACGGTGACCAAAATCCAACATCTGCTAGACGTCATTGCGTTAACGTTCACTCATTGTGAGACGTTGATATGTTGCTTGATTTTAAGTCTTGGTGTAAGCACAGCTAGCAGAGAACGTTCTAGGAACATTCAGCAATGATTTGAAAGATTCCAGGAAGGTTAACCTGTAACGTTACAGAATTACTATTCCACTGTGGAGGAACAGAACCTTCAGAAAAAGTAGATCTTGTACTTTTAACAGTGGAGGAATGTTCTGAAAACGTGTGATATAATTATGATTTGCATCACGATGTTATTAGAACGTTTCTTCCACAACATCCCAATTAGACAAAAACCAACATTATGGAAAAAAGTAACTTTCCCAATAATAAAACCACAACAAGTAAAATACAATACAATAAGACATTAATAAAACAAAACAAAAAAAAAAAAATATATATATATATATATATATTTTCCAAACTAAACAACTGAGAGATAGAATAGAATATTTTTCAATTTACTATGAAAAAAAATTCTAGGAACGTCTAGAAACTTACCAGATTGGTTCTAAGAACCAAAAGTCATAACATACAGAGCATTTACACACCGTTCACATGACATTCTACTAACCAAAAAATACTAGCTGAGAAGACCACTACAAAAACATTACAGGCCAACGTCCAATAGACACGAAATACCAACTTGACCAAAGTCCAACGTCTGCTAAACTTTATAACGTCAACATTCACGCAAGAGAAATTCTAAGGTTGTAAGATGTTGATATGTTATTGGTTTTGAGTTGTGATGTTAAGTAACCACAAATTCAACATCTGTCTGACGTAGGAGCTTGATATCAACCCGTTGTTTTTTTTTTTGACGGATATGTGACTTCAACGTCTGGCCAACATTAGAGTTCAGCATCTTTCTGATGTCAGGTTGGCGTCCGGTGCCTGCTGATCTCCTTTATGAGACTTCAGTATTCCAGGATTCAAATGAAAAGTAAATTAATCAATCTTGCCATGTTGGTGCTAACCACTGCCTAGAAATCAGACTGTGAGAATGCATTTAAAACCCTCCGGTTTCTCAAATTTCAAGGGACGTTTCCCACCTTTTCTGTGCTCTCTCACACCTCCAGGCCACAGGGGTTTACTGATCCGGCAGCGAGCAGAGCAGGTTTGTTTTGTCAGTGTTTTACTCAGCAGGCTTGTGTGGAGCGGTGTGGCGTTGGCCACCACAGTGCATTGCATATGCGTGTGCCTTATTCATTTTTAATAGTGTCTCTCTCTCTCTCTCTCTCTCTCTCTCTCTCTCTCTCTCTCTCAGTGAGAGCACAGGCTCCGGCCCCTGAGGACTTGCGCTGAGAGCTCTCTCTCCCAGCCTGTCCCGTGCTGTCAGCGCACAGCAAAAGCGGCACTCTAATCAGCGGCGGGACAAAAACAGACCTCTCACTCTAGCATCTGCTCAGTGCTGTTAAGATTGTCTGTTCGCCCTGAGATGTCCCACGCCGGTGACAGTCTGCAACAATCCACACATCTGCGGATTAGCAGATTAAACATGCCAGGGAGTCGCACTGAGACCAGGAGTCAGGCTTTGATGCCGGGAGTCATTAGCCCAAGCTGCTGCAATCAGCTCACACTCCTGTAGCTCACAAACCTGAAGTCATAACACGAGCAGTTGCACAACCTGCCTTTAGTGAAATGTGCTGAAAGCTATAGGTTTTGGAAGGAATACGAACGACTATCCAGAAGCGCTCCGAACAGGGTCTCGAGCAGCGTTCCAGACGGCATCGGAAGGAGTTGATGTATTTGTAAGATAATTCATAGAGACAACGGCAGGCGCTTTTCAGACAGGAGCCTGTTTGTATCCGAGACCCAGGCTGACCCTGGCAGTGTGATAAATGTCTCCGAAAGTGTCTCACTAAAATATTAATCAGGTGCAGGACAGTGGAAGCATGGAGGCAAAGCAGCTACGCAGTGCTCCACGTTAGAGGTGTCAGCATGAATCAGCTCCTAATCCCAGCCTCAGCAGCCTCGGCCTTTAAAACGTACCCCCGGGACCCGCAGCTGCATTTGATTCCGGGCAGAGAAACAGGGAGCTGTGTGTGAGTAGAGGGAAGTGAGCTACCGAACATTTTTCATACCCATCACTCCATCATCATTACGCTATCATTTCAAGTGGCCAGACTCAGGATTCAGTGTTCCTTTGACTCTGAGTCCATTGTCCTTTTTGACTGCCTCCTTTTGATAATGGGATTGAAGCCGTATGGAATTAATTGTCATTGTGCATGTGTGTGTGTGTGTGTGTGTGTGTGTTAGTGTGAGCCTGTGTGCTTGAGTGTGTTAGGGTTTGTGATTAACACAGCTTAAGTGGATCTAACGTGCATAATGAGCTTTGGTGAGAGATTGGCATGTAGGGTGATAAAGGGTTGAGAGTGCGAGCTTGAGCCTTTGATGGTGAGTCACAACCTTGCGTAATTATGAGGGGATGTTGCTTAAAAGGATATCCCACAGGGAAAGCCATACAGTACTTCAGCCTGCAATTACTACCTCACCCCCTTCAAATCCCTTTCCGTAATAGTGCAGGCCTTTTAAAATACAGCTGAATGTGCATACAGCATGCTGACGCTCCCTATATGTGATAGATATACACTCACTGTTTATTGTGAATGCCTTGTTGATGAGAGTGGACTGGTTGGAGCTGACAGAAAGGCTTTGGTCACTCATATAACCACTCTGTACAATCGTGGTGTCACTTCTGTCAGCCAAAAACAGAAAGCTGAGGCTGCAGTGGGCACAGACTCACCAAAACATAGCCTGGTCTGATGAATCTCGATTTCTGCTAAGGCACACCAATGGTAGGGTCAGATTTTGGCACCAAGAGCATGAATTCATGGTTCCAACTCACCGTGTGTACACAGTCTAGGCTGGTGGAGGTGATGTAATAGTGTGGGGAATGTTTTCATGGCACACTTTGGGTTGTTAATACCAATGCCCACACTTTACCCATCTTCTAAAGGCTACTTCCAGTATAGACATCTCAAATTGGTTTAATGAACATGACAACCCAGATTACATGCCCATGTGGGGCCTATATAGGTAGCCCAGCTGGGAACGAGTAAGCTTTGTCTACGGGTTTCGTGTGGGCCCCACATATGGATGCCCACCAGGGTTCCACCAGGGTCAGTGATGGGCTCAGGAGGGGTTAAACCTGGGCCCCATCTGGATTGTACACTTCAGACAGGGCCAAGATGGGACTCATGTGAGATTAAGGTGGCTGTAACGATGGGGTCCATGTATGTTTCTTTCTTTTGAATCCAGTAGAACAATTTAAGATGTGGTAGATTATCATCAGGAGCAAGTGCTGATCCATGCAGATGTATAGTGTTCTAGAAGTTCTAACAACAGCCATGATGCTAAACAAAAAAAAGAGTGTACTGTACTGTAAATGTCCATGAACAATGACATACTGTGTTATTGGCAACCCTTACTGTACCCGGAATGCCTTGCTGTAGGTCTGACTTGCACCCATGCCGGCATTCTAAAAGCATCTCTGTGCGCTTTCCCCCCGCAGGTAAACACGGCCATGCATGAGGCCAAGCTGGTGGAGGAGTGCGATGAGTTGGTGGAAATCATTCGCCAAAGGAAACAGGTCATCGCCGTCAAGATCAAAGAGTCCAAGGTATGGCTGCCCACACCCGCGCGCCTCCAAGACATGGCACGAGGGAAATTAATTGCAAATTCAAGTTAGGCCCAGAGGTGCTGCGTCTGGCTGCGCTCGTGCGCTGCATGCCAAGCGCTCGGCTGCGCATCTGAAATGATCTATCCTTGATTGACTATGCCGAAAGAAGGCCTACTTTGTATTCCTACCTAGTATTGTGATGAATTTAAGGTAAAAAAAAAAAATATATATATATATATATATATATATATATAAATACAATAAACTTACTTGAGCTTCCACAAAGGAGCGAGGTTCAGAAAACGAGCTTTTGAAGACAATAGGCTTCTCGCAAGAGTTCAGGTTCTTCTTTGTCTTTCAAAGCGCCATCTGAACGTGTTCCCCCAGCAGTCTGTCAAACCGAGGGGGCCCATATGGAGCTGACAGCTCTAAGCATGCACTCGAAACTCGTCACTCGCTGTGTGACGGCACGAGGGACGCTGCCGGGCCCGTCACTCGCCTTCTGTCTGTGGCACTGGAAAAAGGGGAGAGATAACTGTTGAGCCGCTTGACGACAAAGGCAAAGAAAAGAGGGCGGGGGATAGAAGTGTTGGGCAATGCGAGCTTCAAGGGCTTTTGTTTTTGCCTCCTTTGAGACCGCTTTGAAATGGAGCGAGGAGAGATGGGTGACATTGCGTTACTGGAGGAAAGAGTACATTCAGCCACATATTGTTTTAACAGCACAACACAAGCCGGGGCTGTGAGAGGGGCTGCTGTGTGCCAGGGACACCCCCCCCTACACACACACACACACTTTTTGAGCGTGAAAGGGCTTAGGGTGGGATTGAAAGAGGAAGTGAAGGGGAGAGACAATGCTCATGTGAGACCAATGAGATTAGACACAGATCCAGGGTCAGGTTCATTCGAGCCAGGCTAGACGTGCTGGTTCTAGCCACGTGAGCTCACTTAACGAGCGTTCTCTGGGGAGAGGAGGTAAGGCCTCACTAAGGCTTTACTAATTACCACCAACACATGCAAGAAAGACGAGCTGGACGGTACTTTAGGGTGCCAAAAGGGGGTTCTTTGGAGCAATGCCTCAGACTGATCACTTTTAGTTCCCTATAGAACCATAAAACCTCTAAATCTCATTTAGACGTTTTATACTCCTCAATATGAAGGTCTTCACACTCTCACTTTTCTATTACAGTTCTTTACGGAACCAAAAGTAGGTCTTCTATGCCATAGCTCATAAAACTATATGCTGTACCTTCATTTTTAGAGTGCATAACCATACACCCAAATCAAGAGCCATTAAGAAGTCTTTGTTTTTATTGTCTTAGTAGGCAACTGTTCCAGCACTACTGCAGGCAGGATCATTAGGATCTCCACTGTTCACTCACGCTCTCAGCTCATCTCAGCCCCTGACTCTCTGGTCAAGCTCATTTTCTGCATGGAGACTTGAACAGGCACAATTCTGTAACTATACCACTATTCATACACTATTTGACAGTTTGACAGCATGTTCCTGAGTGGAGAACAGGTCAGCAGCTTGACCAGAGTCCACAGTTTTTAGAGATGTTCTACATGCAGCCCAGACAGATGTATTAATCCCTAAAACTGGCCGGTTCAGGCTTCTAGTGAGACTTATCCGCATGGCAGGATCTCTATAGACACGAGAAGAGTGCGAGATGAGATTATGGCCCTGCCCTTTCGCTACCGTCTCAACCGTACCGTTCTATCAGAAAGCCTCAGCATCACAGCATTAACGGGGCTTAGAGCATTGCAAACCCCAGCCGAAAAACATCTGTAGGATTCTGCCTAGTGCAGTGCTTTCTTTAATGTCGTTCAGGGTGCTTTATTGAAAATTAATATGCTTCTTTATACTGCCCAATTTGTTTTTTAGAGCTGACCTAAAAACTGCAGAAGCTTTTTGGCAGGAACACATTTAGTCAAAACAAGTCTTTAAAGAAGCAGCGCCAGATTGAGTGTGGATCAATTGTAATCCTGTGGAGTGAAGAGCTACTTTTTAGCTGGTTTTATCTCTCAATTTACCAGGCAAATCAATCCAACTGGCACTGTGCTGTGTATCATATCTCCTTTAACTGACAGCACGATGGAGGGTTGATCTGTTTAAGAATGCATTGTGTCCATCATTCTCTTGCCCACATAGAACAATAAATGGATTACTCATGCAATACTTATGGCTTGATTTTGCAAGAAGAAAAAAACAAGTCCAATAAAGAAGAGCTTGTTCGAGCAGGTCTGAGGTGCGTTCAGAGGGAATTTGGTCAGGCTTGGCTGTTTGCACTCGTTTCCCACAGGGTATTTTTAAAGACAGAGGGAGGGAGGGAGGGAGTGAGCGAGCAAGAGAGAGAGAGAGGGAGAAAGAGAAAAACAGCAGCCTGTTCTGTAAGAGGCTCCATTTATATAGACTTGGACGAGGCTTGTGTTTTCCGCCGGAGAACAATGCACGACACAGTTCGTCTCGGCAGAGACGTGCAGCAGGAGGATATTATCTGCATGTTCAGAGCCTCGTCTGGAAAAAGATAGAGAGAAACGTCTCCAGCTGCTCCCAAATGCAGCACATCCGTTTCTGAAAAACAGACCGAGCTCAGGCACATCTCCATATCGTGAGATTACGTCGCTGTGGAGCCCTCTCTGTATGTCTACCCTGGCACACTGTTAACACACACATAACTTTTAATAAGCGGCAAAGCTGCAATGAATAAAAATGCTCCATTCGTATCATATGATGAGACTGTAAATGGTAATAACCTGGCTCTGTCTGGCACGCACTTCTCAAAGGAGATTGTAATCCATCAAGTGGAAAGTAGCGTATTTATCAATTATGTCATCACCCTGCAGCTCACAAAGCAATCGACTGCTTTACTGAAACTGGCTCGGCAGTCGTGGGTGTCAGTGTGCTTCTGATAAAAGGCTGGACCAAGGCATTGCTTTGAATGGTGTAACGTTGTCTAAGGTGAAGGTGAACGCTGCACGCTGAGGCAGCACATAATGGGGGAAATGTCTGTAATATTTACACTTCATATTCATCATATGATAAATATGACCCGGCAAGCATTACTGCTGAGAGGTACAGATGAAAACCTCATGGGGTTGTCATGTCAGCATGGAATAATATATAAGGCGTTCTCTGTGTGTGTGTGTGTGTGTGTGTGTGTGTGTGTGTGTGTGTGTGTGTGTGTGTGTGTGTTTGTGTGTGTGTGTGTGTGTGTGAGACTCTCTCCGAGTATGAGCGAGATGGCAGATATTTTGCGTCATGGTATATACAGAGATGTTTACGGTACAAGATGTCTGTCATGATATGTTTGACACACAGACTAAATGCGCACTTGTAGAGCCAGACTTTAAAGGGGCCCTAAAATGGAAAACTGTATTGTATAATCCTGGAATAGCTGAATTATAAGAGTTCAGTAGCTGGAAGTGACGTGTCTTGAACCTCAAACACTGTTATGTCATCAATCGAAAGCAAGAACAGAATTGTAAGATGGGCCAATTCCATTACAATATTTATGCCCCCAGAATTAACACACACCCAGGCCACTGGTGAAGGCCTTTCTAATTAAACACAATGGCTACTTTGGGAGCATAAGAAAGAACGGCTAAAAGCTAATGCTAGCTGCCCGGGAGAAGGGGCGACTATAGCAAGCGCCACTGCGAGTATCTGTGCGATGACCGGCAGGGAAAAGCGAGCTCACATTGTGGGGAAGCAAATAAAGCTAGCCCGGTGCTACAGCGGGTGGGGAGAACCAGCCATGCTTTGTGGGAAAACCAGTACACCTACCCGGGTGCTAGGCTAAAAGCTAACCTTACCAGAAGGTTACCAAGAATACCCAGACTGGACAGCAAGACAAAATTATGAATGACTCATGCAATCATTACGAAAAAATCTTGTCACAGTCTTAAAAGCTAGGCTAGGCTAGGCTAAGCTCTAGTTTAAAACCTATGATATATTGTTATGTGTCCTACCTCTGTTTGTGTGTCGGCTTTTAGGGTTGTTACGGTGTCCCGGGTTCATGTTTGGTAATGGTGTGTGATTGAACGTTAACATCGATCACTTTTCCTATTTATCAATTAATGCTCATTTCCATTTGTTCCTGTCTGTGAGTTATATATCATTAAATAATGAGAGTCAGTAACAAGTGTTTCCCGTTCCCCAAGTGCAACTATCTTCATATTTCAACATGCCATGGACGTGAACATCACCACACACTCTGCAGTCATGCTACGCTGCACATTATTAATACAATGCAATTCAAATCAGCCATAAATAAACCATTCAACAGCTTTACATACACCCGGCAGCCCCTTCTCAGCGCCTCCTCTGTAAATGAAGAGACATACATACATACATACATACATTTTCTGCACATTTTAGTAGCTAATACCGTTTTTAAATGCTTAGCTGCACACACAGCTGCCAGCCAGTCTCACCAGCGTTTTTAAGCTCATTTGCAAGCCTTCAGTCATGTGCTGATAATAACAATATTATATGATTAAGCTGAGAGATTTTATGAAAGAGCCTTTTTTCATAAATATCTTGTCTCTTTAGCTCCCCATAGGGCAGTGGTGGCTCTGTGGCTATTGATCACAGGGTTGTGGATTTCCAAACTTGAGTCTGCTAAGCTGCCACTGTTGAGCCCTTGAGCAAGGCCCTTAACCCTCTCTGCTCCAAGGGGCACCGTAGCATGGCTGATCCGGCGATTTGACTCCAGCTTTCCAAGCTGGGACATGCAAAGCAAATGTTTTTGTATAGTACGAGTATAATGAGAAGAAAGGTACTAAAATATTTTTGCTCCGCTACCATCCTTGTTCCCCCTACCCAGCGTTAACCCCATGAGAACGGTCTCCTTCAACAACACCTCTTGCCAGACAAAAACATAAAATAATAAAAAATTAAATGTATAACGAATGTAAACTAGAATGTATGATGGTCATTCGCACTTAGCACCATATTCCAAAACGTAATAGGTTCAAAGCATTACAAATGGCTCAGAAACCTTGTATCTTCATTTATGCCTGAAATTCTATATTGTGTCAAACGTCATAAGATGGCGTAATAAGGATGGACCAATAGCAATGTCCGAAGTTAAGAAGGTTTCTTACTCATCCTGTAAAGTTGCCAATTTGGAGAAACAAGGTACACTAAATGTCAAAATGTCTGTGGACACCCCTTCTAATGAATGCATTTAGCAACTTTAAGTTGCACCCATCGCTAATACAGATGTGCAAATGCACACACACTGGCAGATGAATAGGACACTCTGGAACAGATCAACATGAACCTATTAGCACCATGTCTAATACCAGGAGTTTTTAGCTATGGAACAGTGGAACTGTGTTCTCTGAAGTTACGGTTCTCCATCCAAATCTGTTTGAGATGTGTTGGGGAGTTAAAGATGAAGTGGGGAGGTGATCATTCAACAACCTGACTTCTTTAATGCTCTTTTTGCTGATTGCAATCAAATCTTTACAGCAATGCTTTATAAGCTAGTAGAAAGCCTTCCCTGAACAGTTATTCCAACAAAAGCAGAATACACTGTTTTTAAATAGCCCTTGATTTTAGAAGAAACAGTGAATGAGCCCAATGTGTCCCAATAATTTTGTCTCTATAGTGTATTTATTAATTTTGTGACTAGGTCATCATACTATAAAAAACCCAAGCACTCCTAATTTCTTTAGGTGTGTGCTCAAGCAGACACTTCTTCATTCTTCTCACAAAGTCAGACAGCACCGCATAGCAAGAGTGATACATTCATTTTACCTTGGGCAAGACGATGATGATGGACACAATGTGTCTCCAAACAGATCAACAATCCATCATGGTGTGATTTAGAAGAAATATGATATATTTCATGGTGACGATTGGATTGATTTGTTGGTACAATGTGGAGGCTAAAAAGTTGTGTATGTTTGTGTGTGTGTGCGCACAGGTGATGAAACTCCGAAAGTTGGCTCAGCAGATTGCTAACTGCAGGCAGTGTCTGGAACGTTCCAGTGCCCTCATCACCCAGGCGGAGCAGAGTTTGAAAGAGAATGACCACGCCCGCTTCCTACAGACTGCCAGAAACGTGGCCGAGAGGTGAGGTCAACACACCCGTGCATTCACACACACACTCCCATCTTAGCACAAAGCTGACTTTTAGCAAGCCTGCACATTTCGTGCGGCCTCCTCCGCTGTCCTCAGCACTGCCGATCGTGGCTCGCGTTCAGCTCTGTCAATATTTTGAGCTAGTTTTTAGAAACCCCGCAGAGTCTCATAGCTTCAACAAAGATGCTTCTGCAGGAATGCTCAGCTCAGTCCTCGTCAGCCGTGCGCGTGTGCTGAGACCCTGTAATCCAGAGTGGACCGTGAATGTGCTCTCAGCCTCAGACACCTGTAATTAAGTTTGGCTTTCTCGCTGCCGTGTCATCAGCAAACCCCCGAACGTGTTTTCCACACACTCTTCCCAACGACTTTAGAGTCTGAAAGAGAAGGATTCATCCTTTGGCAAGTGATACTCCTTGCAGATTGTGTTGTCCCTGTTCCGTTCTGTTTATTCAACTCCCCCGTACGCGCACACACATGGTACTGATTGCTGATTGCGTAGTCTCCATCAGCAGTGCAAGCCTCTCTAATTGTGCTCTCAGACGGGCTCCTGACCGGGCTGTTGCTCTGAAGGAGCGCACTAAATAAAGGCTAATAGATTCACAGAGGCGCTTGGGGGGGGGAGGGGAGCGAGTGCCTCTCGGTCTAACGGTGTACCTCTCTTGCATCTCACTGGTACCCAGGGTTGCCATGGCCACCGCCTCCTCGCAAGTTCTCATCCCAGATGTCAATCTGAATGAGGCCTTTGACAATTTTGCCCTTGATTTCTCCCGAGAGAAGAAAATCCTGGAGGGGCTGGATTACCTAACAGGTAAGTGAGACAAAAAAAAATACTACCATCTCAAAAATCTACCGCTTTGCAGTACAGTCGAACTTAAATGACTAGTGGGATATCTGTTCTTTTTGCAGCCCCCAATCCACCATCTATACGAGATGAGCTGTGCACCGCCTCCCACGACACAATCACAGTGCACTGGACCTCCGAAGACGAGTTTAGTGTCACGTCTTACGAGCTACAGTACACCATCTACACAGGCCAGACCAACTTCATTAGTAAGTCCTGCATTAATAACCTTCTTCACTGCTATACCAGCACTGTTCACACTGGGGCCCATCCAGGCATATTTCAATGGATCAGGTATTGACTATTTTAATCCCAGTCCTGTTCTGAGTCTTTTCTTTTAACCATGGTGTGCAGAGAGCCATCAAGGCACCATTAATGGACATTATTGCCCAGCCAGAAGATCATGAATCACCAACCATGCTGGAGACACGATTGGCAGTGCGCTATCCAAGCGGATAGATAGCGCTCTCTCCCCTCATCACTGTCAAGCATTGTTGGCTGGCTCAGGAGTCTTTGAGCTAGTTCAGTGGAGCTGGGGACCAGGCACTTTCCTCTGAGCATGTCGGCTGCCTGGTAGCTGGCTTCAGAAGGGGACATATGTTAAGCACTTACCCTCCTTAAGTCTGGCACATTACTAGTGCTAGGGGGAGTTATGAACTGGTTGGTTGACTGGCACTACCAAATTGGTATTTAGTATAACTACTAAGCTACTTAGTAATGCATAGCTAGGCAAAGAAATCATGGCATTATCAGCCATAAATATACCGTTCAACAACTTGTCAACATCCCAACAGCCCCATCTAAGCTCCTCCATTGTAAACTAAGTGATGTACAGTACATACATTCTCAAGTAATGTTTGAGACGCTTAGCTCTAAGCTTTTTGCCTCAGAGCTTCGGAGCCTCAGGGCAGCTTTGTTTTAATCACACTCCTTCGTTTGTGCCGTACCGGCAGGCAGCGTTGTTTGGTTTTTTTGGAGAATAGGTATTGAGGTCGGTGTCCAAAATTAGAATGTGATCTGCTACAGCCAGGAATGCGCTCGTGCAGTAGAGGATAAGATCGCTCTTTACGTAAGTAAGTGTTAGCCCAGTGGAACAGCTTCTCTGCCTGCTCTGCATTATATAACCGAGCTTCTAGTAAGGTTTGCTTTCCAGAGGGCTCATAGCACACACGTTCAGTTTCCCTGCTTCTGAAACACACTTGACTCACATTAAACGATTTATGACCACCTACATGTTGAGCCCTCCATCGCACCTTTCATTAACGTACGAAATACAAGGTCCTGCTGGAGGAGATAAAAGCGCTGACATCTCGACATCTGATCTGCGAGAGATCTTGGCTGACGGAGCCGCCGCTGTGCACGAGCGAAAGAAGGTGATAACTGCAGACGGACCAGGGAGACAATACTAGAGTGGCACTCCAACAGCAGCGCCTGAACACTCTCTTTTTTTCTCTAATTGCCTTTCACCCTGCACCCCTCCTTCCTCATTCCCTTTTTCTCGTTCACTCGTTCATTTTTTTCCCTCTCTCTCTCTCTCTCTCGCCCTCTCTGCTGAAGTGGGCTCCAGTTATCGTGTTACTGTAGCACAGAAAGCAGATTCCTTTCAGCTGCTGATAGCCCAGAGACCCGGGAACGTGGCCACTGCTGCTGCAGCCTCCTCGGAGAATTCAAACGGAGAAATGGAGAGGAATGCTTTCCTCTCAGACTGATGACATTCTTACATTGCTCTGTGGATGCGAGTGCTTAAGTGAGCCGCTATCTGGGTATTGATAGCATTTGCCTCTCTCTCCCATGAGGAGAAACATGAGCCCTTTCCTTTGCTCTTGCATGGCCTGGTTTGTTCACAAATACCTTTCCATTCTGAAGCTGCTGCAGATAGGTCACAGCTGTTTTATTCATGAGCAAGATTTATCTTAAGCTTGTATTGATTGAATAAGAAGAATTAAGCGTAATTTCATGCTCTCTTCTTGGCAGGTAGATTACACCTTGAATGAACTAGCGAGGAACCGCTTTGAAGCCATTTAAAAATACTTAGGAGTGCAGGCTGAGCAGATCTTTCTGATTGCGTTTGAATTATTAGTCATTATGACGTTTTAAAACATTTGACAGCTCTGCCCACTGCAGCCTTTTCAGCTGGTGACCTCCTTTTTTTCTCTACGTCTAGCGAATTAAGTGACTAAAGCCTAGGATTCTAGTACTTCTGCTCCAGATAACATGCAAATGGCTATAGATTCGCCTTGTCCTTCCTGCATAGGTCAGATATGTGCAATTACACGTTCGGCACGGACACAAAGACACCCCTTGGTGGCTAATTAAAAAGAGCTGAGAAGACAGCTATCTCAGCCAGACCTCATGCTAATGGGGTAGAAAGAAGGAAATGAAACACTTCCTCATCGTGTTGTTCAGGAATTGCACTCTTCCAGGTGGACCGTTTGGCCCCAGCATGGGAAAAGCACAACAGCGGCTGTTGAATTTTAATTTCTTTATTTATTTGGTTTATTTTCTGTCCGTTCAAGTGAAGGTGCCATCCTGGCATCAACCGCGATTGCATCTGACGTGAGCTAATGCTCTTTACTCCGCTCTCATTGTGAGGCTGATTGATAGTGATCCAAACTGCCAGACCGGCATGCTAACTGGGCAGCAAACGGAATGGAGGCGCTCCAGGCCTCGGGGGAGCGCTCCAGCCGGACCGTATAATTTGACATGCTTGTCCTCACCTTAGGAAACATCCGCATGTCTTCCAGGAAGGCTGTGCCAAGTGGAAAGGGCTAGGTGAGTCAGGGTCATCAAGCACAATGCTGCACGACACCAGCTACGGCGGGGCTGACTCATCCGTTCGCTTGACGTGTGCAGATTCAGGGTAGAAAACACAGTCCAGGCCTGTCGGTCTGTTAGCAGGGTAAACTGTGTAACTGTAACGTGAAATGTCTGCCTTGGGTAGGACGGGGTGGGTAAATCACACAGGCAGCGGAGCTGTGGGATCGGTGTGTAGCTGCAGGTGGCTCGTACCTCTTTAATTTAATTTAATAGTTTAATCACGCTTTAAAGGTTCGTCTGCCGTTTTGACCTCCATCTTACGATGTTGCTTTTAATTTCCACATTTGCGCATGACATCAGGAATTACTAAAAATAAACATAAGATAAGATAATCCTTTATTAGTCCCACAGTGGGGAAATTTTCAGTGTCACAGCAGAAAAGGGCTAGCAAGACACTCAGATGCAAAAAACTTAGATAAATTACCACTATATACACAAAAAGCAAGAACAGTATTATTTATAGATTATTTACACATAAGTAACACAAAGGTGAAAAAGGACACCAGGCAATAAGAATGAGAAGTCTACAGAAGCTATAGGAAGTCTAGAGAAGAACTTTGCATTAGGAACAAATTACAGTGGAAATTTTGGAATTAAACATCAGACTGTTTGTAAAAAAAAAAAAAAAAAGTCTGAGGGAGAAAGAAGTGAGGCTGTCACAGCAGCATAGAATGGACAAAATCGCCCAAATAAGAACTGAAAGCCATCATTCCACTGCCGAGAAACCTGCAGAAAGCTTTAGCTAAGTGCACCATTCCACTGTTTTTCCACAATTTGCACACTTTAGGCTCTGATACTTGTCCAATGAGGTGTTACTAAGTACTGATCATTCAGGCTGTCCAAACCTTTTTGAAAAATAGTAATCTTGCTAAAAATATTCAAGAAATATCTTGAATGACCTTTATACCATGTAAAAATCAGGTCATCATTTACTCGCTTAGCTGCTTAACAGATATTTTGCCTGGGGTGCTCCAACTTTTGCATTGATGGGTTTCCATCCAGTACTTCTGGAATGAGTTGGGGAGTTGGGGGTGAGAGGGCTGGATGGTGATCATCCAACATCCTGACCTCACTGACGCTGTCGTCACTGAATGCAATCCAAATGCTCACAGCAGTTTTTCAAAATCTAGTAGGACAGTAGAGACAGTTACTCTTTTTTAATACCATTGATTTCAAAAGAAACAGAATGCATGAGCAGGTGTCCTGATACTTTTGTCCATATAGTGTATCTGTTAGCACAGGATTATAAGGGCTGTGCGTGTAAGGTACAGATAATCCATTCTGCTGTGGGAATTCAGCAGGCACAGTTGACAAAGTGCGAAGTCTGCTTCACACTTCATTCCTCCTGCTTTGCTAATTATTCATCTCTCTCTCTATCTCTCTCTCTCTCTCTCTCTCTCTCTCTCCCTCCCTCTCTCTCTGTGTAGCAGGTCAATCAGCGCACAATTACATCAGTCATTAACAGTGCTCAATGAGGTGTCTGATTAGCCGTCAAGTTAATAATGTACACATGATGTCACTGTCCCCTGTTCAAAGTTGCTCTGCTCAGCGCAGGCTGCAGGGAGGCTTTTCCTGGCTGTACTTGCGATGCCGTTGTCCGCGGCTCCTGCCAAACCATGCCTCTTTGTGCTACAGATATTCATAAGCTGGGCTTTGGAGGTTTGCAGGAGAAAATGGGAAGAGAATAAAGGCAGAGTCTGTCGAGGCCACCTTTGATAGGGGCTAGAAGCCGCGTATGATGACAGTGAGTGTAAGTTTAAGTGTAAGTCCAGAGTTGGATTGGGAGAAATGCATGTCCCACATATCTGCATACAAACATAACAGTGATAATACATCCGTTCATGGACACTGACTTGCTTACATGGAAGTGCATGTGCATTCAAGAAAACACACACACACACACACACACACACACACACACATAAACCACACAGTTGCAGCATCAAAGGCTGGTTTGGATCTGCCGGCAGGGGCGGGAGCAGCCGCACACACCCCTCATATGTTGCCTCATTTTTCTTCAGCCTTTTATCTGCCTACAGACACACACACACACACACACACACACACACAGTCTCAGATACACAGACACACACACACTCACAAAGTCTCTGGGAGCACTGTTCGTACTGGCTGCCCCCTTTCCAATGCCACATTCACTCTCGTCGGCCCTGCTTTGAAGTCATTCAGACAGTGTTCTAGACTGTGTGTTAATAATATAAAGAGCATATCGGATTACCCAAAACTACAATATCTGATTCATCAAGTAACAATATTAAACACATATTTGATGTGTTTCAAGGAGGACAAGTGATGCTCTTTTACTTTTACATTTTGTTCAGTAGGAAATGTTAAAGAGATGCCTCAGTTCTTCATTAACTTCTGCGTGTCTCTCTCCCACACTCTAAACCATTTAGCAAGCATGGCCCCACCAGCGGGATTTGCCACGGCTGGTCCCTGGCTGGTATGATCCCACCGGTGGGTTTGGAGTGTAGAATGGTCCACTAGGTCATGGGACCAGCTTTCTTTACAACACAGCCCAAACACAGCAACACCTGATTAAATCGAGTTTGCCGGTCAGACCGGTCCCAAACTTGCTCATTTTAAGCTCTTTGTGACAAAGAGACAAAGAAGTGCATCTAAAATGCTAGTTAAACTTAGTGTACTGGTTTAAACTGTGTGCTCAAGATGCACTCAAATGATGCGTTCCCCTCTCTACATGCTAAAACAGCACGGAAAGGTTTTGCTTAGCCTCTGATAACTTAACCACTCCGTCACATAACCTCAGAAGAACATTTCAGACATTAAATGCATGCCAATTTATGAGACTACAAATAAACATGGCTGCCTTCACAAGGTTGGAGTTATTCTCTAGCTTCTAACCGGAATTTTCTGTTCCACCTTAAATGGTGCAGAAGCTGCGGGCAGCAGAATGTAACTGCTGCGTGTTTGAAGGTGGAATATCAGCTTTCATGCTGCCAGATAAGGCGTTGCTTCAATCTTTTAAAATTCACATTAATCATATTTAACATTCTGTATCAGTGAGATCCAGTGAATTCATGAATCGAAGTCCTGAAGTATCACTACTTCATAAAAACAGTATTCATGATCTGATCTGGTCTGAACAGTTACTGTCTGCTGATCTCTCACGTCGTTCTACAGATGAGTTTCAGACGCACAGTCTAGAACTCTTCATTCTGCTCGTGCCACAGAACTCAACTCTCTGCAGACCGTCACTAGATTTTAGCAGTTTGCTTCGCCTTGCAAAATGGGCCTTGACCGGGGCTGGAAAATAAAAGATTAACTTGATACAGGCAGGAGCTTGGGGCTAACTTAGCAATTAGCTGGCCTGCTAACACAGCTAACATAAATAGTATACCTAGGGTGTGTCCCAGTTGCATACTAATTACTAGGTTTGAGTATCAGGGATTTAGTATAGATAAATGTGTCGAAGTCGAGTATACGCTGATATCCGAAATTCATAACCAAACCAGTCGGTTTCTGAGTGTGGTTACAATGGACACTATTACCCCACAATGCAATGCGAATCTGAATAGTGATTTCTGTGATACAAGGAGATCCAATTAACACCAACAAGTGACTTGACTTTCTTTTTTAAAAAGTGGTTTTATTTATGTTTTATTTATTTATATTTAAACATTTTATATGCTGTCATATTGTCATTATATCAGTGGTATAGATGGCCTTAAAATAACAATTACATTGTTTAACGCAATTATTTCTGGGACAATATATCGCCAAAAAATGATCATGACAGGCCTATATATGAGTGGTTGGGCCAGTGGGTGATTGGTTGTAGCTCCTCTTACATTAGCACTTCCACTTTGCACAGAATCGCTCATTTTTGCAAATTCCACTGAACTAAATGTAATTTTGCTCTTCAAAATTTGCCAGCCAAGGCCTGGTGTGAACATAGCTAAGCCTTGCGATGTTCTAATCTGTCAGGATGCTCTACTCTCTGGCGTTATTTTTGATAAGTTAAGAGTTTATATTTACAAGCAGGCGACACTATTACTTATACATGCAGTCACCAGTGGCTGAATTATTCAGAGGATGCCCTTGCCCAAGGCAAGATTTAAGTCCAAGCTGAAAGCTTTGCTTTCACAAGCCATAAGGCAGTGGTGAAGAAGAGTGTGCTTAGATAGACATCCTGGATGGGTCTAAGGTGCTCTATTTATTAGTGTTCAGAAAAGGGAGCTAGTGTGATGAACATGTGTGGCGAACATTTTGGGAACTCTGAAATCTGTCACATTCCTCAACACAAATAGTGTAAAGTAACAAGCTCTTACATTAAATGTTTAAAGGAAGTGCTAGCCTACCAATGCTTTTTGAAATGACTTGAGTATGTGCGTATTGTTTTTTAGTATGTTCATGATGACATTCTAGACTGTGATTAGATGACCATTAGCATGAAATCAGTTGACCATTAGCATGAAATCAGACCTTTGGCTGAGATCAGACCTCTTTTGACCTTGTTTATACCTGGTTACTTTATGGATTGTATCTGGATAAGGCCAAACCATATAAAAATGGAAGTGTAAACACAGCTATGGAGCATTTAACAGATACAAATCCATCTGATCACTCCAACCACTTCAGGTGGTCTGAGATGCATTTTAGCAGTGTACTGACTAACCAGAGAAACATTCGACTACCCAGTAAATGCCTGTGGCTAAAATCTTATCAGGATACAATACAGATACTAGTCAAATTAAGTGACCAGGTATAAACAGGGACATTTTGATCAGATTTGATGGTTTGGCTTCTAGTTAGATTAAAAGGCTGCGTGGAAATGAAATGGAAAATTCAGGTATGGCTTCATTTTTACTTTCTGAACCTGAATTTTCTGTCTACAGGTTTGAATATGTGCATAAAATGTATACACCCTGAAATTATGTCTTTTTTGGCTGGGATTTTATTACTACTTGTGTGAAATAAGCATTTTGTAATAACTACTCCGTTGTCTCGGCTTTGAGCATGCTGTTTCTGGTTTCTGCTAACATTGGTTTTAAACCAGAAGCAGCTTGGCCACCTGCAAATCCGAATGATAGCTCAGGAGGGAAAATGTGGTGGGAGTGTATTAAGAACTTGGTTCTAGTGACATGCTGCTCTCGCTACAAAGCACAGAAAAGGGCAAAGACTTCACAGTCACATTTAAACATTATGAGAAAACAGTCACAAGAAACATTATGTAGCATTTTACCTTAAAAACACTCATTTTAATGCTTCACTGACTTCTGCTGCTACTGCTTTAGCTTGCGTTCCTATGTTTAGGGGAAGTTCCATCATATTTACCATCATAAAACTGGCGCTGTAGCTATTGCACGTTCTTTTATGTACTGGCAAATAGCTCCACACCTAAGATAATGGCAATATTGTCTGTTTGCAGCATATCTATGACAGTGGCATGAGCAGAAATTATAGAATGGTCTCAATGCAGTGGGCAGATATTGTACTTTGTAGGTGTGTGTGCTGCTGCATGCTCAGTGGAAGGTGTTTATAACACACACATAGAGGGAGCACTGGCAGTGTGATTTGTATTGATATTCCCTGAAGAAATTCTCTCCCCTTGAGAAATCAGGCTTGGGGGTGTTTATACCAAGCTCGGTTCACCTGCGGCACACGTCCCAGAAGCCTGCTGGGACTGATCTACTGTATATATATATATATGTCTGCTACACACTTTCTCAGATGGAACACCAAAAGTCCAGGCAAGGACAGCCAGCTTTGGCTAGGTTCAGTTTTTTAAGCCTCATTGCTCAGTTCAAGCCTGTCATTAGTAACACACTTGTGCTCTGAAACAAGCCTCGTGCTTACATCCAAATCTTCAACCTCACAGGAATGAAGATAACCAGCAAACAAACCGTCTAGAAGCACAGGTCATTGTTCCAAAGGTCATAGCTGTTCATTATCAAAGTAAGATGGTCAGATGCATTGCCTCCTGCTACATTAATGCTAAATGATGGTGAAAGTTAAAAACCAGCTTTACATACCCAGGATGCATGTAATAGGATTACAGTCACATCACTCAAACCCCATTCCGAGGTGGTCACAGAGTTACGTGGCTGGACATGCCACAGCTGTAGTAGCAATAGGTGAGAAAACATGATTCCAGTAGGGTACTAGAAAGACATCATAATTGGATCTCATCTGGTAACACTGGGGACACATTTTGGTGAAAAGTGTAAATGGAATCTGGCCAAAGTATATCCAGATCAAATCCTAGCAGGAAACCCATGTTAAGATTCATTTTGTGTAACTGACTGATTTGAACAGTGTATGGCTGTTACAGTCGAATGTTATTGGACTTGCAGGCTGAACTCACCTATTACTAGGGGAATAACTGTATACATATTAGTACAGACTAATACAGGTTCGGTGCATGCAGTCATACAGAGAATACACAGTAGCCAATGTGCGAAGGTGGATGAACGGGCTGCAAAACCAGCTTTCAAAAGTGCAAGGTCCACTTGTAAACTTTTAGCTGTAAAGCCTTAGCAGGTTAGCAACATGCCATGCTAATCTCAGCACAAGCTGATATGGCGTCTGCACAGACCAGTGCAAATGACATACAGGAGCTAGCAGACGCACCAGCTTCTTATAAAACAGTATCAGTATGGCTAGCTGACTGATGAACATGACAAAACATGCAGTCCAGTCAGTAGAGCTTTGGTGCTATGGATGAGGGAGGCTTCACACCTGTGGCACTCAAATGAGCCAGAAAAATAAAAATAGCGAGTTAAGTACACTCACTTAACAAGGAGTGTTTTTTTTTTCTTCAAATTGTTTTAACCTCTTTTCCCCTTCTCTCTCACTCTCTGTAGGTTTGTACAACTCAGTGGACAGTTGGATGATCGTGCCTAACATCAAGCAGAATCACTACACTGTGCACGGCCTCCAGAGCGGAACCCGCTACATCTTCTTTGTCAAGGCCATTAACCAGGCGGGCAGCCGCAACAGCGAGCCGGCGCGTCTCAAAACCAACAGTGAGTCGTCCTCTCACCACACAAAGCTTCTTATCGCATGAGCAGCCTGTCTTAAAGCAAAAGAAAAATAATAATTACCTTCACACAATCCTTAGAACTATTACATATTTGTCTAATCTTAGATTACACTGTATGTTGATGGGTTTTTCTGAAAAAAGAAATCAGTTATCAGTGTATCTGAATGTAAATTGCCTTCTTCAGAAGCTCACCTCCAGAGGATAAAGGATTAATATGAATTACTCTCTGAATCCAAAAGAAAATTGCTGTTTAAAGTCTAATCGGAAGTAGTCGCTGGTGTATACCCAGTCTGAGAACCTGCAGCAGTAAATGTGACTTGAATCCTAAACCAGCAGTTCAGGTGCATCAGTTCAGCGGCTGAGCAAATGCTGTGGATACACACGTCGAACGCGTCATATGTTCGTCCAGGTTGCTCACTTATATGATCTGTCCGGAGAGCTCAGTGCCCGTTTAGCATGTGCATATATATGTTTGTCCAGGTCCCTCACCTACTTGCTCTGTCCGGATGGCTCAGTGTCTGTTGAGTGTGTGCTCACATGTGTTTGTCCAGATCCCTCACCAACACAATCTGTTTAGATAGCTCAGTGCTCATTAAGTATGTGCACACGTGTTTGTCCAGGTCCCCCACATACACATCCTGTCTGGATATCAGTGTTTGTTGAGTGTGTGCACAGGTGTGTTTGGCCAGGTCCCTTTCCTACACAGTCTGTCCTGATAGCTCAGTGTCCATTGAGCCTGCACACATGTTTGTCCAGGTCCCTCACCCACGCAGTCTGTCTGGATATCTCTGTGTCTACTAAGTGTGTACAAACATGTGTTTGTCCAGGTCCCTTTCCTGCACGGTCTGTCCTGATAGCTCAGTGTCCACTGAGCTTGCACACATGTGTTTGTCCAGGTCCCTTTCCTACACAGTCCGTCCTTATGTGTGTTTCTGCACATGTGTGTTTGTCCAGGTCCTTCCCCTACACAATCTGTCTGGATGTCTCATTGTCTGTTGTGTGTGGGCACGCGTCGTTTGTCGAGGTCTCTCACCTACAACCTACGCAGTCTGTCCAGATAGTTCAGTGTCCATTGAGTATGTGCACAAGTGTGTTTGTCCAGGTTCCTCACCTACACGGCCACACCTGGCCCTGCTTGCTGTCACCCAGAACTCGATCACCTTACAAAACGCCCACAAGCAGCTCTCTGGCTGACACCATTCAAATGCATTACTGTATCAGTGGCTTTGTGCCACCCTGAAGGGGGGTTTGGGGGTGAAACGCAGGGAGTCGGGAAGCAGTAGTTAAAGCTTTTCCTCCTGGCCCTTTTTCTCTGTTTCCCTTTGTCTCTTTCATTCTCATCCTGAGATATCACACCCTGTGGCTTCAAACAATCGTCTTCCTTGCTCACCCTCAAACTGTCTCTCTCTTTCTTTCTTGTAGAGTTCGACTTTGTCCTGTTCTTTCTCTTATTGAGTCTCTCTCTCTCTACCGTTTTCTCTTTGTTTCTCTTCTTCTCTCTCCCATCACGACACTTCAAGCAACCTTTAGTCTCTTAATTCTTGCTTTTTCTTTTCTTTTTCCTCCACCTTCTCTTTCTCACTTCTTGTCTCTCTCCTCTCTGACTCCCTGGAAGAGAGAGCTCTTACAGTAGTGTAGTATGTGGACAGTTGATAAGGTACAGTCACATAAAGCTAGACACCACATCCACCCACACCCTGCTCTGATCAAGACAGTGCTGATCTGCAATAGCTGGCATGCAGATCAGCAGCCAAGCACTAAGGATGAATCTGAGACATAGAGTCTCATCTAGTTCAACAGACCTGGTTCTGTATGTCTGATGACTTTACTAAAAACCTGATGAAAAACCCACACTGTACGTCCAAGTGATTGTGTAGCCTTTAGCTATTTTAAGTTGCACCTATTGCTGACACAGATGTGCAAATGCATGCACAAAGCTTGTCTAGTACCTGTAGAGAAGTACTGCCAATAAAATAGGACTCCCTGGAGCAGATAAACATGATCCCATTGTGGCGACACCCTAACCTCACTAACGCTATTGTTTCTGAATGCAATCAAATCCTCACACAATGCTTTAAAATCTAGACGAAAGCCTTCCCTGAACAGTAGAAACTGTTACTCCAACAAAAAGAGGGTAAACTGTTTCTTAACATCATTGATTTCAGAGGAAACAACGAATGAGAAGGTGTCCCAATACTTTTGTCTATATAGTATATACATGGTTTCATAGTTCAACAGCGGCTCATTCATCTTAATGCCTGCTATTCATCTAAATTTGAATCCCGTCAACAGTCCTCCGTCGTCTGAGGATAGTAAGGCCTCCCTCTATGAAATTGAAAAGGAGGAACACAAAATATGCAGCTAATTTACTAATATATTTAAAGCGAATTGAAAAATGTATTTCTGACCAAACTGAAATACAGAACTTTTGATTAAACTAACTTGAGTTAACTCACAAAATGTTCTGTATTCAGTTACTGTAGCATTTTAAGTTTGCCCTCCTTTCCATTTTTCTACATTGCACTGCGGACACACTGCTAACACTAGACCGTATTTATTTGGAGTCATGTACATTCAGTGCATCACTTTTTCAGTGTAGACTCTGCTTCATCAGCCACAGCAATCAGATTCCTGTTTCATTCAGATTAAACACTGTCAAACATCCTGTAGCGTTGGGTTGTGTTTGTAAATACCTGCTGGATGTGAATGGAGCTGGAGGTAAAGTGCTGCATGGCAGTTATTTGAACTTGACACTCCGCATGCTTGATGAAAACAGACGTTAAAGGTGATGCAGCAGGCACCTGCTGTAGCGAGCTCTCATCAGAATGTCAAACTGGACATGTTACCCCAGCAGGTGTGTGATGGTGGATTTGTTGGCCAGGAGCATTGCCCCCTAGTGCCACACGCCGGCCTGTAGGCGCGCCAGATCATCTGGCCATGGTCTGCCCCAGCTGTGCCTCCGACTCATGTGACCGCCTGCGTGTTCCTCATCTGTTTTCTTGCTCTCTCCCCATAAACAACCCTCAGCACTGTCTTACTGCATCATGAAAGAGCTTTGCTGCTATTTAAAGCCATTTACATAAGCTCTTCCTGTTTGATTCAGAAATTCATAACAAGCAGGCCCAGAAAGTGAACCCAGCCCAGTCAAGGCTCCACACACACTCATTAGTTTTCATCGACTCTCTCTCTGGTCAGACAGTTTAAGTTTTCAGAGTTTAGTTAACCCTTTATCACTCCAAGGCTTAAAACACACAAAGAGGTATTACTCAGTAACAACAGGGACTTCCTTGGTAATAGAAGTCTGTAATAACACTTTCAGCCCCTCGGCGAGCTATAGGCTGTTTAAGGGGTTCATAGTATGCTTATTTTAAACAACCGTACTATCAAATTATTCATATTTGTAGTAGCTTACAGCTTAATGCAGTAAGCTGATATTCAGCCCAAAATAAATTCTCTATGAGGGTAATATACTGCAGTTAGCAAGACCTTGCACTGTGCAAACTGTGAATGCTGCAATTATCACAAACCTGCCACAAATCAGGACAGGTATCTCAAGTGGACTTGCTTCTGTGGTTTCTGACTGTATGGGCCAGTTTCCCAGATTGAAGTTAAGCTAAGAGATGCCCTGCAATGGACAGCTGTATAGTCGGATAATGAGAGTTCGGTACATGGAAATGACATATCGTAAACCTCAAACACTGTTGTGTCCTCCTTCAGAAGAAAATCCAGCAAAACACTGGAGAGCATGCACCGCCAGACTCTGCTAGTTATGGGAATACAGATTGTACATGAACCAGTGCCTGTGTTTGCAGAAGGGGAGCTCAAACTCAGGACATGAAAAAGTGAAAGCCACTGAAGCAAACAGGGATCTGTGCTAGGCTAAAAGCTTACATTAGCCTCCTGAATTTTACAATGGGTTTTCCAAAGTCCACTCCCTTGAAAACAAGCTGGACTACCTCAGCTGACAGGCAAACTGTACCGGCTTATTATTATTATTTAGGAAAGCCAGACTCATGGAAGTAAGTGGGTGCTATTCTAAGAGGACAGCAACAGTATCCAGTGTGACTCGGGAAAAATGACAATTAATAATTACAATGTTTTTGTTACAGTTAAAACTATGCTATATAACAAGGCTTCTGTGAGCAGTCACCAGTGCTGTGAACCAGCCAGTAAAAGCAGAGCTTATCATTCTTTTCTCACAAGCCCCCCCCTAAAAGGAAAATAACAGGGTTGTAAATAGGCTTGCAATACTGCAATAGAGTAATATTTGCCCTAAAAGTCACCTGCTATTCATACATTAAAGAACAACTTAAAATACTTAATCATTTATTTATTTTGAGCGAAAAAGAAAGATTTTCAGTGGTAGTTCATCATAAGCATTTTACAATTACCCTATCCTATAAGGCATATTTTGTTTTATAAAAATGGACCAATATACAGACAGAAACCAGGCACTTTCCTCACTTTCAGTCAGTTTCTGTCTCTGCAGCCATGATCAGGTAGCTGTAATTTGTGAAAAGTGGAGCTTCTGGCGACTCTAGCATTAACTTGGAGCCGCCCTGGCAGCAGCCCCACTGAATTAATGATGATGGAGAGTAGCGGAGTGTGTGTTTGAGTATACGTGTGATAGATGTGGAGGGTTGTGAGCTACCCATCCACCACTGCCACCATTTCTCTTCGTTTACTTTGCCCCCACACCCCTCAGCCCATAGCCAAGGCTAATGCAACAGCATGCCTTAAGAGCAGCAAGCCTTGCCAAAGGGAAAAGAGGAGACATCAAATCCCTTTTTGCAAGCTTGTGTGACTGAAATCAAAGTTTGGTACCTGCAGCTGGAACGTGGTAATGGGATAACGTGTTCAGCAGGCCAAACTGTGGACCATAATACAGGCAGACTCAGCGGACGAGTGCAGTCTCCTGGCTCGGGCTTCACGCTTTAGCCACAGGATCAGAGCAGGTTAACTTACTTCAGTCTCAATGAGGAAAGCTGCTTACCTTCTCCATCCAGAAGAAGCTTGCTCCAGGGACACTCAGTCAGGCTGCAGCTCCACTTAATAAAAATAAAACCTTCCTAAATGGTTCTTCTTTTTTTTGTACAGAAGAACTTTATGTGGAGGTTCTTCAAAACATCAAAACCGTTGCTTGACCTCATTTATGAAAAGGGTTGCTCTGAAAGGATATTTTGGGAAGTTTTGCTTCCCAGAATGTTTGTGTCTCTGGAATGACTGTGCTCCATCCAATACTTTTAGGATGAGTTAAGGGGTCGGGATGAGGTGAGGTGGTGATCACCTAACATCTTGACCTCGCTAATGCTCTTGTCGCAATCAAATCCTCACAGCAATGCTCCAAAATGCTCAGAAGAAACAATGCATGAGTGGGTGTCTCAATACTTTTGTCCATTGCACTTACTGTGTATTTATGTGGATAAGCTCCACAAGAAGTGCAGTATGTACATAATCTAATGGAATCTCACTGTCCACACCATTGTGTGTGTGTGTGTGTGTGTGTGTGTGTGTGTGTGTGTGTGTATGTTTTCTATAATACGCCTCTTGCTCTGATTAATCAGCACTGCAATGGCTGCTGACTACAGATGAAACTGATATATGAGAACTATCACATGACACTCCGCCCTGAGGGTAGCTATGTTTACTTGTTGTTAAAAGGTCTCCCAATAATATTTACTCATAGAGTGCACCACTGACATCCCTCAAGTTGTCAGCAGCCCCCCTGCCAAAAGCCCTCGCAGGCTGCTGCCGCTGCAGTCACTGCAGCTCTGTGCGGCTCGCCGAGCGAAGTGGAGCGGAATGACATCAGTGTGTTTCTCGGGCAAAGGCTGACCGCAGCAGGAGCTCTCCACACAGATGCGGTCTGATCTCTGTCTGATCTCTGTCTGATCTCAAATCA
This sequence comes from Salminus brasiliensis, assembly GCF_030463535.1. NCBI lineage: Eukaryota > Metazoa > Chordata > Actinopteri > Characiformes > Bryconidae > Salminus > Salminus brasiliensis. The sequence continues at coordinate 11,972,760 of NC_132896.1, forward strand.
CTGCACAGCAGTGGAGCGGTTTGAGAGTAGAAACCGCTGGAATGCATCACGGAAGGCTAATGGTATCCATAACAGTGGTTCAGTGTTCATCTTCAATTATGCTTTACGTGAATTATGCCTGAGAAAGCCTACACAGTCATGTAAGCAGCAATTAATACGTTTTCTAAATAAACCTCCACGATCATACGCAGACATTTAGACATAAATGAGAGTAGAAATGGGCAGAAACTGTCTGAGATTAAAACAAAAATGGATAGTCAGTAATCCTCTCTCTGAAGGTGGCTCCTTCAGCGAACCCTGAATGATAGCATATTACCGCCATTCTTTAGCATAACTGACGGCGGCGTTACTGTTTGACAGCAGCTAACAAAGTCTACAGTGTTCTTAGTCAGCATAGTGAGATTTATGCACTTCGGAATCTCAGCCTGCAGCTTAAAAGTGCCAAGGAATGCATTTACAGCATTTACAGAAGTTGGGTTTTTTAAATGTATAAATAGTATGTGGGGTGGGGTGGTTGGTGTGAAATACAACAATTTACAGTTAGCTTTTAGTCTTGCCGTTACTCACATCCCTGGGTTTGCCTTTTCTGAGTTCTTACGAGGCACTATATAAACAAGCCGGTTCTTTCTTTTCTGAGGTGTGTTTAGCTCCAGTTTGAGGGAGCAGACATTGAAGAAAGCGAGCGTTAGCTTTTAACCTAGCACAGATGGCTGTTTGCATGTCGAGTTTGAGCTAGCCTTTGCAGACACTGGCACGGGAAATGCTGTGGTCACGGTGTCTGGTTTGCTTAGCAACATGTATTCCTATAACTCTAAGAAATAACAAGTCTGGTGGTGATGTGCTTCTCTTCAGTATTAGCAAGACTATATTCTCCTGAAGTCGCTGTCGTGTCTTACCAGCTTTGACTAGTGGGCTGGGTTTAAGTAAATGTTATGGGGTTGTAAATATTAACAAGTCAAGACTGTTAGGATGAGGTTTGGGGTTCAGGAACTGGCTTGTTTTCCAGGTAATGCAGGATTTTCTTTTGAAGGTCAACATTAAACATCGTGGCCAGAAATGTATTGTATACCTATGTTGCATTTACACTTAACAAGTGTGCTTCAGTACCAAAAATATTCTGAGTTGAATTAAAATATGTTGCTGGTCCCTGCCATTCTGATCCACCCTGACACCACCTGATCTAGGTTATGGGATTAGATACTGTTTATGTGAAGCAGTGATAACCTCTCTCTATAACACCTGCTTATTTAACACCTTATTTTATCTCAGACCTTTTCCATATACGTGAGATTAGCAAACCGCAGCCAGTGGCACAGCATCTGTGATGATTCTCTCAGTGGCCACTACGTGAAATGAAATGTTGTGGCCAGGGGCACCAAGCAATAGGCCTTGTCTCCCCTTGAAAGTATGTTACAGCTGAAAACAGTAGTGGCAGCCTTCTGGAAGCCTGGGATCTCTCAGTACATCCATCCATTCTTACAGATAACATTATGTGAAACAGTGTCAGAAACCACATAAGCAAATCTGAGATCACTTCACAACTCCACGTGCTTTAAGCCAAGTGTGGGATGATTTAGACAGGCCGTTTACACAATGCTAACAGGCAGGGTATGAGATTTCATTGCTTGTTGGCTACATAAGGCTTGTGGCTTGAGTGCTACATTTGGAGAAAGCAAAGAAGTGTGTAAACTGTTCCCCTATTCCTTTATAGTCCAATTCAGTAGTCGCACTGTACAAGCCTATTTACCACCCTGTTATTTTCTTTCAGAATGAAATACACTGATTGTCCTTTGATGGACTCATTTTAGCTTTTACTGGCTGGTTTACGGCACTGTGACGCCAGAAAGCAGCCCAGCTTAGCCTGGCCTAGCCTAGCCTAGGTTTTAACTTTAACACTCTTCCAAAATTGTATTTGGAGTAATTAAAAAACTGTAAATTCCCAAGCTGTCTCCTTAATATTAGTTACCATGCATAATCATGTCTCTGTCCACTTATTCCAATTTACATGCATTGTCAACAGTCATGTTTGGTTCCAAGTCCCTTGACACCTGCAGGCCAATTAAAGCATTTATATAATGGGTGTCTTAATTAAGATAAACATGCATTGGTGTATGGAATACTTAATGAGAGGGTGCTCAGAGTAACCTTGTCCTCATAATGCAAATCATCTAACTGCATTATGAAGCAGGACTGAATGCTGGCTACCTTTTTATCATTTTTTCATTTTCTTTCTTATTTATTTTTTATTTTTTTGGGGGGGGCCCGGCTGCTCTCAATTGGCTACACGTAACGAAAAAGCACCAGAACTATTTAAATCAAACGAAGTGGAATGGAATACAAAAGACTTTAATGTCCTGGTTCTATTCCCGGTTGTGCCGGAACACAATGCGAGGAAAATACTCTTCCCTTCCGACTTAATCAGCACTTATGTTTTCACGTTGAACATGTTCTCAGATCCCTGTAGACCTCACAGTGTGGTAGCCTCTCCCCGGCTCTCTGCAGAGTACTCCCACACAGTCTGTCGTTGGCCAGCACCGTCGCTGTGTAGACTGAATTGCACTATTTTATTCCACCTTTCTTGTCTAAAAGGTGATGCTTTATTTGCCGTGCTGGGCTAGAAGTGTTTTGCTGCGTTTGCACTTGATGTAGCCCATCTTGCGGATGTGTGTGTGTGCGTGTGTGCGTGCGAGTGTGTGTTTGTGCATGTATTTCCTCAGCTCCCTCACAGACACAGTCCCATGGAAAGGCATGACTGTGCACGAGTGTGCGGGGAAGGCTGCGCTCGCAGTGATAAGCAGTTCAAAGACGAGAGCACATTAATGGAATTGGCTTGAAGCAGCAAGCCGCTCGCGCGTCTCATAGCCGGGCACAGTAACCCACTCTCTCCGGCTGGGAACGAGGGGAGGGCAGCTGATTGTTTTGCGGTATTGGCGCTCATTAGCTGGGAATGAGAGAATTGGCTTCGGCTCCAAATGAAATGTCAAGGCCCAACCTTCTCTCACAGCTCATTCCCAGGCTCCTGAAGAGAGGAGTGGGAACGCTCATTGGGACTATCCTCATCCATGCTTCTCCTTCTCTGCTTTTGACCTTGCGTTCTCGAGTTAAGCCGATAGCTAAAATTTTAATTCTGTGCGAGGCGTGGACCGTACCGCTGAAGCACACTCGGGACAGCTGCGAAACCAAGTGAAGTACCTTAATTGTCACTTATACCTGATATCGCATCCCTGGAGCAGACAGGGTTTGCTGCCCTGCTCAAGGGACCAACAGTGGCAGTTCAAGCTGCCTGGGTGTTGAACCTGTTAAACATGTGATGAATAACCCAGAGCTCTGACCACTGGGCCACAAGTGTATCTGTAGTATTTGTTCATTTATTGCTATTGATTCTTCCAAATTTAGTCAATTCCTGATTAAATCCCATGGTCCAAACCTCTCACATACAGATCCCCATTATCTGTGTTTCTAATCGATATGTACATGGTGTGCTGTTTTCTGTCCACAGGCCAGCCTTTTAAACTGGACCCAAAAACGGCCCATAAGAAGCTGCGCCTGTCCAACGACTGCCTGACCATGGAGAAAGACGAGAGCTCTCTAAAAAAGAGCCACACTCCGGAGCGCTTCAGTGGTACAGGCTCCTACGGCGCTGCCGGCAACGTCTTCATCGACAGCGGCTGCCATTATTGGGAGGTGCTGCTGGGAGCCTGCACGTGGTGAGCGACCCTGACTGATGCTAGCTGCTTCATCTTTTTGTTACCCAGACCTGCAGCATTCTAAACTCGCTTTCTCCTGCAGGTACGCCGTGGGCGTGGCTTACAAGTCAGCCCCGAAGAACGAGTGGAACGGAAAGAACTCGTCGTCATGGGTGTTCTCACGCTGCAACAACAACTTTCTGGTGCGACACAATGGCAAGGAGATGCTGGTGGAGGCGTCACTGCAGCTGCGGCGGCTGGGCGTGCTGCTGGACTACGACAACAACGCCCTCTCCTTCTACGACGCCATGAACTCGCAGCACCTGCACACGTTTGACATCTCCTTCCTGCTGCCCGTGGCTCCCACCTTCATGATCTGGAACAAGTCAGTGATGATCCTGTCCGGCCTGCCCGTGCCCGACTTCGTGGACTGCCCCGAGCAGCAGGACGGCGGCTGCCGGCAGCAGGAGTCACCCTATAGCTCGGGCCTGAAGGGCTGCAACTGAGTTCTGCAGAGTTCTGGAAACTCTCCTCCCTCCAGGGCCTGAAGATTCTTCTACTTCCCTCTCCTGCTTCCTCAGCTCTGGCTCGGCCCTCGTGTTTGATAGTAGGCGCTCGGTTTGAAGGATGTGCTTAGCTGCCCCTGATAATTGCAGTCCTAGACTTTGGTGACGAGTCGTGATGGAGTGGAAGATCTCTTAATGGAAACAGTTAATAGAGGGTGATGGCGTATGTAAATTATTTATGACTAATAATTTGATTTGCTTTTTTTTTTGGTCAGTTTTAATGTATCCATAAAAGCACTTTTTAGATTTGAACATAGTGCCCCAGCGTGAAAAAAGACTTGCTTTGGGACAGGGCTGGACATCCTTTGGATAGAATAGAGTGGATTTATCTTCTATAGAAAAAAAAATAAGAATATTAATATGATGTTTCTACTGAGGTTAACGTTGATTTATCTTGACAAAGCTAAAACTCACACTTTTTCATATTCAGGGAGAACAAGGTGATCCTTTTCTTTGCGTTTCGTCTGGACACTTATGGCATGATGCGTATTTCCTCTGTGATTTGTTCCCACGCTATTTGCTTTCTTGTTTTTTCGTTTTTGTGAACAGCATGATGGTCCCACTGGTGATTCTAGACATGTATCGATACTGATCCGTATAGTATTTTTACTGTAAAACAGAAAAACCCATTCGTGGATGTTTCCCACCATGTACATTCAAGATCACTGTGGGGCTCCCACATACAGACTCAGTTGGACAGTTGAAAGGAGGATCAGATTAGTACATCCTTTTATTTGTACCTCAGCAGACCGCTGCGACAGCACGTTTTCACATCCTGGGTTCTGACATTTCGTTAGGCCTCTCCTTTGATAAATACCCTTTCGAATGACCACCCAGAAGCTTATACTAGAGCCTTTTCCTAAGCCCATAATCCATCAGATTTATTTATTTCATTAGTGTTTTATGAGTTCACACCTCGTATGTGATCTTCCTCAGTGCAACAACATTCAGGGAGGAATCGGTGGGTCGTGATGCAGACAATCAGTTGTACTAATGCAGGCGAAGAGGAAAGGTTTGTGTAGCAAGGCGATGTGTATTTGAAATATTGTGTTATACTTAAGATCCTCCATGAAACAGAAGTGTGCGTGCGTCTATCTGAACGCTGGACATTTTGTCCTGGCGTCGGCTGACGAGTAGACATGCTACTGATGCCACTGTCTTGCTGCAGCTGTAGCCACATCATCAGTGGGGTCTCCCCCTCAATCTCTGCCTGCCTGTCTCATCCTCTTTTCGTCTTTCAGACCCCGTGTCCCCTCAGCTGAATGTACCCCTCGCTTCCGTTCTTTTTCTTTTCAGACTTGTTTTGTACTTCACAGAGCATGCTTTTGAACTATTGGACCAGCGCAGCACTGATGCATGCCCCTCACTCCCTCCCATTGAACTCCGCCAGGGTTCTCTTTCTCTATCAGAGCGGCTTATATCAGGTGTTTACTAGTACTAATGGAAATGTACAGGAGATGATTTCCAGGGGATTTCCAGGCACGGATACGGACAGTTGTAGACTCTCCATCGCCACAAAAATAACTAGAGCCCTTGATTTCTCCTAACACACATATGTGCACCACACCCAGTCATGATACATAGAAGGGCTCAGCCAGCTTTCAGCTGTCCAACATTTCATGCTTTACACTGCAGCCAGCTGGATAATGACATGGTGGACCACACACACACACACACACACACACACACATACACACACACACACACTTGTACTTATGAAAGCAATATTCCTGGCTTCCGACAGGTCAGTTTGAACAGTTTATTTCTGCGGAAAAAATGTGTGGGAACGTCTGTGTGGTGTTTTTGGGATCGATTTGGAATCAGTGAACGCAACGAAGTAACAGGACATTGAAAGCTTTGGAAAAGTTGTTTTTTCTTTCCCCCGAATCGCTTGAGTCTTACTTAGAGGCTGTTAATCTCTGAACTCATCTGACAAGTTCAATCCATTTGTTCAAGTGTGCTTCACTGAGTCCCAGCGCGACATTCCGACCCCAGGTGGAATCACCTCCTTCAATAGTCTGTGCTGTTTTATACAAAAATGCGCTCACGGCGAATGTCCAGCTTAGATATCATTGATAAATGTGTGTTACTGCATATCAGGTTTACAGTTCGCTGTGCATTTCTTTCAGCTTTAGACAGCAGAGTGACAAACTCTTTGCATTTCCACAGCTCTCTGATTATTTTTACATCTCTAGCAAAGACAAATGACGGCACTTTGCTACTTTCAGTCTTTATTCAATGATCAAACACTAGTGTGTTCATCATAACGCTTCTGTTTCAATAGATCTAAGAATTTTAGCAAGAAAAGAATGTAAATCATAGGGGGAAATATTATATAAAATTGTATAATATACAAATATATATATATATATATATATATATATATAGATATATGAACTATTGTTATTTATGTGAGCTGAAGTCCAATTAAAAGTCTGATCCTGAACAGCTGGCTTGCACTGTGTTGTGTTTTCTCTCCCCACCCTTACATTTGTTCTCCTCACAGACAGACTGGGTCTCAAAAAGAGGGGGCCGCTGGTGCCAGGCGAGTGTGCCCATTAGGCTACAGGCATGAGAGCAGTGAGAGAGCAATCAGAGGAGCCTGCTGCACTGGCAGGGCGCCGAGCACCCCCCGGTCAGGAGCCAGGGCATCGCCCATGCTCCTCAGCTGCCACGCCTGGCACTCCAGCAGTCCTAGTTTCACAGAAAGCAGATATAGACGTAGTAACAGTCACAAGTTTGGAATCACTGTCCACAAAGATCTGTCTTTTAAAGGTCAATCCTATGGTTGCAGATGCGTGTATAGAATGATTTAACATAACTTAGGTGCTCTACAAATTATAGACCTGAATAGAATAGAATAGAATAATGAGCACAGCATAAGAAGATTAAATTCTAATTAAGCTAAAGTTGAAACAGCATTAATATTCAGATTCCAGTCAAATATTAACATTACTAAACTATACAGAAAATCATTTTCCTTACTTTTTTAATTAATAACTTCTAGTGTAGATTTAACTATTAACTATTGACACCCTAAATATATAATATTTGACATATTATACTCAATACTTGGAAACAAAAAAGTAATTATGCAATAATAAACAACATACTGTCATGATCTATTTAGAAGATATTCTAGATATTTGCTTATTTTAACCCCTTAAACCGCCTACGGACCGCCGGCGTGCTGAAAGTGTTACTACAAACTTCTGTTACCAAAGAATAGCCTCAGCAGTTTGTACAGAAGTCCCTGTAGTTACTGAGTAATACCATAGCCTCAGTGTGTAACAAGCCTTTCCATGTTAAGGGGTTAACTTCATATTATACCTATTTAGCAGCTACTGCCCTGTTCATCATTGCCTTTCTAAGCCTTTCTTTCAGATTCTCAGCAGAGTTGCCAGGTTCAAAATGCAGTCGTGGATAAAGACAGACAATTTGCAGGGTGCGCTTGTTTGGGCTACATTCAAAATGAATTGCAGCCGCCTGAAAGTCAGCCTGCAGTCAGTGGAAAATGACAAATGAAAGAATAAGGTTATTATTTACGACTAACAGACTGAAAAAGAAGCAGCACGCCAGAGAGACACAAGTACACTCTCTAGTACAAACAGGAAAAATGAAAATCAGAAGACAGGGTCTTACTCTATTTGTATAGGACATTTTGGCCCCCTGTAGATTATCTACAGATGTTCAACCTGTTAACAAACTGTCATCTGGTGAATCTGTTGGACTAGGGTAAGGATTAAGGGCATGGGTTAGGTTTAGGTTTTGGGTTGAGGTTGAAGTTAGTGTTAGGAGAAATGAAAGTGAATGTAGTAGATATTCAGCTGAATGTAAGTTAAAGGTTTGTCAAAAGTATCACAGGATAAAAAAGGAGACTCGTGCTGGCAGAAATAATAGGTGCCCCACGGGCCCGGGGTTGTGGTTTCGTTCCTTGTTCCTCGGTCACTTTCTGTGAGATGTTTGGCGTGGTCTCCGCATGTCGGCCTGGGCTTCCTCCAAGTACTCCGGTCTGTTCCCAGATCCCAAAAATACACATTGCAGGTGAACTGGCTATGCTAAATTTACCCCTAGGTGTGAGTTTGTGAGTGTGAATTCTTGTTGTGTGGTACCCTGCGATGGACTGAGCCCTGTTCAGGGGGTATTCCTGCCTCGTGCCCAAGGATTTCAGGTAGACCCTGACCAGGACTGATTGAGCAAATCAATCAATTAATAAATGTTTTTCTTACTAATTCTAATGTTGTGGCTTGACATGTTGATTGACACCAGCCAATCATGAGAGCATTAAAGGATGTTTTTTTATTCCGAGGACAATTCACAAGGTTTCTAAAACTGCATCTGGGCATTTTACGCCCCAACCAAAGTAACATAACTTTAATACTGCATCAGTTCTTTCTATGGTGCCTTTAAATATCTAAAGCATCAAAAATGTATTACTTGTAAAGTAAACTAATAATCCTCAGGCATCTTCCAAAAAAAAGTTAAAAAAATAAATAAATAAATAAATAAATAAATAAAAATAAATAAATAAATTAAAAAAAAATATATATATATATATATATATACACACACACACAAATTACATATTATATTGCAAGATATTTTTAAAAAAGTAATTACATATATTATATATTTTTTCATGTTATTATTATCGTGACAAGATTAACATTTTTTCAACGGTAGCGCATACCTGTGGAGCAGAGCTGGGAAAGCGGGCAAGGGGAGCATCAAATGATCACAGTAGAATTAAAAACACATGAGGGTGGAGAAGTGGACTAAAGGCTTAGAGCTGTAGACTGTGGCCATAAAACCATGGATGTAAAGTGGTCAAAACTAGGAAACCGAGAAGGACGATTAGCTCATTAGAAGAAGCCCAAACTACTACTTATGCACTTTCTCACTGGTGTTGCATTCCTGCTCCTCCTAATTAAATCCAGTGCAGCTAAATTATAAACCCTATTTGAGTATCTGCTCAGCCCATTTCCTCTCACCGTGTGCTGCTGCAGTCACAGTAAGCACTGATCCTGCTCCTCCTCAGTAATGGCGCTTATCACAGGCGCCATGTGAAAGCATGCAAATCGGCCCGCCGTCACCTCTTCAGCAATGCACAAGACCCTTTAATTGCTTCAGCTGGGCGACAGCAAAAGGCTCCAAATTGAAACATTCGCTATCTATGAAGGCAGGGTATCTGTCTCAACAGAGACGAGGGAGCGATTCAAACGCAGAAAGTGGAGGAGCCGGGGGGCGGATTGTAGGGGCTGCTTGCTCGATGCAAAGCTGTCTCGGCTCTGAACTCAGCTCCGCTCTGCAATCAGTAGGCTAGTGTGCTTTCCCTTTTTTTAAGCTTCTTCCTAATGAAAGAAGGAATCTGGCATGAACTCTTGAGGATGCCAGTCTGAACCTGAGCCTGAGTTCTCACTAGAACATTCCTTCTGTCTTTACCATAAGTAGGGTTTTCACTGTATTTTCCCAGATTCTACTAAAAATATTCAACATTAATAACATCTTAAACAAATACGATAGACAGACAAAAGTACTGGGACACCTACTCATTCCCTGTTTCCTCCGAAATCAGGGGCATTAAAAAGGGCTTTGGAGTTGGCCTAACTGTCTCTACTGTCCAGGGAAGACAGAGAAGCTGTGAGAATTTGATTGCATTCAGCAACAAGAGTGCTGGCTTATTGAGGTCAGGATGATGAATGATTACTACCCTACCTTAAACATGATGCCAGTAGGTTCATGTTTAGTGGCACCAGAGAGGCAATACTCCTCTCCTAGGACTAGACTAAGTTGTGTGTGAGCATTTGCACATTAGGGTCAGCAATGGGTAGATGAAGTAGATGAATGTATTCATGAAAAGGGTTGTCCACAAACATCTGGACATATAGTAAACCTTTATGAAAGTTGTAGAATGTTGTAGAGAAGATTCACCCACCTTCTTGACATCATGGCATGTCTTGCTGACATGGCAACAGTAGCCCATCACTTAAATTTCAACCTTCAGCAAGACCGAACTGCTGTACATGCCTGGGACTACAGGTTCTCACTGAGGTCTTGTCGTCTTTTTTGAGAACTCAATACTCACTCCTTCTGCAGAAGCACAAAGTCTTGGTGTAGTTGCGGATGACCAGCTAGCTTCTCCATTCCTGCTGCAAACCTGCCTCCACAACATCCAGAGAATCCGACCCCTTCTCTCTAGAGAGGCCACCTACATGTTGTTCAGTCCCTTTATTATTTCAAAATTTGACAACTGCTCCCTCCTGGCTGGTCTTCCTATGCGTACCAAGATGCATCTTCTGTGACCTGCATCATATTCAAAACCCTGATTCAGGCCTACCCAGCCAAAAATAGACCAGCTCCTATATATTATACTGACGGCAATGTTCAAAACTCAAGAGCACTTCAAGCTCCGAGTATGGCTCATCGTGACCCACCATGCATCGAGGTGTATGGAAGACAAGCATCTAGTCTACTCTCTGTCCTGGATGATGAGATGATGGAACTAATTTCCCATGGGTGAAGAGTGAAAATCTATCACTCTCAAGAGCACTTAAATCAGAGCTCATCTGGCACTTATTAAAAGCTTGAGATTGCACTCTCAATTTTTGACATTCAGGCACAGTGTAGTGTGTGCATGTAGTTGCTGATTTTTATGCATCTTGAGTCCTGCTATACATACTGACGTCTGTATTGGGCTCCAGTGGTCTGGGGTTGTGGATTCGATCCTCGCCCACCGCCACCGTCTGTGAGACGTTTCGCGCGTTCTCCCCATGTCTGCCTGGGTCTCTATCTGCCTCCCAAAAATACACATTGCAGGTGAACTGGCTATGCTAAATTTGCCCCTCGTGTGAGTGTGAATGCTTTTTGTGTGGTACCCTGTGATGGACTGGTGCCCTGTCTAGGGGGTTTTCCTGGCTTGTGCCTAATGATTCCCGATAGACCCTGACCAGGAGGAAGATTATTTTTTTAGAAGATAAATAAATGAATATTATATAAATGAATGTTCTTGTTAAATGCTTAAAAAAGTGTCTGTTAAATGCCATAACTGTCATCATCTTTCTTTGGATGCTTTCTTTTTAGATACTTAAACTCACCTTTAACTAAATCTATTGCGTTCTCCATCATTTCCATAACTTTAGACCTCACCGCAAAACCTGACCCTAACCCGAACCCTGACCCGAACCCTAGCACTGCTGAGGGCCTAGTTCTGATCAGCAGGAAACAACTTGGAACTTACTCGTGGGTTAAAAGCAATTAAAATATCACTTCATTTTAACATTTACTTTATAAAACACCCCCGCCGGCACCTCAGCAGAGCTGCCGCTCCATGCAGACCATGAGCTGAGCACAGAGCAGCAGTTCTCAGCTTGGGGGTCTCCAATAAGCAAATAAATGAATACATTTGAAATCATATTAGCTTTATCATGTATGCTTTCACTGCTCCTCAGCATCCTTAAATCATCGAGACGTAATGAAATGGCGCTTAACCTTAGCCAAGCCACGGGTTTCAAATCTGAATATATAGAAAGATACACACACACGGGTAACGGCACTGTGTCACAACCCTGACACACAAATCTTTGTAACCCGCTCTCTCTTATCTTCGCTTTTTACTTCCTCTCATTTTTGAGCTCTACTGTCTGCTCATATTCAATATTCAAATCCTGCAATGGATGGATAATGATCCAAATGATCCTAAACATACAGTGAAAGCAACCCAAGAGCTCCATAAAGCAAAGAAATAGACTGTTCTGAAAAGACAGAGGTCAGTCAGCTGACAGCAGGCCTTTCACTTACTGAAGACAGAACTGCAGGCAGAAAGACTCACAAACAAGCAGTAAATGAAGGTGGCTGCAGTAAAAGCCTGGCAAAGAATTTTAAAGGAGAAAACTCAGCATCAGGTAGTCGTTCAGGGTTTGCAAGCATTGAAACACTCTTTAGATGTATTCTTCTGCAAGTTTGTCCAATTACTTTTGAGCCTGTGAAAATGGAGGGAGTGTGTAAAAATGGCTGTATTTCCTAAAAGGTGCAATATTGTTGTGAAAGCCCTTTGCATTAAAGGTGACAGTCAGCATTTCAGTCACATAGTAGCTTTAGTAGATTTCAGATCCATTGAGGTGGTGTAGAGAGGCAAAATTACAAAAAATGTTACATACATTCAATACATTCATGGCATTTAGCAGACGCTCTTATCCTGAGCGACTTACAAGGTTACTCGTATTACAGAGGTGGGCCGATGTAGGGTTAGGAGTCTTGCCCAAGGCCTCTTATTGGTGTAGCGCAGCACAGTCACCCAGACCAGGAATCGAACCCTATTCTCCCACATGGTGTGGTAGCTTATCTGTTGCGCCACACCAACCACTCTTAGTGTGATGTTGGCCAACACAGGGAACACAGACCTGGGAGGTCAGCAATTTATGCAGCATGGTGCGCCATAGCATGGTGCTAGTCTTCACCCTCCTTTTGCAGGTGTTGGGAGTGATAGGGGTAGTTTTAGCGAGTGGGTTGGATAATTGGCTCTTTTAAATTGCGGAGGGAAATTAGGGTATAAATAAATGAAGAAATGAATTCAAATACTTAAAGTTACCTTACGGTTTTCCCTGTTGTCGTATAGGAAAAGTAATGAACTTCTGCCTTGGTAAGATGTAGTAGCAAGCTCTGATGAAAATGCCACTCTGTGCAGCATTCAAAACCATAATCCCTGTAGTATACATCCCTGCAGCACTTCATCCCTCTGCTTACAGGAAACCGGCTCTATTTTTACTGTTACAGCTCCAGTCAGCTCGCGTGGACGGGCCTGCTGTGGTACGGAAGGCAAAAAAAAAAAAAGGAAGACTTCACCCTAACGAGCTCAACATGAAAAGCTGTGAATCACTAGCGCTATTAATACCAGCAGCCTGGCGTTGTCAGTTGAGCTCCGCTCCACCAGTCATCGCAATAAAAATGTGTACAATGTGTAAGACATTGCCCAGTGGCTAAAAAAGATGTTCATCCCCCTCCCCGTGCTCCATCAACCCAGTGCATAGTAGTAGCTCCACGTAATTACATTTCTAATTGCACGAGTAATGAGCAGCTCCGAAGCTGCTCGTTGTGTCATTTGTCAGCCCGTCCCCTAATGCGGTGTAAAACAACAAATTAATTAGACCTGCCAGGAAGTACCTTTAAGCAGGGCTGAACCTGTTGCCCAAAGACCACTTATATGAGGCAGAACAGCGCAAATGCACTTCAAGGGCCTGCTTTCACAGACACCGATTAAAGCTACAGTCAGGGATTTTCAACTAAAGTGCTCTAAAGCTGGCACTGGATTTGCAGCAAAGCCGAAGACAGAGGTGGGAAGTTTGCCGCGTGCTTCACATTATTAGACTGAGCAGAGTAAGCAAAATAGCTGATTAACATGAAGACAAAAAACAAGGGATGTACGCTATATGTCCAAAAGTATGTGGACACTGCTTTAAATTAATGCATTTAGCTACTTTACTTGCACCCATTGCTGCTGACACAGAGGTGCAAATGCACACACACAGCTTGTCTAGTCCCTATAGAGACGTATTCCCAATAGGACTCTCTGGAGCAGATAAATATGAACCTATAGGCACCATGCCTAATGCCAGGTGTGGGCTAGAGGGGTATAAACCCCCCCCCCCCCCCCCTCCAGTATCTCTGGATACTTTTTGGATGAGTTGGGGAGTTGACCAGGTGTCCTGATACTTTTGTCCAAATGGTGTAGGTGTACAATTCATATTTGTGAATAATTCATGTTTACATTTATATAACATACATCAAGATGGGTGACCAATTAACAGACAAACCAGACAAAACGACTGAACACCATTCTTCAACTGATTCTTCAACATCACCATCAAGATCAAGACGATTTCGAAAATTTTGAAAATACGCAGATTCCACAGACTGCACTTTTTCCACTAGGGACCATGGCTTGTGTTTAGTTTTGGGGTTTTTTTCACATAACATCTTAAGAAGGAAAGCTTACCTGAATTCTGGAAACCAGTGCTGTGTGCTGATAAAGCCCAAATATAAATCTTTGGCCACAACCAGCAAAAAGGTGCATTTGAAGCAAAAACGGAACTGGGCTCAATAATAAAAGCACCTTGCCACCTTGCCAACATGGGGGTGGATCTATCGTGTCTTTGGGGTTGTGTTACAGTCAGTGGCATATATTTGAAATGGAGGAGTAGAGGGAAGAATGGATTTCACAAAACATCAACAAATCCTGAATGCTAATGTATAACCATCTGTTATGAGGCTGGAGTTGAAACGAGGATGCCTTCTACAGCAAGATAATGATCCAAAACATACCTATATATCAGAACTAGAGGCCTTCTGCAAGCAAGTGTGGGACAAAATTTCAACTACAAGAACTGAGAGACTTCAAGGTGGTTACAAACAGCGTGTGTATGATTTCTGCCAAAGGGTAAGTTACCAAGTTCTGACTCTGTAAAATGGCAAAGCCCAGGCTGTTTTAATGGTTTATGGTGTCTAAACTTTTGCATAAGACAAATAAAGGTGATGGATTTGGTGCACTTTAGGTTCGGCCTATTTTACAGCACTGATTGTCCAGTTCTTTAATTTAATGAATGCTTTATGAAGGTCTAGGCCTTATCTGTCCAGGAAAGATCAAAAAGTCACTCAGCAATCCTGAAGGCCTTGTGGCATTTGGCTAAAGCAGGTGACACGTTCTTTCAATCAATAAACAAAGAAACTCACTGTAGGCCTTTTTTATGTGGAATCTGCCCCGATCTGCCCTGAAATCTCTCTGCTTAATTCAGAAAGCTCTGTTAAAGCCTAACATCATTTACTCACAGTGGGCAGGAATTACATTAATGGCATTAGGCAGCGGTGTGGTTGGGCTTTTTGAGGACGATGCCATGCTGTGGGTAATGGGCAGAAAGGCTGGTTGGCGTGCAGATGACTGCTCTTTCATCAGCACCTGCAACAGCTGCATCTACCTGATGTCACCCTAACACCTCTGTAATGTGTCTGAAAAAAGCTCACTTTAGCCCCATCTGTTCCGCTGCTAACTGCCTCACGCTCACTCCATCAAACACCTCCCCTCCACAACTCCACCTGCAGCCCCGATCCCATGCATATTCACCTGGATGGATACTTCTGCTGCATGTAATAAGCAAACACTATGTTCAAAAGTGTGCAGACACATTCTTCACCCAATAGGAGGGCTCAGCAGTGAGTGCATGTTAAACCAGCTGAAATCATTCATTAAAAAGGGTGTCTGGATACATTTGGACATAGTGTTCATTGCATAAAGGGTGAGGGGGTGTTTAGTATTTCAGTAAATGTTGGGCACATATGAATGATAGAACTGATAGAAGTGAGGGAGCTTTCTACACAGTAAGCCCTCCCTGCTATTTCTTAGTGTAGGCCTTACCTTGTACATTTGATAACTGGGATTGTTGAGGCACGTCCTCTCTGCGTGAACCTGTGTGGTTGCTTAAATTGAAAAAGGAAGGAAAATGTCATGTGAATAAAGAGATGCGATGTCATTAGGTGCATTCATAGAGGACCCCTATAAACTGCATGAACTCAAAGCTGAAAACAACCACCCCACTCCACCCTATTCATAAAAATTCACTTTTATGGATTTCACTAGAGAGAATGCATGATTTAGGTCATTTCCTGTAGTTCAGATTTCAGTGAGCGGGGATCTACTTTCATCATCCAGCTTTTGGAGCTGATTTTGCAATGCTGATTTTTTTATGGGGTGGAGGATTTTGCATAACAGTATAATAAATGCAAAACATGGCAGCTAGTAATGAACAGAGGAGATTGTAGGCGTTCAGTACCTCACATGTTTGTGTGCTTTGTGATATGAACCAGACATGCTGTTTACAACACAGTACATTGGCCTCACAGTTATAGAGGTTTCCAAAGAGCCATGTTTTTGAAGATCGGATAATTTGTTCTGATTTCACTTGACTGCATGAAAGGCCAAGTGTGAACACAGCTGTTTACACCTGGCATTAAGATATACTTTGGCTGGGTCCCCAGTGTGACTACATGAGATCCGATCCATGAGATTAGATTTTACTTTCTGTAACTGTCTCTACTGTCCAGGTAAGGTCTTCTACTAGATTTTGGAGAACTGCTGTAGATTTGTAGATCTGGGGAGCTTTATACCCCTCCAGCCCACATGCTTATCTACTCCAGAGAGTCCTATTCTACTGGCATTACTTACAGTGGGGAAAAAAGTATTTAGTCAGTCACCAATTGTGCAAGTTCTCCCACTTATAAAAATGAGAGAGGTCTGTAATTGACATCATAGGTAGACCTCAACTATGAGAGACAAAATGAGAAACAAAATTCTGAAAATCACATTGTCTGATTTTTAAAGAAAAAAAATTCTTTGCAAATAATGGTGGAAAATAAGTATTTGGTCACCTACAAACAAGCAAGATTTCTGGCTGTCACAGACCTGTAACTTCTTCTTTAAAAGGCTTCTCTGTCCTTCACTCATTACCTGTATTAATGGCAGCTGTTTAAACTCGTTAACAGTATAAAAGACACCTGCCCACAACCTCAAACAGTCACACTCCAAACTCCACTATGGTGAAGACCAAAGAGCTGTCAAAGGACACCAGAAACAAAGTTGTAGACCTGCACCAGGCTGGGGAGACTGAATCTGCAATAGGCAAGCAGCTTGGCCTAAGAAATCTACTGTGGGAGCAATAATCAGAAAATGGGAGATTCACAAGACCACTGCTAATCTCCCTCAATCAGGGTCTCCACGCAAGGGCATTGAAGATGAAACATGGCTGGGTCTTTCAGCATGACAATGATCCCAAGCACATTGCCAGGGCAGCAAAGGAGTGGCTTCGTAAGAAGCATTTCAAGGTCCTGGAGTGGCCTAGCCAGTCTCCAGATCTCAACCCTAAACCTTTGAAGGGAGTTGAAAGTCTGTGTTGCCCGCCGACAGCCCCAAAACATCACTGCTCTAGAGGAGATCTGCATGGAGGAATGGGCCAACATACCAGCAACGGTGTGTGCCAACCTTGTGAAGACTTACAGAAAATGTTTGACCTCTGTCATTGCCAACAAAGGATAAAGTATTGAGATGAACTTTTGTTATTGACCAAATACTTATTTTCTTATACCATTCTTATACCATTATTTGCAAATAAATTCTTTAAAAATCAGACAATGTGATTTTCAGATTTTTTTTTCTCATTTTGTCTCTCATAGTTGAGGTCTACCTATGATGTCAATTACAGGCCTCCCTCATCTTTTTTAAGTGGGAGAACTTGCACAATTGGTGACTGACTAAATACTGTTTTTTCCTCACTGTATATCTACAGGGACTAGATTCAAAGTAGCTAAATGCATTCAATAGAAGGGGTTTCCACCAACATTTTGAAATTTTGTGCATTCATGTAATTTACCGGTAGATGATCGACCACAGCTGGCAGTATTACAGACTGGATCCCCATGCACATTTTCTAATGGAGCCGTTACAACAATGTGAGAACCATCCATCGACCTTGCACTACTCCTCTAATCTGATCCCGATCTCCCAGAGCTAGACCACCTTGGTGAGAAACTGTCGGCTACAGAAAGCAAAACTGTCCTGTATCCAGCCATGGAAGACACATTCCATTTACACGTGTGTAAAAGGTGGCCACCTCTTAATGTGGTTTGAAATATCAGATCGTAATCTGATGACAGTGCATCTGGCTTTTCATGCAGAAAGGTGATGATCAAATTACCAAAAACGCACGTGAATGCAAGGTGTAAACGGCTATTATGATCAGATCTCATTTGGAGAGGAATCTGGACCACATTCACTGCAAGTGTAAATGGAATGTGATTTTTTCCCAATTTAGAATTTCCTAGCTAGTGAATTCCCACCCACTAGCTAGGACTCCCCAGCCATGCAATGCTACCAGAATCAAGAGGGTGATGGTTAGCATGTGCTTCCTGAATGCACTTGAAAGACTAAAGCTAACTGCCAGTTTGTTTATCATTAGCTAATAGGCGCTATAGCTCAAAATAAAAGGTAATTGGGGGGAACGTGACTGGGTCATTTCCAACTAATCATCTTTTAAAATAAGCTTCTTTTAAGTACTTCACTAACAATGAGCATCTAAAAGTAGGCTACCATGATAAAACTACTCAAACACCCTACTACCCCACAGCTAACATCATCACATCCCACAGTGTGTGAGTGTGAGCTGTTTCAGACTAGATCTGTTACAGAATTGGATCGAACCCATTCTTTTTTCCCCTCTGATATCCAATCCAGCGTATTCTGCTAATTTCAACCTGATACCGATTTTCTTTCACTCAACCCGCCTGCCTGTGTATTGACCCCTGCTTGTTGTTACGCCTATAAATGTTGGACTGCCTCTACAACAAAAAAAAAAGCTACTCTGCGCATGCATCCCACCAACTCCCAAACTTCAGATGAAATAACTCAAGCCCATTAAATACATATTCAATCTTATGAAGTCATAAATTGTTCATGGACTGTGCAGTAGCTGATGCACTGTGTCATTTGTTCAATCCGTTATGAGCTTGCTTCAAAAGCTCTAGAGTTTTAGCTGTGGAGTTATTAGCTGAACGCTACCTGCCTCTGACAAATAACTCAGTGGAGTGGAGGCCCTGGCTCCAGTCGACTGACGGATGGAACGAAGCCCTGAAACCTGGCCAATGAGGATCTAAGTAGGCAGTAGATCATTACTCAGTCTAGATTAATCTCACAAGAAGGCATCAATCACCTGAGCCACCCGTGCATCTCTGCGCCTGCCTGCTTTATGGCAGCGGCTGACAGAGAATGATGGCTCAGCCAGCAAGATCCCAGCATCATTTGTAAAAGAGGAAGACCACTGAAATACAGAGAGTTCAGCATCAGGAACATGGGCTTACTGATGCTCAAGCCCAGAGCCCCCGGGGCTGTGAGGGGAAGAAAAAAAAAAACGAATGAAGCTTTTCTCTGAGCAAAGTTTGGTTGGCTGCTAACGTGTAGTTATAGTATAGTTACTTATAGCTAAAAAAAAAAAAAAAAGGCTAGCCAAAGAGAGTGAACCTGGAGCAGCCAAACTGCCAAATTCTAACCAGCAGGCTAGAGTTATCTAGCTACTAGGGGTAGCCTTAGGGCAGCTAACAACTAGCAAAATGTTAGTTAGCAGTAATAAATAGTGTAGAAAGTACAGAAGAACATGGACTTGAGTGAAAATTGTAGGTAATAGTGAAAGTATGAAACCAAATATATACAAGTTTCAAGTTTATTTGTCATTTGCACAACATGTCAGGACATTTATGCATTGAAATGCTTGTGGTAAAGCTCAGGTTGATGCTCTACAGGAGGACAAAACTATATACATATTAAACATATTAAAATAAAGTTATAATATTATATAATATTATTATATTTATTTAATATAAAAATTAGATTAAATAAATACAAAATACAGAATATACAAAGACATGAGGGATCTGTAGACATTCTTTGATATGTACATTTATGAGACAGGTATAGTCTGAGAGAGTGGAGCTAAATATAAATATGTATGTTTATGTCTATTCCTGTTGTATAACGTGACTTAGTGATGTTGTCCATAGCAGTGATCTATATAGTATTAATAATAAAGTGTCTGAGTGCAGTGGTGTTGGTGAAAGGTTCACAGCTTGTTCAGGAACCTGATGGTTCCTGATGATGACAGGAAGTATAAAAGGGAAAATATGAATTATATTAATCATTTAAATTATAGAATTTTATAAAATAATCATTCTTGCTTGCTGTATGATACACAGGAATTGGACTGTTCTTTGGTGGTGTGTGTTGCAGAGACTAATGCGCAGTAGTAGTCCTCACACAAACAGATATATTAGCAGAGATGTGGGTCGAAGTACTCAAGTAAAGCTACATTCATTCACCACAATATCCCATCATCCAACATTACAAATAAAACCTCAAGACACATGTGGTTTTTGATAGTAAACAAAATTGATTTGTGTTGTAGAGTTCGTGACCACTGGTTGATCACCATTACTGTAAAGGAATGGTGATCCCCACAGTTGAACTCTGCAGGGCCTGTATGCAGTACACCACACCTGGTGATACATGATCTTACTTGAGTGATGTGCAGTATGATAAGACCCCTCTTCAGATTTGGATGGAGATTGGTAAGAGTATATTGTAAAAGCATGCAGGAGTTTATGTTTTGTGTGTGTGTGACTGTGTGTGTGTGTGTGAGACAGAGGGCCAGGCCCTTAAAGATTTATAGCCCCAGGGCTTAGTCTTAAAGCCTTCATGGCCACAGCATGTGCTTATAGTTGTCTGAGTAAAGCATACAGGTTGGGATTTTACTACAGTTTATATGACCTAAGGCTATTGCCATCGCCTCATCTATCGCTTAGATCACTCCTGATATATGACCTTGTTCTGAGGTCGTATTCGATTTGGGGATTTTATTTCCAGCAATCAGCCTTGCACCTGTGTGGGATTTCCCCCTCCCCCCCTCCGCCTCGGTGTTGTGCTTCTCATCGACCAGCTGATACCAGCTGAGTGTAACAGTTGTCTCCTGAGCTGCTCCACAGCTGCTCTATTGAGTAAGGCTTAAAGTAAGCGAGACCACTGAAGAAACCCCTCTTCTGCTTCCCACGCTGTTGTTCCAAACACGAATCTCGAGGGGTTCCGTCCCTCCTCAGGCTGTTCCTGAGTCAGCCAGAGGTCCACATTCAGGGTGAAGGATGTTGAAGAAATGAAATACCTTGGGTTTTTTTTTTTCCAGACATAATGTTGCAGGTGTTTGTCTAATGGATACTAAGTGAACTTTGCCCCTTAACCTTTTAGTACCGGATCACTCTTGACTTCTTATGCTGCTTTTGAGCACGGTCGGACTCTGGGAAATAACAGAGTTGTATTTACTAGATAACCATCTGCTATAAACAACCTTCCGATGAGCACTCGAATGCAGCATTTGACCACCCAGGGCCCAATCATGTTAGTCAGTTTTAGCCGAGCCTCACAGCTGTGGTGTCTGAATAAAGATCAATTCACCCTGAGGAGAAGAGAAATGTGGTGGAATGGAGGTGAGGAATAAAAAGACCCTATCTGCCTCTCCTTGTATGTGCATGCACAATGAACTACAGTTCAGCAATCCGAGCCGACGCTACCGACTGTTTTCCAAATGTCAGACTAATTTCACACTGCCTGGGAGGCAATGTATTGAACATTCTCAAAAATCTCAACGTTTTCGAAAATGCATTCTGTAGGTAACCCCCCCTACACCCCCCACCCCCCACCAATGAAACGACATCTTAACACAGACATCAGACCTGGCCTGCAGAGTCTAAAAACAGCTGTGAGTAATGCAAGCAAGCAGACGCTCGCCTACCAGATCCACGGAGACAACCGCGAACCTTTCGTGCATGCTCTCTGGGGTCAGTCGGCTGGTAATTTGAATGTCAGCCGATGAATGCATGAGATGGAGCACCTGAGCTCCTTGATCTGAGAGCACGTGCTCCAGGGAGAGCGCGCCTCCAAAAATATCTCTCCATCCCTCGGTGACTGATGCTCCTCCGGCCTCCCTGGTTTTGTCTAACCCTTTGATATTTAATCAACCCAACCTTTCATGTGGATAAAGAGAGATTAACTACAAATTTATTCAGGCCTGAGTGTTTACCTAATTAGTTCCAGGGCTTACAATAAACAGGCTACGCTGTCTTCGCTTGCTAGCTTGAGTGTTTTTAAAGCTGTCACAGCAGTTGGTTCATTCTGAGAAGACAGGATTGAGAGGCATCTGGGGTCAGGAAACTCTTTATTGCCAGATTAGCTGTAAATATAGCAGATCCATCAGTTTCCAGCAGTTTTTCCCACCTATGATATCCCCTCACTTATGAGATGGGTGTAGATTAAAAAGTCACAATTCAATTCAAATTGTCTTTTTTGATAATTAATTAGGAATGGTTCAGAGTGGGCCTCTGAGTGGCTCAGCAGTGTATAAAGTGCACTGCCACTATGGCCTAGGGGTCATGCTGGTACTTCGAGTGTGTCAGCTGCCCGGTGATGCTGCATCGGTGGCAGTTTGAAAAGAGGCAGCAGCATGTACTGGAGGAGGCTAGTTCTTAAAGACTTTGAGCTAGTTCTTAAAGGTAAAGGTGCACATATTCGTCACTGTACAGCAAAATGTGTCCTCCACATTTAACCTATCTGTGGTAGTGAACACACACACACACACTAGTGAACTAGGGGCAGTGAGTACACACACACCCAGAGCGGTGGGCAGCCAAATCCAGCGCCCAGGGAGCAAAGAACAGTGGCAGCTTGCCGAGCCCAGGAATCAAACCCACCAACCTTGTTATCGATAGCCTGGCGCTCTAACCGCTGAGCCACCACTGCCCCAGATCTTACTCTCCTAGTGTCGGGAACATTGCTGGTGCTAGGGAGCTACGGCGGGATAAATTGGCAGTAGCAAAATGGGAGCAAATCCGTAAAAATTAAATAAATAAATAAACATTTTGTTTGAAATACAAAGACATACTGCACAATAATCAGTGTAGCCAGTTAGAATTTTACTTATAATCACACAGCATAAATATTATTAACCATTCTGTTTGTATCTGTTTATGCTTTATGAATTCTATCCAGTTACAAAGACATTAAAAGACATTAAAACTGGTCTAGCAACAGCCAGCTATGTCAGTTTTGCTAAACCAGTCAACAATCTTAATGTGTTTTATTAGTATAATATTATTCATTCAGTTATATTTAAATATGTTGTACTTTCCTTTTTTTTAAGCGCTGATGGCCAACAGCAGTGCCACCTTGGCCCACAGGTTGGAACCACTGGTGAAACACTCTTTATAACTTTAACATAGGTGGTTTATATACATAAATGTGCTGCTTTTTACTGACAGGTTGTTTTTGCAGCTCAGTTTCCAGCTGTGAGCTGTATGTATTAGGGACTGAATGGCACGTTTTGAAATCCTTCAGTACTTTTATTTTGAAAAAGAGAACAATTTGCTTGTTCAAAATATGAGCCCTTAAAGGAATAGCAAATTTAAGGTTTTCTTCTTACTTCAAAATGAGGTGTCAATCAAGTCATGTTTGGTGTCAATATTATAGGTTTTATATAATAATGAGCAAAAGAACTGCTCACCGCTATAAGGGATGGTAGAGACACCTTAAGGGCTGAATTTTGTCTGTACGCCATATAGTGTCAGAAATCCCAAAAAAAGGCCTTTTAGAGATTTCCTAACCACTCCATGCTGTTTAAGGTAAGTGTGTGATGATTTAGGCGTACAGTTTGCACATTGCTAATTGGCAGGGTATACAATTCCATTGGTTATTAGCTATGTAAGCCTCAGGGTGTTTCCTCCAGGGCAAAAAGTAAACTTCAGACTCCCAAACATGGCTTAGCCAATTTATATCGTTTGAAGGGAGAAAGAAGAAATTGGATAAATTTGATCTTTTGCTGAGCATTTCCTTTATTTTCTGCCTTACATTGGAGGGTGTATGGATCATTAGTCTGGGATGGTCTGCATTATGTTGAGAGATATCAGCTGAAATGATGTGTATCTCAAATCCTTCATCCAACTCGGTTTAGTACAGCAGATGTCAACACCACCATTAAACTCCACCGTTTTGTCCTCTGTGTGTTTACTCTGTGCAGATGTCTCCTCGCATTATCCACAGGAGCCGAAACGGCTTTAGAAAGGAGTTTTATAACACTGAGTCATTGATCAACTTTGGGCACCTGTGGGGAGAAGAGGGGGCGCTAATGCCAGCGTGCAGTGGGAAACTGCTGGTGTCCTTCCTGAGAGACACAAGCATACATGCGTCCCCCTGATAGAGCCCAACAGGGCCACTGAAAGTGAGACTGTGCTTCCCAGACATTAGTAGCCTACGCTGAGCCTTATCGTGTCAGTTCTTGCTCTACCTTTGAAGTTCTGCACATTAGAGGTCTAGGGCCTGATAGCAAAGCAATAATAACGTTTTTAAGCAGATTTAAAATGGGCTATAAAGTGTGTTAAAGCTATGCCTGCATCCTCCTCGCTGAAGTGTGGAGTTCGGCAGCTCCGTGGCTCTGTTTATGATCACTGTCTGAGAGGAAAATGTGGCTGTATAAGCAGCTGGAACAGGCTCTTATGGGATGTGAGCATGGTATTTTAGTGTCCTTGCTATAAACTTGATGTTTTCTCCCCAGTGCATCATACCAAATACCGGATCGCCAAGGAATTGCTGCAGGAGTTTGGGGAGCTTTTAGAAAAGACAGAATTAGGCTGTTCGAATTGGAACATGGACATTTGTGTTGACTGAAGTGTGATGCACTGTTTTTGTGCTGGTTCACAATGACATAACTTATGCTGATTACATTCCAGAGTTATTATAGTTACCTTATTGTGTTATCTTCAGGGTCCTGTAGGTCCAAGCCGCTTTCTAGAAGGTCAAAAAACATCATCTGGGCAGGCTGCCCCAATTATCCACTGCATTTCTTACCAATTATCCAAACTTGCATTAGCTCTCCAGCTAAGATCTTCCCAAGATCAGCTAGGTAGACCCATAGAAGGGCACTGGTTCACTTGTTAGGAGCACTAGTGTCATGAAGCATGGAGTAAGATTGCCAAAGCAATCATTTATTTTGTTCATAAATTACATGTAGACTACCAATTTCTCAACATGAGAATGAGAAAATGAGGGGCTCAAAATGACAGAATTTTGGAGTGAACAGTTGGATTAATTGGCAGTACCAAATTGAAACAACTGAAACCACTGCAGTTCACAGTGTGAAAGCAGGCAATTAAACACAGAGGTATACAATAGTCTATTCACAGTTTTTGCAGCAGATCGATCAAAATAGGGAATTGGTTTTACAATTACCCACTTCTCTTCTTTAGGGATGCCTAATAGGACAAATAGCATGAAGCGCTCCCAGTGAATGTGATTGAGGTTCAGAAGGTCATGTCCGTGTTCTGTAAGATTCATGGGGCAGTTGAACTGTGTGTGTGTGTGTTACGGCTCAAAAGCAGGAGAGCTGAAAAATCTTCCCCACATGCATACCCCAGAGTTCTCCAGCCCACGTGCCCACACCTCCTAATGTTCTCTGTCACTCAGGCGGGGAAAACACTCCACAATAGCTCATTACAGCTATTACTTCCATCTGTCTTCTGGAGCTGAGGGAAATGAGGTTGTATTCCTAGCCTCTGCGTTTGATTGACGGCGCTCTCCACCATTCTAAAGTGTGATGGACGGCTCCATTGCTCCTGACCCTACTCACGCAAAGAGGACAGAGCAGAGTGACATCAAAACAAGTTGATTTGGAACTGGAACTGACAGTGTGAATCTGATCGGTTTTGCGCTGTGGATTCTTCACCAAGCACATAAATCTGTGACTATATGATTAAACAGGGTCATGTTGTGGACAGCAAGAAATCTAGTAATCTAGGTATGTAAACACTGTAGGTGTTTCAGAATGTACCATTCACTTTCCTAAATGAATACAGTCCATTTATGGAAACTAAGCTGTGCTGAAGTTATAAGGGGTGTTTTAGTCTGGATTGCTATATGATGAGGCGCACTACAGGACCTATCCGAACAAGACTTATGTACATGTGCCAGTCTTAAAGGAACAGTACTAAAACACTGTGTATGTGTATGACTATTTGTATTGTGTACACAAAGTTCCTTACATGTGCAACAACGAGTAAAGGGGTAGGAGTGACATAAGCTATGTTCACACAGCAGGAAAGAGTGGCCCAAAGTCTTATCTTTGTAGCAGTGAGAACTAGGAGTGGGCAATAAGGTAAAGGTAAAGGTGCAGGATTAAAGACAGTGGGATCAGTGCGCATTGTGTTTAGACTCAGGGTCAGATTCTCAAACAAGGATTAAGTTTAGTGCTAGACATTTTCCTTCAGTTGATCGTCTTTATTCAGAATTCTGTACAGCACTGTACAGGACTAGGCACAGTCCTTGTCCAACTCTTGGAAACTGACTTAAAGGGTTAAACAGCAGTATTTCACTCATGAAGGCCTAAGTACTTTAATGAGTATCTGTATGGGGCAGTGGTGACTCAGCGGTTAGAGCGCCAGGCTATTGATAACAGGGTTGTGGGTTCGAGTCCCGGGCTCGGCAAGCTGCTGCTGTTGGGCCCTTAAGCAAGGCCCTTTTCCCTCCCTGCTCCCTGGGTGCTGGAGTTGGCTATGTGTACTCACTGCCCCTAGTTCACGTGTGTGTGTGTGTGTTCACTACCACAGATGGGTTAAATGCAGAGGACACATTTTGCTGTACATAATGCAGTAACAAATACTTGCACCTTTACCTTTAAAAGCAGTTGATTGGTCATTACCAACCCATGATAATCAACTGCAATAGATAAGATATTTACTGCTGATTTAGATTTTTCTACTGTGGGTTCTCAAATACCATACTGTGACATATCCCCAGCTGTTGGTTAATACTGGTGCACAGTGAAGGTGACATAACTTACATGGCTTTTCACAGGTGGCCAAACATCATGAGAAAACAGCAATTTTGCCTTTTTAAATTGTATGATATGATGAACTGTGCTTAAAATAACCAATGACACGAACTAATTTACCAAGTGGACTTGAACCTAGTCCAGAACATCTGCAAGTACATTTCAAGCCAAAATAAGCAGTTCAGTGCACAGTGAATGCAATGAGTGTGAAGTACGGTTAAAAGGTTAGGAAGAGGCTTAATATTCAACTCATGAAGGTCTAATTATGTTGAGAAGTAGCTGTTAAAACAGGTGATTGTTCATTATCACATAATGATCACCATCTGGAGCAGATCGCTGCCGTTTAAAGGGAACCTTGTAACTGCATTGTATTTTTCCTCTGTTATTTTTGTATTTGGAAATGCCAGCTGCCTTAAAGACCTTACTGAACATTTCATTAACTGAAATATTCCCAAATATTTTTATTACTGTACATTAAAGTCATTTTTGCTTCGCCTATAAATGTAACATTTTGGAGAGACAAGGTTTCTTACATTGCAACAATGAGTATAGGAGTAGGTGTGACTTGGTTGGGTAAAAATTATATATTTTCTTGATACACATGATTGCAGACTAAATATATTAGTAGCGCTAGATTTTGGAAATGTCTCTTGCAGTGAATGTCTCGTTGGATGTGTGGGAAATTGGTCGCAAGGCAAATGCTAATGATTGGCAAAAAGAAGTGTTTGCATTTGGGCGTGTCAAAAGCCATAGTGTGAAGGATGTATCTGAATGCGCAGGTGTATTTAAGGCATATGGTGATACGGGTCTACCAGCAGTGGCAAAAATCTCAGATTCTCTCCCATACCGAGTTCAGGCATTTCTTTTCAAAGTGTGCTGCACTTTAACCAGTTAAGCAGGACTAATTTCACTGTTTAGCGTGAAAGATACAGCTGATCAGTGTTCCTCAAGCAAAAAGCATTTTATCACAATTCAATAAAATATTGTCATATTGCTGGCCCCTGGTGTGAACGAATCTGACATTTTCAATTACTATTGGGCTGCTTTCATATGTGGTATTGAACACATGTCCGATATGCCACTCTGAACAGCCAGATCTGAATTCATGCTAATTCAACTCGGCAATCCTCATAAATGAGCACTGAGGAAAGGGAAAATCGGTCACGTGAAAACAGGTAACATGAAGCACTGCTTCAGATTTAATGTCGGATATAGGTCACATTAAAAAAATAGTCTGAACAGCCTTTGGTGAGGATATCGGATTTGGGCCACTTTACCTGCTGTGTGAATGTGGCCTTAAAATTAGAGTTTTTTTGGAAACACTTTACTGTAGAGCAGCATTCAGAAGGCTGTATGACTCCAACATAAGCCTTGGAAATAGTTAGAATGGCTTCAGTAAAGGCCTCAGCATGCTGTGTATGCAGTTCCAGTGTGTAGTGCTGTGTTAAAAGTATAACTTCCTTGAGGAACTGTTAGGGGTTCTTCAATTTAAAACTTTGGAGGACCCTCCTAACTTCTTAAAAAGCCTACAAATGTCCATTACCAAAGAATAGCCCCACCGGTTTCTACAGAAGTCCCTGTAGTTACTAAATAATACACCATAGTGTGTAAGAAGCCTTTCTGCATTAGAGGATTAAGGTGCTTTGAGGAACCTTCAAGGAAGGAGGAACCTTTTTCTTCTAAAAACCTTCTCAGCACCTTAAGTTCCTTCAAATTGAAGAACCTCCAAAAGTTCCTCAACGAACTTTTACTTTTAACAGTGTGGAAGCTGGATTAGCCTACATATTGCGTTTTCTCTACACCTGAAGGACCATCATTATATTCAGGGAGTGTCTGCAACAATAAATAACATTGGGTATGTGTTGCTGAGAATATTGTTGCTTGCCACTACAATCTTGTTCCGCTTTGCTGAGAGTAGTAGCCTTGCATTTATATCCTCGTTTATCACTGTGTGTGGGGGGATGTCTGTGGCATGCACATGCACAGTTTGTTTGTGTATGAAGGACGAAGAAAATTAAGTCAAACTCAAGGCAGCAGAAAATCAACAGAACTTGTAGCACGTTGTAGATTTATCCACAGAACAGAGCCTTCCAAGCATGATAAATAGATCTCTCTGTGGATGCTGCAAAATGACCTGTCTTCTTCTTCTTCATCTCAAAGTCTTAAAAGAGCAAAAGGATCCCACATCACAGCGAGAAAAAGGCTTTACTCTCCAGAATGCACCTTCAGCCGCAAAAGAAAACAAACTAAAACCTGCGTTTAAGCCGATACGCCGCTGAAATGTTTGTGATGTGTCATGGGTGCTGAGCTTTTTGAAGAGCGAGGATAAGAAGAGATGATCTTAAATCAGTTTTTGAAGGGATTAAAGTTGCTCGAGCCTGTAATGTATTGAAATTCCACTTGGAAATGTAACACCGGGCCGTAAAAAGAATGAGAAAAGGGCAGCGCTCAAAGGTGAAACACCCTGTTTTCTGCATTCACAATGCATCAGCCAGCTTTAATTGACAGTTGATGTGGTCTTTTCAGATACATGGTATAGTCATGAGCATCTGCCTCAAAGGGGAATGGCTTATTCTGTGTTTCACTGGACCCTCTAAACGCCTCCTGGGATCATGCATCAGGTTGGATGTGTGTTATTTTTGCTCCCAATGGAAATCCAAGCAGATGTATACGTTTGACCAAGTGACCTGGAAGTAATGTATGTAGCGCAGTGCATGTATACACAGTACACAGCATGTTAACTGTTGCATTGCCGCATGCTGTGGCATGTGCGTGTTGTCAAACTCCACAAAGGAAGCCCCCTAAGCAGAGTTCGTGACACATGATTGTATCAGCAGCTTGTTCAGTTTTACAGAAAGCGGTTTAATCACATTAGCCAAACATACATTGGTTGTTTGCATGAGCTCCATCTGTAAACCGTACCTTACAGAAGGCTACAGCAATGTGGGCTTGTCCTGACAATGCTAGAGGTCAATGTATTAGTTAGATAGTGGACAGAACTAGAGCAGCATGTTACACTGAACTAGAACAGTGATATAATAGGCCTCTGAAGAAGCGCCATGTATGTGTTTGTTGTGCTAAGAACAAAATTTGTGTTCTGTGGTACTAAATACACTTCAGAAGCCAGTAGATAGCCATTAGCCATTTATTCACACTTATTTCCCAAAAATAAATACTTTTATGAAAGATCTTTAAGCTGTAAATCTGTATAAATATCAGAGATGGAACTGTCTCTAGTTGTCTAGGATAGAATTTATGGAAATATGTTGGAAAATAAGATCCTCGGACAATAAAATGAGTCACCTGGCATGTTCAAGTGATAGTAACTTCAGGCTCCTGCAGATGAAATTGCATGAGAATGATCAGGCCATAAATACCAGCAGGGTGTGCGACAGGATTCATAGATTGGGTAGAGGTGGTGCAGTGCAGAAAGTGGCTTGTTGGATGTGTGGAAAATAGGTTGCAAAGCAGATGTTTGATTGGATTTAGGCATGCTAAAGACCGTAGTGTGAGGGAAGTAGTACATTTACTAGTGTATCAAAAAGTATTGGCATACGGAGAGTGGCAAAAATGCCAGTCTACAGAACATTCTCGTCAGATTTGTCGCTGAAAGACAAGATTGATTGAAGTGATTTTCATTCACAAGCTGTAAAACCTGCTGAGTATGTCTTTCAGCTACAATTCTAATGAGAATTACCTGTAGACTGGGATTTCTGCCACTGCTGGTAGACCTGTATGACCGTATGCTTTGACCTGCATATTCAGCTACTATCTTCACACTATGGCCTTTGGCATGCCCAAATGCAAGCACTCACTTTTGTCAATAATGCATACATACGTAACATCTGCTTTGGGACCCATTTTCCACACATCAAACGAGACAGTCACTGCACTGTGCCACCTCTTCTCAATCTGTGAATCCTGCCACTCACCCCCAGGTATTTATCATCCTTGTGCGACAGCATCTACAACCTTAAACTACTACCACCACCTTAAACACCCATGGTGACTTTTTTTTTGACAAGTTTATGAGGTAAAGCATGGTATTTTACAGGTTCAAATGTAACCAATTTCTCTGCATTGCTCCAATAGTAAATAAAGTTTCTTAAAACTTTAAAACAACATCTTAGGAAAGGCATTCTTTCATCTGCCTCACTCCTGTATAGTTATATAGAGTGCAATGGTCATAGTGTTGAATCTGCCTTATATAATCATAGATTTCAAACATTTATTCACAGCATTCGGCAGCATTCGCAGCAACTGCGCATTGGCATCTATTATATGTAAATTTTGAGTCATCTGGTTTTCAGCTCTTTTCTGAGTGCAGAGAAACGCATGGAAATGATGGTCTGTGATAATCAGTGGTATGATACAGGTGCAGCAGATCCAGATTAGGTTAAAACCTTCTGGAGTACTCTTTAAATTCTCCAAATCTTTTGTGTGAATGGCTTCTATTCTGTTCAGTTGGTAATGGAAAGTTTGGAGGGAAGGTTAGCATTGAGCAGGCCCTGACCTGAGGAGAGGTGTTCTGATGATGATTCAGTCTAGCTTATTTTCTAGCACCTTGCTGTTGCCCCTGTGCACTCACCAAAAGGACAGACACTCTCTGTGCATTCACAATCAGCTGCAGCGAACCCCTTGTGCATGTGAGTGAATGTGCTGCTCAACAAAGACATAGACATAAACTTCTGTTACCGAAGAATAGCCCCACCAGTTTCTACAGAAGTGCCTGTATTTACTGAATAATATGTCTTAGTGCGTAATAAACCTTTCTGCTTTAAGGGGTTAAAATAATTAGCAAATTGCAAAGAATAGAAATGCAGTTTCTCTTGTGAAAACAAAGTTAGAACACCCCCACATGTATTACTATATGACATGCCAAAAATTTGAATCAGGTGCACCACATTAGCTGCAGATGATTACAACATCATTAGAGAGGATTTTGGTGGAGCCTGTCTTATTTAAACCTGAAGTGAGGAGTATCACCATGGTCAAAACCAAAGAACATTCTAAGGGTCTTCAGAAAGAAGGGTGTAGATGCATACAAGTCTGCGAAGCCCCACTGACACAGGTGTATAAAATCAAGCAGCTAGCCATGCAGTCTGCCTTTACACACATTAGTAAAAGAATGGGTGGTTCACTGAGTTCACTGAATTACAGTGTGGTACTGTAACAGGATGCTACCACTGCAACAAGTCATTCTGTGAAATTTCTCCCCTCCTAGATATTACAAAAAAAGTGGAAGCGTGTAGGAACCACAGCAACTCCATGAAGGCCATGAAGTAGCAGACCACACAGCGGGGTTGCTGAGTGCTGAGGCGCAGAGTGGGTAAAAGTCACCAATGCTCTGCTGACTCAATAACTGCAAATATAACTGTTCCAAACCTGCCTTTAGAGGTGCAAAGGAAGGCAATTTCATATTAATATCTAAGGATTCAAATATAAGGATTTGGAATTTGGGATGCAATAAAAGCTCCTGTAGGTGTCCCAGCACTTTTGTATAGACTCCTCACCTTGGAGATTTGATGTGTTTCACGCCAGCGATCAGTCGGTTTAGAATTTAGGCACAAGTGTTTAACTAAGCGGTTTCTGTGTGCGGTGATAATGCTTGATAATGGCTGAGCTAGTCAGAATGAAAGGTAGAAGGATGGCAGCCTGGTGGACAGCGTAAAAGGTTATTTGTTAAGACTGCCTGTCTGACTTTCCCCTCCAGCCATAATTAAAAGAAAAGGCCCGCTTATGAGGTGAATACGAAAAGGTTATTAGCATTTCTCTTCCCTGCACATGAAAGATGTTGGCCGTCATCACCATTTGTTTCTCGGGAAGAGTAAAATTCCCAGAAGGCCATAATGAACTTACATTGCCTTTGCCTCCTAGACATTTCACCCTCTTCCTATCCACTAAAATGCTTTAACTTGTCACTGGGCTAACAAGGGCTCATTAAAATGATTCCGTATTAGAACAACTGTAATAGTTCACTGTCTGGTTATGCGTTTGAGAAAAAGCCTCCCGTTGATACAGTACATTTCCAAAATATCCCTTCTATCCTCATGAAAAGCAGCAATCCTTCCTAGAAGCTTAGTTCATACACAACCATTTATCTTCCCAATCTCTGCCGTTTCCACATGACTGGAATTCCCCTCATGTGATATGTTCAAAGCTTCTGGACGGCATCGGGAACATTCGGAAAGAAAAATGACTTTGTTTTTTTTATCTCTTTATCCTGATATAAAGTCTCAGCAAGTTGTGGAGGAAGCATGGATTACAAGCTCAACGATGGCCATCGGGGAGCAGAAGGCAGTCTGACATTGGCATGTTGGCTAGCCTAAAGCTAACTGAAGTCCTACTGAACCTGTCTGAAATATTCAGAAATAGTGCTTTGAGGAAATCTCTGTAATCCAGGGTTTGGGTTATGACATTAGGTTCCTGTATCCTCTTGGGCTTTTAGGACTGAAGGCACATATGACCCTGTGAACCCAAGGAGGAACCTTTACTGAGGAGCTGGGACTCTTCCACCAGTCTTCCTTTAACAAGAACCCGAATTGAATTCTCCTGCTCCAGAGAGGCGCATTTGTTATGGTGACAGACTCTTGAGGAATCCACTTGCTTGCCTCCAAAGGAGCTCCATAACAGCTTTCAAATGTCAGGTCATCCTAAAGAGAGTGAATTACGAGTGAATTTCAAGTGAATCAAAAAGGTTACATACAAATACCACAGAGTTCATAATGTCACAGGGATCATTCAGCTGGAGGGTTGCCAAAATTGGATTATTAATGCTCAAATACCTCATGTGTCTTGATCACTCCTTGTGCTGAAGTTTTCTTGAGGTTGAAAATTGATAGTCCTTTTGCAGGTGTGATTTTGAGATGTGTTGGATTTAGCCTCCTGGGAGAGTCCTTCAGATGGAAGATTATGGGTCTTCAAAGCCAAAGTGGAGGTACGAAACAAACAAACAGCCTCTAAGAGTTGTTGAACTAATTTAACTGCATATTAGTCGACTATCAAGAGTTGGATTAGAGGATCTGAGGCAAATTTGAACTTGGTTTTGTGAACTCATTTAGGGTCTCCTCAGTTTTCAACTGCGCTTTGTATCTTTTTTACAAGAGCAAAGTTGGTCCATTTCTTTCAGATCTGAAGCAAGATGTTACAATACCATAACAGCCATTATATGGGATCAGCGGTTAATATGGTGTAGTGGGTAACTCCTTTCCCCTACCTGTAACAGACAGGGATTGTATCCCCACCTGGACAAGCACACCACAACTGCTCCAAAGACTTAAGAGTCTTTGGAGCAGGCTCCTAATAAAAAATTCACTGACTACTTTTATTTAATGATAATTAGTTCACATCCATAAATGTAGCTAATTTTGAGGGAAAATATGGAAAATAGTTATTGCTTAAGCTTAAGCTGAGCCAGTTATTGACTGAGAACCTTTCTGTTCTAAGAATGGGTTCTTAATATATCTAAAGCCATGTGCAGAAATACTTAAAAGTCTGCAACTTCTGATCCACACTGTAAAAAAATATGTACATTTTACAGAAAAGTACTGGCAGCTGTATAATATATGGCCACAAAGTATGAGACTTTACAGTATGCTTTTTTTAACATAACATACATACAAACATTTTTGTCAGAATGTTTCTGTAATTCATTTACTACTGTAAAGTAAAACTGATATTAGTACTGCTTTTAAATGAAAGGTTTCACAGTGGTGAAACATAGCTAGTCATTTATGCATGCAGTCAGTGTAACTTCAAGCCATTGAACTCAGCCATGCTCCCACCAACCAAATACAAGAGAACAATGTCAGGATCAATGCCAGGGCCGACAACAGATCTCATAATAATGCTTGAGAAGGCCTCTGCTTGCTGAATCACCTGGTAGAAGCAAGGGGCTGCTCAAATCAGTTGCTTCAAAGAGTTGAAGATTTCACCCAATGGCTGGACCTTTCTGTCAATGATGTATGAAACCCTCTCACCTCTCTTTGTTGCTAAGAAAAATTGCACCAGAGCACTCTCCAAACTCCATAAAATAACGTTCACACTGTTGACACTGATCGTTTTCAAGGGCATCTTCAATCAGTCAGGAAAGAACAATGGCTCTCATTACTGCCCCTCGCCACCGCATTAAGACCAAGCGCCAGCTTAAAAAAGGACTCATACCTTCGTCACCTTTGCACCAGATAATTAGGTGAAATTAGGTGTTTTTAAGGAGGTTTTTCTCATTTTTATTCAACAAGGTTCTGAAATAGCAAAACAATGGTACCAAAACAGGGTACTTAACAATGTAACAATAACAAAGCCAAAGGGCAACTTTTGAATTGCATTGGATGGTTCTTTAAAGGACAGTGTTCGTAAATGAAATGTGCAAGTGTGAAGAACATTATTTTTTCCACATTTTAGCCCAGAATTCACCCCAATTTTAGTAATTTCCAATCCCCACCCACTAGCTAGGATTGCCTCATAGTCACTTTCACCATGTCTTTTCAAACTGTTGCTAATGCAGCGCCACTGGACAGCTAAACACACTTGGAAGAGAACCCTAATTGCCATAGAAGGAGAGTGAAGGCCATCAAACCCACCCAGAGAGAAAGAAAAGAACTGCAAATCGCTGCGAACCAGTGAAAACCATGTTTCCCCATTTTTGTAGTTTTATAGTTTTCTCCATGGTTTGAGCCCTGTAGCTGTTCTGTACACTGTGTCTCTAATTCTGAATTAACAGACAGAAATGCTCCAAATTACTTGCAAATGAACTCTTATTTTAGCTCCATTCAAAGTTAGGTTATTTTTAACATCTCCTATAAAGTCGCCATTTTGGAGTTACATGTTTTTCATTTGATGGGGACAAAATGCTCTCTAGGACCCCTGTCCACAAATGTGACAATGTGACAATACTATGAATGGAACCAGTGATATTCCAATGATAGCGCCAGTGCCTAGATAGCTGTGTCACTCGGAGATCATAAAGAACCTTTTTAAAATTGAATGAACCTTTACTAAATATAAAGGTCGTATACCCATTAAATGTTCATGCATTCAAGCCAAGAACTATTTTGGAACTCATTTTTAAGAAAGTAGATCAACCCGAATGTCCCGGTGAGGTCAGGCTCTTTTTCCAAAACTCAAGGATACTCAAAATGCTTAAGATCATTCAGAGTAATTTGATGATCTACTAAAATATCCGGTTGTACACTCTAAGCCAAAAGGGTTTGACGTATTTCTCAAAAAGGGTTCTTCGACTTGTAACAAGAGTCAAATGGTTCTTTATGTTGCCATGGTTCTGTAAAGAAAAAACAGGCAAGCCCCTGTCTGGTAAAGGAGTCAAGCCTTGCCCTCAGAGCCTTAAGATGCCAGTCTTGCCACAGCAGGAATGCTGGGCGAAACTGTCAGTCGGTGTGAAAGCAATGTCAATCCCGCAGTAGCAATGCTGGGCGAAGCCGACACTGCAATGGTGACGCTGCGGTAGAGCTGCTAACATCACGGTAGTGATGCTAACGTCTGGGCGAGGCTGATGGGGGGCGCAGTTAGGATACTAGGCAAGACTGATAGTCGGCACTAATGCCGCAGTAGCCTTCTTGAGACACCACTTTCCTTTACAACAGTATTTCAAACAAGGAAACCTCAGCTTACCTAAGATTACATCTCTCCTCAGCAGCACACACACGTTTTTGGCTCTGTGGCAAAGTGTAGTCCTTTGACTACTAAATTCTTCTAGACAAACAAGAGGTGGTTCCTGCACACATGTTATAACAAGGTTCATCAGTCAGTCACTCAGTTAGCCATTCAATAAGCGAAACCGCCTCTGCTAGGTGGTCCACCAACCACTGGCATACAGTATCATCATTTTAAGATCCTTCTCTACAATTAACCATTTCACATCACATTTTTACACTCTCAATTACACCTCAATGATTGAATTATGCAAAACATTAAGAAAAAAACTGTGGAATTCTCTTATAAGAATAACATTTGTGTTGTTGTCCATGTAGTTGCTGAATAATAAGTCCTAGGATGGAATTTAAGTGTTTAAAGCAGATTTGCAGAGAGTCGATGGCAGGTTGTTCAAGCCATCCTTTCTGAAGCGCGGCTTTGAGACTTAAGATGTCACAATCAATCATCAAAGCTTACATCAGCTCACGACAAGCATAAAATTTGCTGTTCAATGAAGGATGGCACAACAATGTGGTAGCACCTTCTTTAAATTGTGTTTGCTTTGACAGCTGTCATCACTGTTATTTTATTTAGACGGGAAAGATAATATAGCTCAGATAAAGTGCTATATATCTCCACACCCATTCGGTGCGTGCTACTCTGCCAGAGAAATCTGTGCAGCCAAGCAGAACCGCACTACATGTCCTATAGTTGATGAGTTAGATCTGATTTTGACTGCTGTTTTCCAATGCTGTGCTCCTGGGAGAGAACAGAAGCGGACAGTAGGTTCCTCTGTTATGTTGGATGCTGTGCTTTGTGACCCGCTCTGTCTCTGGGGAGGCATCCAGGGCAGGTTGGAGTGCAGGGTACTGTCACTATCTTCCACCTCACTTCTCTAATGCCTACTGTTCCCCAGTCAAGCTGCTTCCACCCTGCTAGGGCCTGGACCATCTCCCATCAATATTTCAAACCTCCGACATAAAGGATAGAACACTCATTTAAGGCAGCCTGGAGGTTCTTATTGTCTTAAGTGCTTTAGTGCTAGGAGGAAGCGCAAACGGCTTTCAAGTTGCAAACCTCCCTCTCTCACGCACTGCTTTTGATGTTTTTCTCAAACCCCCCCGCCTTCTTTTTCTTTACTGCATGTGCTGAGGTATATGCTGAAAATCTCTTGGAGGGTCTTATTGTTCTTTCCTCTGTAACACTATTTTTACACTGCATGTCTAAAAGTTTGTAGACACCTGCCCATTTAAGATGTCTTATGAAATTCAATGTATTAATAGACAGTTTGTCCCTTCTTTGCAAGTGTAACAGCCTCTACTTTTCCAACTGCTGCTTATGCAATATCATTGGACAGCTTAACACGCTTAGAGGAGAGCCCTAACTGCTAGTCCTGTTACATCTGCTAACAGACTTCCACATTGACTAGAATTGTGCTAGGATGTGATGGGGAAGAGTGAAGGCCATCCTACCCAGCGAGTGAGAGCTAGGCCAGATGTGCTGTCTAGGACTCCCAAACAAGTTGCTCTACAGCTAGGATATGCAGAAATGATCATCAACATCATTTAATACTATATCGTCACCAACCCCCAGCCCCCTTCTCATGACAGTGTACACCAAACGTGCTGTCTGTTTAAGGTCAAGGTAACGTTACGCTCCGTTTCCTCAGCTGGACTTCTGTCTTTCTATTTGGAACACACTGATCATTAATGATGACTTTCCTGTGTTAGCGAGGCCAGGAAAAAGGCTGTCAGCCGTGATTCCTCCACCCACCTATTTCCCAGACAAAGAAAAATTATCTTCATTTTTCACACTAGACCACATGACCTATCGGAAAAGCCATGACATGATTTTTTTGAAGACCAGTAAGGAAGTAAAGCAGTCAAAGTCCATGGGCACAAACTCAGAAATAGGATTTAATGAGAAGAATGGATGCCCCGGGGTGCATTTGAAATTGACATACACGCAACGTAAGAACACACTGTTCTCCTGAACTGTTCTCATTTTGTGCAGACTTCAAGTCTGAAAACGGGTGAAACTAACTGCAACATCACAGCTAATTCCTCCATGAACTCTAAACTAAACTTCAAATCAGACAATTGAAGAAACGGCTATTAGCCATGCTGCCAATTGTACAGCAACAGTTATTAGCAGTGGTATATTGTTCGAATATTTTAAAAGGTGTGTTTTAAAATGGTCACTATTTTTTAAGCAGAGGAAATAATCCTTTTTTGCATGTTTATTAGGTGTTCAGTCTATAACAGTGCAACAGTTCATTAGCTGTTAGGTCTATAGCAGTGCAGCAGTTTATTAGGTGTTCAGTCTATAGCAGTGCAACAGTTTAATAGCTGTTCAGTCTATAGCAGTGCAACAGTTTAATAGCTGTTCAGTCTATAGTCTATAGAAGTGCAACAGTTTAATAGCTGTTCAGTCTATAGCAGTGCAACAGTTTAATAGCTGTTCAGTCTATAGTCTATAGCAGTGCTACAGTTAATTAAGTGTTCAGTCAATAGCAGTGCAACAGTTTATTAGCTTTTCAGTCTATAGCAGTGCAACAGTTCATTAGCTGTTCAGTCTATAGCAGTGCAACAGTTTATTAGGTGTTCAGTCTATAACAGTGCAACAGTTCATTAGCTGTTAGGTCTATAGCAGTGCAGCAGTTTATTAGCTGTTCAGTCTATAGCAGTGCAACAGTTTAATAGCTGTTCAGTCTATAGCAGTGCAACAGTTTAATAGCTGTTCAGTCTATAGTCTATAGAAGTGCAACAGTTTAATAGCTGTTCAGTCTATAGCAGTGCAACAGTTTAATAGCTGTTCAGTCTATAGTCTATAGCAGTGCTACAGTTAATTAAGTGTTCAGTCAATAGCAGTGCAACAGTTTATTAGCTTTTCAGTCTATAGCAGTGCAACAGTTCATTAGCTGTTCAGTCTATAGCAGTGCAACAGTTTATTAGGTGTTCAGTCTATAACAGTGCAACAGTTCATTAGCTGTTAGGTCTATAGCAGTGCAGCAGTTTATTAGGTGTTCAGTCTATAGCAGTGCAACAGTTTAATAGCTGTTCAGTCTATAGCAGTGCAACAGTTTAATAGCTGTTCAGTCTATAGTCTATAGAAGTGCAACAGTTTAATAGCTGTTCAGTCTATAGCAGTGCAACAGTTTAATAGCTGTTCAGTCTATAGTCTATAGCAGTGCTACAGTTAATTAAGTGTTCAGTCAATAGCAGTGCAACAGTTTATTAGCTTTTCAGTCTATAGCAGTGCAACAGTTCATTAGCTGTTCAGTCTATAGCAGTGCAACAGTTTATTAGGTGTTCAGTCTATAACAGTGCAACAGTTCATTAGCTGTTAGGTCTATAGCAGTGCAGCAGTTTTTTAGGTGTTCAGTCTATAGCAGTGCAACAGTTTATTAGGTGTTCAGTCTATAACAGTGCAACAGTTCATTAGCTGTTAGGTCTATAGCAGTGCAGCAGTTTATTAGCTGTTCAGTCTATAGCAGTGCAACAGTTTATTAGCTGTTCAGTCTATAGCAGTGCAATAGTTTATTAGCTGTTCAGTCTATAGCAGTGCAACAGTTTAATAGCTGTTCAGTCTATAGCAGTGCAACAGTTTATTAGGTGTTCAGTCTATAGCAGTGCAACAGTTCATTAGCTGTTAGGTCTATAGCAGTGCAGCAGTTTATTAGGTGTTCAGTCTATAGCAGTGCAACAGTTTAATAGCTGTTCAGTCTATAGCAGTGCAACAGTTTAATAGCTGTTCAGTCTATAGACTATAGAAGTGCAACAGTTTAATAGCTCTTCAGTCTATAGCAGTGCAACAGTTTAATAGCTGTTCAGTCTATAGTCTATAGCAGTGCAACAGTTAATTAAGTGTTCAGTCAATAGCAGTGCAACAGTTTATTAGCTTTTCAGTCTATAGCAGTGCAGCAGTTTATTAGGTGTTCAGTCTATAGCAGTGCAACAGTTTATTAGGTGTTCAGTCTATAATAGTGCAACAGTTCATTAGCTGTTAGGTCTATAGCAGTGCAGCAGTTTATTAGGTGTTCAGTCTATAGCAGTGCAACAGTTTATTAGCTGTTCAGTCTATTGCAGTGCAATAGTTTATTAGGTGTTCAGTCTATAGCAGTGCAACAGTTTAATAGCTGTTCAGTCTATAGCAGTGCAACAGTTTATTAGGTGTTCAGTCTATAGCAGTGCAGCAGTTTATTAGGTGTTCAGTCTATAGCAGTGCAACAGTTTATTAGCTGTTCAGTCTATAGCAGTGCAACAGTTTATTAGCTGTTCAGTCTATGGCAGTGCAACAGTTTATTAGATCTTCAGTCTATAGCAGTGCAACAGTTTATTAGGTGTTCAGTCTATAACAGTGCAACAGTTCATTAGCTGTTAGGTCTATAGCAGTACAGCAGTTTATTAGGTGTTCAGTCTATAGCAGTGCAACAGTTTATTAGGTGTTCAGTCTATAGCAGTGCAACAGTTTATTAGCTGTTCAGTCTATAGCAGTGCAACAGTTTAATAGCTGTTCAGTCTATAGCAGTGCAACAGTTTATTAGCTGTTCAGTCTATGGCAGTGCAACAGTTTATTAGATGTTCAGTCTTTAGTGCAACAGTTTATTAGATGTGCAGTCTATAGCAGTGCAAAAGTGAATTAGGTGTTCAGTCCATAGTAGTGCAACAGTTTATTAGGCATATAGTAGTGCTGACTTCTATTCAAACAGCAATTTAGCTTTGGCTAATACACAACCAAAGTCAACAACAAGGCAATGCAAATTTATTTGTATAGCATGATTCACACACAAATGTTGTTTAAAGTGATATACATTAAGACCAAACAAAACAGAAAACTAGAGATGACCTAGAACATAAAATACAATACATAAAATAAGCTTACATAATATTTTATTTATAGGACAACATTAAAAGTAAAGTGCAGGAGAAACAAAAAAAACAAAAGCCCAAGTTCTACAGTTGTAGGCATGGGTAAAAGGTGCAGGCCTGTGTAAAACCTGCTACATCTGGTGCAAATCTTAGATGTTGTGGTTGTTAGTTCCAATTGCGTGTAGCACAGACTTGGCTTAGACTCTTAAAGCAGTTTACACATGTATTCTGGAGCCAAGACACTGAGTGATTTATAGACTAGTAGCAGAATGTTAAAATCTACTTCAAAGCTCACTGGACGCCAGTGTAAAGATTTTAGAACGGGGGTAATCTGCTCTGTACTCTTGGTTCTAGTTAAAACAGAAATGTTTTAAGTCAGTTGGACCTGTTTAATCCGCTTTTCATGAAGTCCAGTTAAAACAGTGCTACAGTAATCAATCTCTGTCAACTGTATCAACTGTATTTGGACAAAAGTATTGGGACACTTGCTCATTCATTGTTTGTTTTCTTTCTCAAAATAAAGGGTATTAAAAAGAGTTTAGTAGAGTTGGAGTAACTGTCTCTATTGCACAGGGGAAGGCTTTCCACTAGATTTTGGAGCATTGCTGTGAGGATCTGATTGCATATGGCGACAAAGGCGTCAGTAAAGTCAGGATGTTGGATGATCACCACCTTCCCAAAAGTGTCCCAAAAGTATCCCAAAAGTATTAGATGGAGCACCAACCATCACTCCAGAGAACACAGTTCCACTGCTTCACAGCTCAGGTTCATGTTTATCTGCTCCAGAGAGTCCTATTCCATTGGTAATACTTGCATACTTTCTCCACAAGGACTAGACAAGCTGTGTGTCTGTGCACATTTGCACAGCTGTGTCAGCAATGAGTTAATGACTTAAAGTAGCTGAATGCATTCGTTAGAAGTGGTGTCCACAAACATTTGGACATATAGTATAGATCTTGTTGGCACATTGAACCTTATGGATTATGGATTACATTCATCTGCCTTTGCCATCTTCTACAAGTTGTCTGACTACCTCAGAATCACT
The DNA here is from genome assembly GCF_030463535.1 of Salminus brasiliensis. NCBI lineage: Eukaryota > Metazoa > Chordata > Actinopteri > Characiformes > Bryconidae > Salminus > Salminus brasiliensis. The sequence goes on from NC_132896.1 coordinate 12,015,030, forward strand.
CTCTGTTCTAGGATTGAATAGTCTCAACACTATAGCCTCACTGGTCCAGCATGGCATCTACTGTTTAGTACACATCTGTCTTCCTGCAGTCTTGCAAATGTGAAGCTTTCACAGAATAACTGGGCTGCTCGCCTGAACAACCCTGCTTATTTTTTATTTGCGGCAAAGGATCGCATTTAGCAGCATTCTCTATACTTCGTGACTGTTATATAATGTTGATGGATGATGGAATATAAGTGATAGAACTGTTGCAGTTTCATTTTTGTTTCCCTTTGATCTGTTTAAACCCACAAGTCTTCAAACTGCCTTCATTTACTCCCCTGATGTTTCTACTTCATGAACTGTATATATAAAGCATTTAATACATGGACTTTGAAACTGGGAAAAAAAAGTCTCTTTAATCATAAAACTGTTCTCGGTACCAGCAAGCTTTAAGAGCTTTACATAACTGAAAGTAAAATTCGTACTTGAGAACAGAAAGATACAGAAACTGCCCAGCAGCTCAGGGTGAAGGAGATATTTTTCAGCTTGGTAAAAGAGAAGAAGAACTGCACGGCGTGTCGACAGCGGGCTGTTATGTATTCACCGCTCTGGAGCGACTGGGTCTGACTGAGTGTGAGTGAGGAGAGCTGATGGAGAAAACAATGGCGTGGAAGTGTTGGGCACTCATGCAGAGATCAGTCGATGGCACATCACATTTAGCACGTTGCTTTCGAAGCCCAGAGAAACGAGCGAAGGGCTTTCTAAGTCATTAGCCTCACGATGGACGAAGTATTGACCAACCTGGAAGTGTCATACACCAGGCCATCGAGTGATAACATGGCTGATGGGAATGGAAACAGTTTCACACCAACCTCCCTTTGCAGCACCATCCCACTCTTCCAGCTCAACAAACCGAAATGCACACAGGGATGAATAACGCAGAGTGGACCCTCCATCAGGCTCATGCATTTTTTTTTTTAAAGGCTCTATCCTGAACTAGTCCTCAACTGCTGTTTCAACCTTTCTCCTCCCGCGAGAGTGTAACCTGGAGAAAAGAGCTGTGTTTCGTGGGATTGCGTTTGAATTTTTTATGGGGGGGAGTTGTTTTTCTCTTTAGTCGTGACCCGCTCTTCTTCAGTTCAAGTGAAGTGCAAATTTTCGTATTTGTTCTGTGGGACTTTATCTAGGCCCCGGGGCATTCTACGTCTATTTCTTCATTTCATTCTCTTTCAAATACAGATTGGATGGGGCACCAACACAGAAGACTAAACTTCTGAAGTCATTTTCAGAGTTTCTCTTGCTTGCTTTCAATGCATTTATAAAGAGTCTCATTGCTTGCAATGGAAAGGCACTCTAACCATTACAGCTGCCCTATAGAAATATACACTACATGACCAGAAGTGTCCAGGAACTGCTACTAATTAGTGAATGCTCAGCTACTATGGTGCACCCATTGCTGACACAGGAGTTCAATTGTGCACACATAGCTTATACAGTAGAATCTCCATAGAACAGCATTACCAATGGAATGGGACACTCTGAGCCTAAGGGCACCATTTTCCGTGCCAAGCACTGGCCAAGAGGGGTATAAAACCTCCACTGAGATGTGGAGCAGTTTAACTGGGTTCTCTGGAGTGACGGAGCACCATTTCAATCCCTTTGTGATGGGTTGGATTGGCCTTTATGATCCAGCACTAAACATTTGACATCAGTACCTGTTCTCACTAATGCTATCAATTTCTCACAGTCATGTTCAAATATCTACTGTAAATCCCAGAAGAATTTGCTGTTGCTGCAGCAAATAAAATGGGATTTTGGAAGAAAGGCTGGATGAGTATGCATATACTAACTTTTTGATCTATATATATGGATATGCATATATCTGCTCAATATATTAAAAAATCATAATATCATCAATTATGGAGCATCTTGTAGAGTTAAATTATAAAAGAGAAAGGTCATTCGTTGCTCGTCAGAAGACGTTTTGTGACCAGTAATCCACTGTTGGGAAGGCCCTGCAGTGCTGTGAGGACACATGGCACCATTACGAGAAAGCATTTAGAGGAATGCCAATTAAATACACCCCTAGTGTTTCCAGTCTGTTAGCAAGAAAACACAATGCTCGGTTACCTCACATTCTTGCTCCTGCCGCTAAGGTCATAAATGACTGTTCTGTTGGGCAAAGCACTTGCTGCTAGACGTGACCATTTTCACTCACAGCTCATTGCTTCATCTGAGACGATGAGATCGAATATTACTCCTTCATTTTTAAATGTCCATCGCACTTTGTTGTTTGTCTATGAGGACCTATGATATGCTGATTATTTTGTTTTCAAACCAGACTATGAGCTTATATGGTCTTTTTTTCTTATTTCATTAACCAACCTTTCTTTAACCTTTCCTAAGAAAAAAACAAGATGTTTTTGTTACTGTGCCTTTAAGACTGCTATAAGTAGACTTGTGGTCAAAGGTTTAATTCTGAGGAGTTTCTAAAACCAACATAGGGTTAGGATTATGCATACAGGGTCAACAAATATACATACAGCAGCATTTTGCTAAATGACTATTAATAAGTTCAAGTATAGCCATCAATAAGCTTTTGAACAATATTTAACGAATTCAGGTGGAATATTTGACCACTCTTAGAGAGTGTGAGAGTAGAGTCCAATTTAATTAGTTGGTTTTAAGCACAGTCCATGTGTTTTTGATAGGACAAGTCAGCATTTTTTTAGGAAGCCTTTCCAAAAGCTTAATGTTAGCGAACCAATTTCCTCTCAGCTGAGGGTGACAGTTTGGGTCTTGGCAAAGTGGCTACAACTACCCAACATCTTGTACATCTTATGTTGGAGTAACTGTTTCTACTGTCCAGGGAAGGCTTTCTACTAGATTTTGGAGCATTGCTGTGAGGATCTGATTGCATTTGGTGACAAGAGTATAATGGTGAGGTCAGGATATTGGCTGATCGCCACCCCACCTCATCCCCAACTTATCCCCAAAGTATTGGATGGATCACCATCATTCCAGAGGACACGGTTCAACTGCGAGCCATGGAGCCATGGAGTCCTATTCCACTGGCAAGGCAAGCTGTGTGTGTGCATTTGCACATTTGTGTCAGCAATGGGTGCAACTTGAAGAAGCTGAATTCCTTCATTCAAAGGGGTGTCCACAAACATTTGGACATATAGTGCATGTTGACTGCTTGAACAAGGTAAGAAACAGTACATTTTGACACTAGGTTAACAAATACTACCAAAACTCTCTTAAGGAAATTTAGGGGAAAAAATTTTATGATGATACAGGACCTTTAAACGAACTGCAATGTACAGTGCTCACATGTGCGACACCTTTTTCCCATCTATTGATGTCATTTCCCTTTGGGACGAGTGAGGAGGAGGAAATGTATGTGGGAAGGATCAGCAGCTGTAGCCCATCAATTTACAAATGCACAAACCGTGCTCTCGTTCCTGCTTTATATTACAGCTCAAAGGAGGGAGACATGGCCAGACATCTGGTGCACTTTCGTCTGATGTACAGTATTTACTCAGCCGTACTCAGATGATATGACCATTCCCAGATCAAGGGAACTATGTGGAGCTTGTCAGTTAACAACATGTATATTTCTCTTGTCTTGTTGTGTTGTTTTCTTTTATTAAAAACTCATAATTGTTGTTACAAATTTCCTCGTTGTAACCCTATCTGGCAGTATTTCATTTACGTTCTCTCTCTGTCCCCACCACTACTAATCATCATCATCTTAATTACAATCATTAAATCACCACCATCTGCAAATCATCTTAATGTATGATTGTCATTACACCAACACAATGAAAGTACTAAAAAGAAATATATAATATAATAAGAATAATTAAGAGCAGCACACAATAAAAAAAAGCCTGCATAATTCCCTTATTTTCTTTCTACTTCATTTTCTAACTGTAGACTGCCATCTACTGGTAATGCAGTGTAGTGCATAGGAGGAGGAGCTGTCATTCTAATAAAAGCACACATAATTACTTAAATGAAAATATTAATCCTTGAAATATCCCACTTCTTCACAAGCATGAATCATGATACATTACAAAAAAGCATGCAATAAATGATACAGCAGAAGGACTGGTCTTCACTAAAACGCTTTGATCAAATTTATTAGCATGGTCTGCCAAAGTGACCTAAAACAGATGTGTATATGGCGTAAGAATTACGCCTGTTCAGCACGTAGCCTCCTGGTCAATGTTGAATATAAGATAGCAGGTCTCCAGATGGTCCGTCCCTACCGTGTGCTGGAACTGAGGCTGCAGGTCTTCTGGTCTCAGGCCGTTCAGAAAGTGCCCACTGATCTCCTCATATAGCAAGGGCCCAACATCCTCTGCAAAAGTCAGGATCATACCATTTAAGTATGTTGTTATTCATAAGTTTTTTTTTTTTTCAAAGTAATAATAATTACTTGGAATGTAACTAATAATCAATATGCTTAAAATTAGATACTTATTACTACTAAAAAAAGGGCTATAGGCATGTTTTATGAACAAAAATCTGCATACTGACCAATGTACTTCTCTTTCAGAGTTCTCATGGTGATTGACAGGCCACCAGAATCTTTCAGTTCCAGGGAATCATCTTCTGAGAGGGACTGAATGACATTTCGAGCACAGCTCACCACTTCAGCCAGCTCCTCCTCCTCAGCATCCTCAAAGTCATCTGGGTACTCCATAACATCCACATCATCCGGAGGAACTGCAACCACAATATGTACCACAACATGTACCACACATGTGTTTACAGGCAAAACATGCTCTTCATCCCAAAGAAAATTTTGATGAAGGTGAGTGTTGATGTAGTTCGTTTCCCACTTACACCAGAAGCAGTTGATCATCTAAGACATGTCTGGTATGTCTGGTTTAGAAGCTGCTAGACTAACATTGAATATGTACTTTTATATACAATTTATTGGTTTTCAGCACAGTCCATATATTTTTAACCCATTTCCTCTCAGCTGAGGATGACAAGTTGGGTCTTCTGCCCGACCATGCCAAAGTGGCTACAACTTCCAATACCCAGTACTTGCGTATAGTTGTTTGAAGTGATGATCTTAGAATCACAACATTTCTGATTTGTGTTAATCGATGATCATGTCTCAGATCTGCACTAGGCTAACACTGGAGCTACACTGTCACTAATCCCATCTCTGTAAGACTCTAAAACATGTCTCAACCCTATTCAAAAGCCTCCAAATCTTCATTTCAGAAAAATCGATGTGGTTTAGAACACGGTACGACTTACTTCAGTCTCTGAACTAAACAAAAAAGATGGCAGTCTATGACCGCAATCACTCAAGCTGCATTTCTAAGCCCAGGCTAGTATGTATGAAGTATTCCCTTCATATACAGTCTAGAAATGCAGCCTCTTCGTTCTAAGCGATTTTGAGGACTCGACTGATGTATCCTTCCTGGTTCTTGGTTACCCACAGTTCGCTGTGCACATATACAAAGCTTAGAACCACTGAACCACAAAAATGGTAGAAAACACGGCCTCCGGAGAAGAGTTTGTCCCAAAACATTCATTTCCATAAAGAAATGAAAAAGCAAGAGGCCGCAATTGAAGGAGCAGGACCTTTCTGGTGATTCCACCACACTGCCTCCTTAGACTGTTCCAGTTGTGTGACTAACAAGCTACTAAGAAGAAGGAGTCTTTTTAGGACAGTCCTTCCAGGGAACCACCCTGCCGGGGCCGCAGCCTAGGCTTTGGAACACAGCTATTCTGGCTTTCGCCTAGTTTCTTCTCAGGGGTGGAGCAAAATCAGACGATGGTTGGAGCTCCTGATTGGAGAAATGTAGTCATAGTCATTCAGTGAGCAGCTCACATGAACTATTTGGCTAGCTAATTTGGCTTTTGCAGCAGCAATTAGCAGATCATCTGCTGTGTTTGTGTTGTTTCCTGTGTTACCATGATATTTTCCATTCAAGCCAACCAGCTCTTCACTTACATTTGGTGGGACTGTATCTTAAACCCAGTGTTTGGTAGCAATGTTAATCTAGGATGTCCCATTATAATCTCTAGATGAGCAAGATTAGCATCTAAAAAGTAGGCTATCATGCTCAGCTATTCAAACACTCTATTACCTACACAGCTAACAACATTACAGCATAACAATCAGACAGTGTGTGTGCTGTTTCAGATCACATTTGTTTTAGAATTTGAGTCATTTATTCTTTCCCTTGAATACCCATTCCAGCATTTCCTGCTGATTTCCCCATACCTGGTATCTGATCTGTGTCATTTCTAGTGGCATGACGAGCCTGTCAGTGCATATCAGATGATACGTATCTCATCTTCTTGGCTTACCATGAGTCTCCTCAAATGGACGCTCAGGACTGAAGGAGGCATCCTTCTTTGAAGTACCTTCAACAGATGACACGCTTTCATTTTCTTCAAAGTCTTCGGAATAATCAGACTCCGTTGTAGCGTGGGCCATCTCCTCATCCACTACAAGAGGCGCCTGATCGTCTCCTTCCACACTTGGTGCTTCTTGCAGAGTGGGCATTTCCACATAAACAACAGTGTCCTTCCAGGTCAGTGTTGCTTCTTCATTCTTTACAGCAGATGTGACCTCTGTAACACATTCCTCTCTTGTCTGAGGCCTGGGCTCTGCATTAACCTTGGTCAGTTCTGTCTCTTGATGCTCAATGAACTGGCCCAGATGTTCTTGCACATAGAACATGCCCAGGATGCTGCTAGCACTCGGCCTGTTCTCAGGAACCAAGCACAGCATTTTCTCGATGAGTGAGTGAAGGTCATCTGAGTACTGTCCTGGCACTGGGCTGTATTCACCCTTTATAATCTTGTAAAACAAATTCAGCAGATTTTTTGCCCAAAAAGCTGGCCTGAGTGCGCAAAGTTCATACAGTAAGCAGCCAAGAGCCCATATGTCGGATTTTGTGCTGTATGGGATGTCCTGGCACAACTCAGGGCTGAGGTAGCAGGGTGTTCCTACGCAGGTGGAAGCCATATCCAGAGTGTGGTTCATTATCTTTGATATTCCGAAATCTCCAAGCTTGATGGTTCCCCTCTTGGTTAACAGCACATTGGAGGTTTTAATGTCTCTGTGAAGGATTTTTGTACTGTGAATGTAGCTGACTGCCATGAGCACTTGCACGAACCAGTTCATAATCACATGTTCGGAGAAGTACTCCTCCGCCTTTCTCTCTTTAACCTGGTCATCCAGTGTTCCCCCGTCACAGTAGTCCATAGCAATGTAAATGTGCTCGTTTGCAGCGTCATAGAAAGTGTCACTCCACGTCACAATGTGGGGGTGCTTGAGAGTCCTCAGAATTTCAGCCTCTTGCAGGACAGCTTCTTTGGTCTTTGTCTTTCGAGAGTTGTCAACCTGGATTCTTTTGACAGCATAAAGCTTCTTTGTGTCTTTGTGTCTCATCAGCAGGACGACACCTGCTCCTCCACTACCAAGTGGTAGAATTTGGTCGTATTTGTCCATGTTGTTCTCCTCACCTAATAGTTAACTGGCTAGCTGACTTATTATAGCCTAAACTGACCTGCAAAGCTCATTCATCCACCCTACTGTGTATTTCAGTCTAATTTTCCTAATTCCTACGTAGTGATAAATTCACAACCCATTGCCACTTTCCTGTCGTTTAACACCCCCCTGATTTATTGGCACTACATACAGAAACCTTCGTGAAAATAGACAAATGCGTCGGCTTACTAGCACATTTTCACGTTGGTTTTATTTTCGAATAGCACAAACATAGCGTTGGATTTGAAATATAATTAGCTGAATATAGCAGAAGCTGTTTGTAAATTAAATGTCTGCACAAAACGATCTATCTATCTATCTGTCTGGTTTTCTTACTTATTCAGCTGCTAAAACTGTCATCTCCGTCCTCGGTTTGTTGTGGTCTAACCAAGTCATTTCCATGGCAACACAGACGTGCTTGAAGAAGCGGGCTTCTGATTGGCTAAGAGGACGAACCGCTCCAGACATGCTCCCCATCCCTCTGCAGCTCTACGCTTTTCACACTGACAGAAGCTCAGGGCTCAAACTGTAACGTTGCCATTATTTCTAGACACATCAGCCACTGCTTGCAAAGGAGCAAAAATGCAGATTATAGATAATTATACCATCGTTAGCATTATAGATTATAGATCATCATCTCGTACATTCCTTAATGCGTATTTTAATTATTTAAAATTAATTATTTCATATATTTATCTTTGTGTTTATAATTCTATTGTTAATGTTTTTTATATTTCTTGATATTTTTTGTTTTTTTGTTTTTTTTTTTGTATTTCTTCTTAAATTTCCATGTGACCGGACAACCATGCAAGCATTTTACTGCTGATGTTACTGTGTTTGACTGTAAAATATATATATATTTATATATAATAGTGGTAATAATCAATAAGTAATCTCAAATAGTCTTAAATAAATAAATCATATTATTATAATTTACTATAATTTACATTAACTATATCTAAATTTTAATAGAATTGTTTAGTAAAGTTTGTAAAGTTTTTGTAAGGTTTTGGCCATTGCATGTAATGCCTCGTTTTAATGTAGTGGTTCCTTTTTTGTTATTGTATATATACCTTTTGCCTGTTTTCATTTCTAAATATATTATCAATGTCTTGTGAGAGAACACATTTATCAATCTGAAAAATAAGGTCCTCCAACACGGAGCAGGGGGAGCTGGAGAGAAACACTTGGCAACTTGGGTGCTGTGTGTAGTCGCGCTGGTGCAGGGCAGGAAGCTAGCTTTAGCTAACTGCTAACAGAAATGCCACCAAAAGGGAAGGGTGGCAAGGGTGCAAAGGGTGAGCGATGTGTTTTAATCGCAACTGATTATTTCTAGTAATAAACTGCATTTATTTCCGTACTTTAGTGAAATATCTTGCACAGAAGGCTAGCATGCTAAACGACTCTTGACAGTGGATTTGGGTTAGCTTGAAGCTAGCTAGCATTAGCAAACCTGTCATCGTATTTGTGCATTAAGTATTATTAGCACTAACTAACCATCGCTGCAGCTGAGTTTACCTACTAAGCAGTTGTTGGGTACGAATTTACTAGCTAGCTAGTGCTAGATCATTTGTGTCAACTTGAGCTGAAGTAAGCAGATGTTGCTAAGCTATTGCTAAGTATGCTAGCAAGCAGAGCAGTCATGTGGTAAGTTTGCAGATGTTAAGCTTGTATCGGGTCTGTTCTCTTTTAATGATTACGGATTTGTCTGCAGGAGCTGGTGCCTCCGGCAGTGGAGACACCGATAAGAAGGAAAAGGCCCAGAAAGGAGGTACAGCAGTGAAGGTAAATAAAGCACATGCCTATTTGCTTCAATGTTAATAACTGGTACATATTCTGACCTGTACATTTGTCTTCACAGTTAGAGGCTCTGACCCTGTTAGTGATATTGGAAGCCCCTGCAACCATTTATGCTGTCTGTATGCTGTCTATTTTTACTGTAGTTTTCATCATAAAGCCACCAGACACATAAAGTATTGCATATTCAAAATTGTGTACTGATCTTTATCGCTACACTTTTTGTCGAAAGGTTTGTGACCACCTTCTAATCCAAGGTGTCATCTCAAATGAAGGGTTTTAATAGTAAGTTTCTCCCACATTTCATCCCGCAAAACAGTCTCCACTTTGTTGGTATGGCTTTACTCTCGAAAGTTTCTGTAAGACCTTGACTGCAGTAGCAGAACACTGGATAGTTCAGGATCTCCTACGGCATGCCATCCCAACCCAAAGATATATAATAGAGCTCGATCACTGTAGTTTCACTGCTCCCTGGCACACTGCTGGAGGGAGCTCTATACCCATCCTGGATGACACTTGCTATTGTCCATGGTGAACTGGCAGATGGACCAAAGCGGCTCATTCTATTGAAATTCTGTTACTAGAACAGAGATCTACACATTTGGACGTAGCTTTTATATATATATATATATATATATATATATATATATATATATATATATATATATATAGCTTAGTTTAGAGCTTATATTCCATCACAAAATACAAAAGTGGAGCTGTCTTTGACTTCACTAGAATATTCTGAACTGAACCAGGTATATTTGTCTTGAGTGGTCACCCAATCTATGTATACAGAAGTTAATAAAAGGATTGCTTCACTGTAGTCAAATTTACACAATTTTCACCTTCCCCGGAATCTGGTCAACTGGTGTCCAAAGTTTTGCTCCTTTACTTCTGCACTGAACCATTCTCTCAATAAATAAGTATTCTGTTCAAGCTGCATGCTGACTCGACACATTCTTCATCTCTACCTGTGAGTTAAATGATGTTAAATTGTAAATTGTCACTTGAATTGATGTTCTTGGATTTCAACCTCACAGGTTCGTCATATACTTTGTGAAAAGCATGGGAAGTGCATGGAGGCGATGGAGAAACTGAAGTCTGGAGTGCGGTTTAGCGAAGTAGCATCACAGTACAGCGAAGACAAAGCTAGACAAGGAGTAAGCAATACTTTTATGACATCCGTTCCATAAATAATGTGAACTAGAAACACAGGCTACAGCCTGGACCCCCACTCATTACTTTTGCCTTTAGTATAGGTAAAACCACATCAGCAGTACAGTACAGCTCTGTGCCTTTCCTGTTCAAGCACCTGATTGTACACATAAGGCGGTTTAGAATCAATCTGTAGGTTGACTAGGGTATGTTGTATCAGTTGAAAGTGCTAAATGCAGTGATCAGGACCTGTAGTAGATATTGGTGGATCAATCCTGACAGATCAATTCTTCTGATGCTGATGTTTTAAAGAATTGATTCTCAGATGAAAATATTGATACTGGGTGTTATCTGTAGACAGTACACTGAATGTGCTGGAGTTGCATGGACTCCACAAGTTTGTACTAAAGTCTCTGATAAGTAGATGAAATCCACATGCCCTGGGGGTCGTCTGGACACGAGCTTCAGTGAAAGAGATAAGACTGATTGATTTATTGAGGTTTTTCTTGTTATTTCCAGCTTGAAAAACAAATGTGTTTTTCAGTATGGTTTCAGACCTCAGAGACCTTTGTAATGCCCATATTTAGTAGCTTTCGCTGCCCTTTTTTGCACAATAAGACTTTTAGAAGTATTAGCAGTGGATTTGGGATATTAGTTTGGGTCTTGGAGAATCCCTTTATCTCTACCCTCTAGGACTACAGTTAAAAACCTATATTGTGTGTTGAAGTTTCAGTTGTTCCTGTTCTTCACCAGTAGATGGCAGAATCACACCTGCTTTGATGCACCTTATTGGAAAACGCTCTCGGACAGAATAGAGAGGAATCTTGTCTCATTTGTGGTATAGATTTCTAAATTAGGTCTCTAATGTGAGCGTAAACGAGTGTGTCAGTATTTAAGCTTGGCTTCATCTTTGTCATATTAAAATGTTAACCTTAAAATGTGGTATTTTTGTAGAGTTTTTAACACATTAGGTTCCATGTATTGCTTCCAGACACCATTTAATGATTGCAATTATCTTCCATCTATGTATATATGATTAAACATTTTGTTGGTATGAATGAAATATGAGTTTTTAGATTGATTAGATTAAAAGACCAAATAAATGTCATCTGGGCAGGGATCAGATTTCATTGCTGACCTGCCAAAACAAGCCTAAGAAAGTTTGCTTTGCATTTGGCAGGGTGACCTGGGCTGGATGACTCGAGGATCAATGGTGGGACCATTTCAGGATGCTGCGTTTGCACTACCTGTCAGCACAATGGATAAGCCAGTGTACACGGATCCTCCAGTGAAAACAAAGTTCGGATACCACATCATCATGGTTGAAGGCAAAAAGTGACCCCTGATCCGATCATGCCACATCATGTGGGTTTGCTGATGGCTTTTGTTTTTTTCCAGTTGCTTTGCTGTAACGTGAGCAGCAAATTATTTTGTAACACTGGCTGATTTTTTTTTTTTTAAACCATGTATATATCAGTTAATAAACACTGAAAAAGGTGAACTTTTAATGTGAGTGTCTTGCGTTCTTGTCTGTGTGAGACACAATGCTGCAGTGACTTGTCCACAGAGTGGGCAGTGTTGAGTCAGCCTTGTGGCACCATGTGGGAATTCATGACTTCCCTTCGCCATGATAGAGAAGACAAAGGCTGAATATTTCAGACCAAAGGAGGCCATGAAACGAGGTTAAGAGAAAGCGTTTGATCACGTGGTCAGTAATAACCCCTTTGTGTTCCCTCTATGATCAGGAACAGTGCCGCTGCTCTGGATGTCCTAACGTGATTAAGTCATAGCCTGTAGTCTTTGATGAACATCTATCAGCCTATCTTCACACATCATGTTCTGTGACTAACTTAATTTACCATAAAATATAGATTCAAGCTTGTTGCGGTAGAATGCGCAGTGACCACGTGACCAAAATAATCAGCTTCATATTAGTGTAATAAAATGTTTTATAAAATATTGCGTTTGACAAGATTATTTATGTTCACAGAAAAGTGGGAAGACAAAGACATTAAAAAAAACATTAATATTAACATTAACTTTAACATAAGCCTTAAAGCCGGTCTGGTTGCCCGCGTGTATAAACCTGTAGAACTGAGGCCAATGAGAGGCCAGCAGGCGCTCGAGCTCATGAATATCTACCACCAATCTGACGTTCACTCGTCATTGTCTGTGGCGTATTTGCTTATTCGCCATTAAAATGGGTTGTTTTGTGCTACGTTAAAAATACTTAGTGGCCGCGTGAGCATAATAATCAATTAAATGTGACTCCGGATCAGGAGGTATGAGTCAGAGGTGAGTTAAAAAAAGGGTTTCATCCCCTCAGCTTTGCCCCATCTGACGTTCATACACGTCATTTTTCTAGAACTCATTGGTTCGCCATCAAACATGACGTTATGACTTTTTTAGATTTAGCCAAATGCCGACTTGTCATCAGCAGTCCCTCCCTGGGCAGGTCGATGTTTCGTTAAAATTGTGGTAAACTGTGGTCACGTGCGTGACCAAAAGAGTCCGCTTGACACTTGAACTTTATTAAAACATTAAAAATACGTTTTAGGCTTGAATTATGTTGGCTAGCACGTTCACGGGGACACGTGCACCACATAAGGACACGTAGGCAGTCGTGAATGTCTTCAGACAAGGACATTAAGAGTCGAGGAAGTCGTGGAGCTACATCTGCCTCCGAGGCAGGTTCTGTTGTTAGTGGGTTTAAAACGGAAGAACTGAGGCAAATGAGAAAGGCCACCAGGGGCTCGAGCTTCTTCTCTGCGCTGATTGGCTGAAAAATATGGAGTCAGATGACGCAGAGGGTTCCGGGTTTTCTCCGGCTGATGAAGGTAACTATCGGTCAGACTGAAGGGAGCGAGGCGGCGGGCAGGTTGGAGCTTTACCGGAGGTAAGGATGTCGTTTATGTAGCCTTTCAGATAAGCTGGGTATCGCTCTCCAGCCACATACAGTAAGCCTGTTAGCGGAGTAATCTGTAACGAGATAAGGGGAACGGCTTTACTCCAGTATTTACACGCCGTTTGCGCGGTTGTGTGGACGGGGACTGGAGGGACGTCTCATGTTAGCTAGCTAACCCGGCTAGCGCTGATGCGTACCGGGCGAGAATTTCACAAAGTCTTCGTGGACAGAGCGAGCTAAAATAACGGGCTGAAAAAAACGTGCTTAGGGCTAAATGTGTCAAGTTCAAATATGATCCAGTGGATTTTTACACCCGCACCACAGTGCAGTGTTTTTACGCACGGTGTTGAGGAAATGATGCGGGACGCGTGTTCAGGCGCTCGTGATGGTAATGATGCTGTACCGACATAAAGAGAGGCGTCATGGCGAAGGGGGGTTCACTTCAGTTCAGGGCGGGTTTTTAGGAGCCGGCCTGCTTCACTGAGGCGACTTGGGGCCACTAACACACGGTTTATCAGTCGGTACCGGCAGCTGTTCTCGGCTTTCTCTAGGTGATAAGACTCTGAGGCGACGTCTTTACGCAGCGTCCGGAAAACATCACCAGCCACGATGCGGGTCACTGATCCTTTTTATGATGGTTTAATTATTCATTCGTTTTAGGGGACATGTGAGTGGGCAACAGTTAGTCGATTAATTAATTAACTTTTATTTTCACTCAGTTTGGCCTTTTAGCATTCACAGTAAAAATGGATTCATAGAAAAAATATTATGGAAACAATCATGAAAAAAAATCCAGAAATATAATCGAGATAATTGAAGTTGAGTATAAAATAACCAAATTAAGACTGAAACAAAAAAAAAAAACTAACAAATTATGGTGATAAATAAGCAAATAAAACATAAAAGACATAATAATAAAATATAACTAAAAGGTAAAATAATTAAAAATGAGGTAAAGCAGTTACAGGCAGAGTGGAGGTGGATGGAAATGTAAAATTTAATAAGTTTAAAATTCATAATGCGAATATATAAATATGTACATTTCTATAACTATGATTCTGTCAAACCCAGCTGAAGAGCTATGATGACAGGGAGTGATTGAACCCATTGATGAAATATCTGATATCTGAAATTGACTTATGTTTTGTATGTTTTCTTAGCTTAACATATCACAAAGACTTTCTTTCCTCTAAATATGAATAAAACTGACACTTATTACTGATTTTCTCATTAAATTCAAGTCTTTTGGTCGCGACTGTAACAAAACAATGGACAAAACAACCCTAACCTTAGCAAGCCATATTTGCATGCATGAAAATGACATGTAACAAACATTCAAATGGTTCATTTGGCCACTCCATCCATGGTATATCTATATGAATTATAAGTACTATAGACATACTAACAACAAGACGACACCCTGAGGAAACTAATATACCATGTGTTTGACATGACTGGGATAACTGGTTTGGACTCCATTATATCGTTGTCGGCAGTGGGTCAACAGTGGCACGTTTCTACGTCACTCATTCAGTAGTAAACGGATCACGGGGATTGTGTTAAATGATAAAGCCAGTAACCCTCCAGTGCCTGGATAATGGGATCACTTTCCCGGTTCGTTCAAGCCCGTCCCAGCTCTATGTATAGTAAAGCTGTGTGTCCACCTGGACTGGCTGAGGATGTGGTCAGTGTGTGGGGTGAGCTGAGGGGCTTGTCATTGGCTCTCACTGTCACCCTTTTATACTGACCACTCCAAGGACGCAGGGCTCGGATTCTCCCAGATCAGGGCAAATACAGAAACGACTACACCTTTAGATCGTCATAACCTCTCCTACACACACAGACTTGTTTGTACTAGTTTATGTCTGTGAGGTGATATCTAAACAGTATGATATGATATGATCGTAATACCGTCAACACACTCACAGGATCTGATAAAGGATGATGGTATGTGTCTTGCATATAGCATAGCTCTTGTCTTTTTGTAATGGTGTCTCTGTGATGGAGGATTTTATAAGGTAAGCTAGATTTTGAAGAGTTTTTTTTATGTGGAACAAAAAGTTTGTGTTGTCTGCTTAGGACATATTTCTGTAGGGACACTGGACCCCTATTTTGTGTCAGTGTCATAGTGTTCTGTAAACAGGGTGGAGTGTTTCATAGCCATAGCGATCGCAGCAATGACTTAATTGACCTCAGGACGTCATCCAGAGCAGTTGGAGAAGAACAATATAACTGCTGGAGTCAGTAGAGTAGGGTGATTCTGACCTACTATCCCTAGGACACTTCATGCCTGTGCATGCTGAAACTAAGGCGTGACCTTGATTAACCTCAGACTACAGGAAGCATTGGTTTCCTTCTTCTAGAGTGGTTGAGGACAAGTTTATGAGGAAGTATTTCAATATCAAAGTCTAGGCGCAGTGTATTGCCATTGGCATATGCAAAAAATATGAAAATACTTTCGTGCGATTTTGAGTGAGCTTAAAGAGCTTGAATTATTCTACTCCAGTAGGGGTAAATTTGTGAATGATCAGTGAAGATACTGTATGTTGTGGATTTCATGTGAAAAAACGTTTTCCGTATTTTTGTTTTTTGACATCACCTGATTTTTTTTGTTTGTTTGTTTTTTTTACATTGTGTCATTTTCATAATGGATGGACAATTCGAAATGCCTTAAAAGCGCTGCCACTATGATCCGAGAATCACTGGTTGTGCTGCTTGCTATTAGCAGCCAGAGTCCGAGAAAGCACAATTGGCCTTGAGGCCTTGAGTGGGTAGATGGCACTTCCTCCCTACATCACTCCTAGTGTGTTGTTGGTCAGCACAGGGGTCTGTTGGAGAATGTTAGATCAGAACTGAGGAGTCACGCTTTCCTCAGAGTATGCTGGCTACCTAGCGATGCCTGCTGCATCAGTGGCAGTTTGAAAAAGAGGCAGAGGCTGATTTCACATCGGAGTCTTCAGACTCGTAGTGTTGGGACGTTGCTAGTAATAGGAGGAGTTCACATGTACAGGGATTGCATAATTGGTGTAGAAAATGTGGTAATATTAGAAATAAATAATAATAATAGAAATGCTCCAAAAATGACCTGGAATTATATTCTATCCTATTCTATTAAAAGTTTTTTTCCTTCTTCTATAAAGTTGCCAAGGTTTTGCCTGACACCGCAGCAGTGTGTCTTTCCTCTCCTCATGTTATTAGGCATAGACATGTGATTAGAAACAGCTCTTGCTTAAGCAGACAGGCGTCATCACTCAACAAGGTGGAGAACCCAGAACATCTGCATAGGTTATTATAGGGCGACAGCTTTCAACATAATTTTAATAAATAATAATAATTTTTATTGCCTAAATCAAAGTCTCATTCAGAAAGTCTTTGCTCATTGTTGGGCGGTTTTAGGAGTTCACTGGTGGGTTTTTTTTTTTTTTTTAAAGCTGGTTCAGGTTTATCTAATCCTGCACACTCACAATGTCATGGTGCATGTGACTAGATGTGGTCTCTGTTCAGTGATCTGGAATGCATCTTATAGCAGGCACACCTGTGACTGCTAATAAGCCCTGCTGGTATCGCTCATGCAGAGGGAATGAATGCCCACTCTGTGACTTTCCATGAAAACGTGGGAGCTTTAATCATACCACTGCTAAGAGAAGATGACCTTGCTTCAGTGGATCTGCTCTAGGCATGTACTTTGTACATCTTGATTATGTACAAAGGAGTCTCTTCCTTAAGCTACATGTGTCTCTTAGAGTGTGTGTTTGTTTCTGAGGATGACAGGCATCCTCTTTTAGTGGCACTGAATAACTGCCTGTATTATGAAGGTTTAAACAAATGATAAAGAAGCAACAACAACTGGTCTATATCTATAGCAATAACTGGATCTATAAGCATATGTAGGCATAGGCATGGTAGTTTATGCAAACACTTAATAAAAAAAAATCATGGCCTACTTTTTTTTTTTTTTTATGTCATCATGTATTGGAAACAAGGGCGCTGAGAGAAATTTTAGGCCCTATGAAAAGATATTACACTGGATTCCACAATTTAAACAAATTTAAGTTCTGCCAACGTACTTGTTATATTTTAGGGACCCTCTTTTAAACCCTTACAATCGTCCTAACACCACCCCTCTCACCATCCATCACTGATTGTGAATGTGTGTATCTTAATGTTATTTTCCTTCTTTTCGCCCATCTTTAGGTTACACATTCTGGAGAGGAGCAGTCAATCAAGCACTACCTAATTTGCACCATTTGAACTTTGAACCCACATAGAAGAGTACCACAGAAGAGTCTTTCCTCAGGCCTGGCCTGAGCTCTTCATCTCACAGTCCCCACCTCAGCCTCTCTGCAAATATGATTCTGAACATGGATCTCAGCACCCTTCTCCTGCTCCCAGTCCATGTGTTCGTGTGGCTCTACTCAGTCCTGAGCTTTCTACCGTGGTACTTCCTGACTGAAGCCAGCAGCAAGAAAGCCCTGGCTAAGCGAATCAAGGCCAAATCCATCAAAGGTCAGCCAGAAGGGCCCTATCGCTCCGTGGACCACCTCGACACTCTGGCCTACATGGACTTCCCAGGAAAAGACACACTGGACAAGCTGTTTGATTATGCTGTACAACGCTTCGGCAAAGAGCAGTGTCTAGGAACACGGGCTGTTCTGAGTGAAGAGAATGAAACCCAGCCTAATGGGAAGGTCTTTAAAAAGGTAGCTGTCAACACACATGCATGTTTTATCTCAATCAAGTTCACAGTACTTAAAACACACAGCTTATTTAGTTTTACTTGTGAACTGACAAACTGCCACAATATGTTTCCGGTAACTGACCAGTAATCTGTGTTTGACTGACGAGGAACTTCTTTTATTGTAGTTGATTCTTGGTGATTACAAGTGGTCTACATATGAGGAGCTGGACGTTGAAGTGAATCTGTTTGGAAGTGGCCTGGCTGCGCTGGGCCAGCAGCCCAGAAACACCATCGCTGTCTTCTGTGAGACACGGGCTGAGTGGATGATCACAGCCCAGTCTTGCTTCAGACGCAATTTTCCATGTATGCTATTTTTATTTTTCCTTCTGCCCTAGTTGAGCTTTTTAAAACACAAAAAAACCAAATTCTTTCTCATGTATGTAACCCTCCTATCATATCAGGTGCAAAATTGACCCTTTCTCTAAAATACCACATTTTTCATGAGACTCATCAAAAGCAGCGGTTGAAATGAAGAAGTGAAAAATGATGACGACCAACTTGGCGAGGATTGGCAGTTGAGAATGTGGCAGATTGGGAAAACAGAGTGTACATGCACAGTTCATGCCCCTTTTTTGTACTGCATGTGCACGCAGTGTTTCTCTTTCACACACAGACACACTGTCTTGAACTACCATCACTCAGAAACCTTGTATCTCCAAAATGGCAACTACTGGAGAAGAAAAAAGCTTCTTAACTTTCAGTGGAAGTTGATATAAAAATATTTAAGTCATTGTGGATCAAGCATTTCTGTTGGTCCATTCATCATGAAACCCTGCCCTAATAAAAAGAACATCTGCCAGATTCAAATTACTCCAAAAAGAGGAAAACAGCAAAAAGTGGAGAGACGAGGTTTTTGCCTGAAGGTGACGATATATAAAGCATAATCTAGGCCGATCGTTAGAAGGGCATTTTATAGTGCCGTTGAAGACTATAACCTGTTGTATTTTGCGTACACAAACAGCCCAGATAAAAAATAAATAAATAAAAAATCCATGCTGGTCTAATCAGGTTTATGCTGATGATCAGCATATGAGCTTCCATTGCTCTTGACCAGCATACCAGCAGTCCCAAAACAACATGTTCTGGCTTATGCTGGTCTTGTGTTGGTTGACAAGCAAACCAGTGTTTTAACACAAGATATTCTGGTTTTTGCTGTTTTGGTGATGGTTGACCGAAATATCGTTGTTCAAAACACAACATATGCTGCTTTTTACTGGTGACTAGCTGTGCTGGGTTTCTTATTTCAGCAGAAGCAGGCAACAGAATCACACACAAACACAGGGGCTCTGTTTTGTTTCAAGGGGGAACAAAGCAAGTGCATGAATACTCTAAATTTGGCACCTACATCCAAAATGGTATCTGCAGAAACCAATACCATCCTTTTTCCTTTCTTAACCCTTAGACCCTTTTCAATTATCAATTATGTGTGTTTTAAATTTTATTTATTTATTTATTTAGTTAGTTTGATAGTTTGACGTAACTTTATTCGCTTAATATTCCAAAGAAGTTATAAGAGACAATCACACATGCCATGTTATTTTCAGGAGATTCCAGGCTACTAATTTAAAATATTTTGGATATTTGTACAAATTGGACCATGTTTTGATCATAACTTTACTGCACGCCTGCAATTGGAATTGTTACTTGTAAATATGCATGTAAAACCATGGTTATATAGGGCAAGGATTGCTGCTTGTTATGATATGTATATCTGTCTGTAAGTTCCACTGATCCTGAGTTATGAAACCTAGAATACCAGCATGTACGTTTGAGCTATGTAACGTGATCGTTTAGGGTTGTTGTTGACATGTCAAATGAACATTAGTAACAGATGTTTTAGGACATTTACATTTATGGCATTTAGCTGACGCTCTTATCCAGAGCGACTTACATGGTTACTCATATTACAGAGGTGGGCCAATGGAGTCTTGCCCAAGGACTCTTATTGGTGTAGCGCAGCATAGTCACCCAGACTGGGAATCGAACCCCAGTCTCCCACATGGTGTGGTAGCTCAGTGGCAGGTAGTGGTGTTATCTGTTGCGCCACACCAACCACAGTTTTGAGGTGATGTTGCCAGATTTACAGGGTTAAAATTTGGGACGTTATAGGAGGGTTAATGAGTAAGAATGATTGTTATGTGTTGTAATATGTTTACGTCATGTGTCTGTTTCAGTGGTCACATTTTACGCAACTCTTGGAGAGGATGCTGTGGCCTTTGGACTGAATGAGTGTGGTGTGACTCACTTGGTTACTAGTGCAGAACTTCTGGAAACTAAGTTAAAGGTGAGGTCAGATCATCCCGGATAGTTGTGTATCAAGTAGAGTGTAGTCATTAATCATTAATAATGTCATTAGTAAGCTCTGCTTAGTTACACTTTGAACCCTTTCGTTTTTCTAACACACTTTTTTATTATTATTTTCTTTTTATAATATTCCATTATATTAATATATATAATATGAATGTGTCCAGAGCGTTCTTCTCCAAATCCCCAACCTGAAGCATATCATCTATGTGGACAACAAGAGCATCAACACTGCAGGATATCCAGAATCCATTCAGATTCACAGCATGCAGTCTGTAAAGGAGCTGGGAGCTAAGCCTGAAAACTGTAAGTGCAATCTGAGCACCAAAATACCTGTTTGGGCTGCAGCTTTTTTATTTATGTGTATATATATTTGAGTATTTATCTAAACAATGTCTTTGGTTCACTCTCAGACCTTTTGATTCGCTTTCAATAGCGATTTGTGCTAAAGAAACTGTAAATCAAGCCTTTTACTGTCACTGGAGAAGAAAACAATGTGTGTTTTGTGTTTCAGTGAATAGGGAGATAGTGAGACCCATCCCGTCAGACCTTGCCGTCATCATGTACACCAGTGGCTCCACAGGCCGCCCAAAAGGGGTCGTCATTGTTCATAGCAATCTCATTGCAGGCATGACGGGCCAGTGTGAGAGGATCCCGGGCCTGGGGTGAGCGTGGGCAAAGAAATGTGCCTTAAGTTAAATGGCCTTGCATGTATTTATATTGAAATTAAAAACAAAACTTGACTGTAGCTCTGTGTTGTTCTAGCCCCAAGGACACATATATAGCTTATCTGCCCTTGGCCCATGTGCTGGAGATGACTGCTGAGATCTCTTGTGTAACCTACGGCTGCAGGATTGGCTACTCCTCCCCACAAACACTCTCTGATCAGGTAAAGAACTTGTAGGTTATTTACTGACTGTGAATGGACTTTAATTGTGAATGGATTTTTTATTTATTTTATTTTTTTTATTTTAACGCCATGTTTGTTTGTTTTTTTTTGTTGTTGTTGTTTTTGTTTTTTTTAAGTCCACTAAAATCAAAAAAGGCAGCAAGGGTGACAGCTCCGTGCTAAAGCCTACCCTGATGGCAGCTGTACCGGTAAGTTGACTTCACTAGCAATTTACCCTTAACATTACTTATAGTGTTAACACCATTTTTGAAGTTATTTTATTTTATTTATTTATTTATTTTCAACCCACCAGGAAATTATGGACCGCATCAATAAAAATGTAATGAGCAAAGTGCAGGAGATGAATTGTGTGCAGAGGACCCTATTCAGACTGGCCTACAACTACAAGCTGGAGCAGATCAAGAAGGGTTACGATGCTCCCCTTTGCAACATGTAAGAGCAGATGTATCACTGCAGTGTTACTGATGTAGTAATTTGTATATGTATCTACAAGCTAATGCTACTTAATTGTGTGGATTTTGTGTGGGGAAGAGAAGGTCTGCAGCAGTTAAGGCCACATTTTTGCTACTTGAAAAAGTTTTTCTCATATTTAGAATTCCTTCTCCAGTCACTTTATTTTTTTGATGGTGGGTAAAAAAAGGTTAGTTTTTGTGAACAATCAGCAAACAAGCTTTTTTTGTCTGGAATATATGTAGAGCACTCTAATTGAGATGAACTGCTAAATGTTAGTCACATTGTCACATCGAAAATGGCAATCGTCTGGGACCAAGCACCCCATGCCATTGTGGAGCCAGTAGTGACTGGTCTCTAATAGCCACTAATTATAATGTATGTGGGTCTCAAAAGGAGACATGGGCATGACTTGAATTTGCAAAGATTCCACAGCAGTTACCCCCAGAGTGCACCAGCATTGCAATGTTAAAATCACAAATGTTTTACTCTTAAGAACAATGCTGTCAGACCCTGTTTTTTCCCCTTTTTCCACTATTTATGTGTTTCATGTCTGTGTGGTTTTAGACTGTTTAAGAAAGTGAGGGCTTTGCTGGGAGGAAATGTACGCATGATGCTATCTGGAGGAGCTCCTCTGTCCTCTGCCACGCAGCGCTTCATGAACATTTGCTTCTGCTGCCCTGTTGGTCAGGGCTATGGCTTGACTGAGACCTGTGGAGCAGGAACCATCACAGAGGGTGAGAAGATCATGATCTCTAGTGAGACTGAATATATACATCAAGTAGGGCTGGGCAATTATGGTTAAAAATACCATATCACAATATTTTTCATGATACACAATATTTATCATGATGCATGTCATCATAATAATCACAGACTGAATACATCAGTAGCAACAACTATGTCAGAGACTCTCCTGTACTGAACACAGTGATTTTTATTCAACATCTGCTGAACATCTAATTACACTGTTTGCAATGAAATGTGCAGTTGATCCATATTTATTAAACACAAACAATATCCTCCATCTGTCTAGAAAAGCATATTGTGTATCTTGGTAACATTTTTTAATAATACGATTTTATACAATAAAATATTCATCATTCGTCATTTTGCCCAGCTCTAATAACAAGCCATGCAGAAATGAAAAGTTCACTCCAAGTGTGTGTTTATTGCATTTGTTTGGATTTAGGTTTTTAATCAGTGGTAGTTGTAACAAAAATATGTTTTACAAAACAATGTTGAACATATCTGTGAAAGGTTTGGACCACAAGTAACGCCTGCTTTCCAAGCTTGATATTAAACTATTTTTAGCTTGTGGTGATGCTCACATATCCTGTTCTTTTGGCATACAGTGGCAGACTACAGTACTGGACGAGTGGGGGCTCCCCTCATCTGCTGTGAGGTCAAACTCAGAGACTGGGCAGAAGGTCAGTGGGTATGATCTAAATGGCAAGAGTGAACTGAAGTACATTTAGCCTCTTATTACGGTGTACAATGCTATATTCGTCAGTGCTGGTCGTGGGAACACATTTGTTATGAAGTTCTTTTGTAAGGGCCTTGAAGAGAAAAATAACATGAAAACTTAAATAAATATCCAGTAGAGACCATAAATGCAATCGTTTTTCAACAGGTGGATATACAAAGCAGGACAAGCCTCATCCTCGGGGTGAGATCCTAATTGGTGGTCCCAATGTGACCAGGGGCTACTACAAGACTGACTACAGTAACAGTAGTGAGTTCTTTGTGGATGAGAATGGACAGCAGTGGTTCTGCACTGGGGACGTAGGAGAGATCCATCCAGATGGTTGTCTCCAAATTGTGGGTATGTGTCTGAACCAGCCATTACAATAGATGCAGTGGTAATCAACTGATTATTTCTCAGCTATGTAATTGATGCTAACAATGAACTATTAGAGGCCAGAAATGCACATACAATCTTAAAATTTTCAGTATCAGTAAGCCATGCTAGTATTTATATATTTATATATATTTTTTATTTTATCTTTAAGACTTTTTGCAATTATCTTGCTATTTATTGGTTTTTGTTCTCTTTTTCATTTATAGATCGCAAGAAGGACCTTGTCAAACTGCAAGCTGGGGAATATGTGTCTTTGGGAAAAGTGGAATCTGCACTGAAGAACTGCTCCCTGATAGACAACATCTGCGCATATGCAAACAGGTGTGTTGGCGTCACATTGCCAAATAGAAATGAGAAACCAGGCATAGTCAGCTAACCACAGTAGAACTGCAGTTGCTCGAGTGTTCTCCTCTCTTTCCTCAACAGTGATCAGAACTATGTGATCAGCTTTGTGGTGCCTAACCCAAAAAAGCTGACAGCTATGGCCAATCAGAAGGGCATTAATGGTACATGGGAAGAGATTTGCAACCACCCTGTTATGGAGATGGAAGTTTTGAGGGAGATCAAAGATGTTGCAAAAACAAGTAAGTTCTACCTCCCCCAACCCCACCACTGAAACAAAGATGAAGTAAATTATATGCTGATTTATTTATTTATTTATTTATTTATTTATTTATTTTTGTTATGCTTGCATGTACAAGTGCTGTGCAAAAGTCTTGAAAAAGCACCTGTGGTAGTTATACTGTGTATTACCACGAAGAGTGGGACCTTTTCTGTTGCAGTATAGGATTATTTGGTTTTTGAAGGGTATTTAAAGAATTATATAGTTATAAAGAATTATAAAGATTGTATATAAAGTACAATCATCTACGTATTACAGAGCCATTTCCACCTTGAAGGATCCCTTTATTAAGCTTGGAGTTGTTAGAAATATTACATTTAAGGCATTTAGCAGATGCGACGTGCAAAGAAAATGCAGAAAGAGGTGGGTCCAATGTTGAGAACAAAGTTTTAGTTCCTGACTATTTCTCCTCAGTGCCCCCATGTTCAAAAATGATTAACCAAGCATACTGTAGCTCAGCAAAAAAATATGATTTACGTTAATATTATTTGTGTTTTTCTAAGCAAGTAAGCACCTACTGTCCTAAATAAAATTCTCAGCTGCCTGAAACCTTTTGCACAGTACTGGATAGAATTGTTTACTGAATAATTGTCTATGCGGCCTTTGGATGTATGCTATTACTGACATCAGTTTTGTGTAATTGAAGTTAAACTGCAGCGCTTCGAGATACCGGTCAAGGTTCACTTGAGCCCTGAGCCGTGGACCCCTGAAACCGGCCTGGTCACAGACGCGTTTAAACTGAAGAGGAAGGAGCTGAAAAACCACTATCTCCACGACATCGAGCGAATGTATGGTCGCAAATAGAAGCACTGTCGTAGCCAAATACATCACCACCATCACCAGATAGTGCTGCATATGTATAAATGTTTTGCTTTGACTTGACCACACTTCATTGCTTAGTGTGGTGCATACACACACACACACACACACACGCACATGTATCAGAGACCTACTGTGCTGTTTTGTTTTGTATATTATTGGTCATACTACTGTGGATAATGTAGACAATTTGTATAGGTCTGTCCAGTCTGGGCTTTACAGTCTCTTTGCTGTGGAATAGTTTACTGTCGAGGTTTAACTGGTTGGTGTGAGACACTTGGCGAAGGGACTAGATTCACCATGACACAACAGGGGGTGCCCTTATTATTATTATTATTATTATTAATTATTATTTTCTTCCACCTGTTAGCAAAAGAAAACCTCCTGCCTTTGTGAAAGGATTTCAGCTATGTAACAGCGTTAAACTGCCATCACCTTCAGCTATTTGTATTTTTGTAAACTGTGTGACCTGTTGTATTTTTCATCTTTGTAATACTTTTATTACAAATGAAACCTAGTGATGGCTTGGTTTGCTTAGAGTTTGAAGGCCAAAGCCGTTCGTTAAGATGAGGCCGTCACTGTACCGCCAGGCTGTACTTTCTCGCAGAGGCAAGCGAGCAACGTATGGGTGATTTCTTTGTGCCTTCTGAGTGGTCTCTTTTTCAATGTCGATGCCCTACTGTTAGTAAAATTAGGAACTGCGCACATTCAGTGTCATTTGTTTAATGTGTTCTGAGATAATGGTTTTACAAAGGCTTCACGGCCCACTTTGTGTGTTGTTTTTTTTTCCCTTTCCAATTTGTTTATTTCATGCATTGTTATGTAATGAATTGTGGTTTACAGTGTTGTTACTTTGTTAATTTATTAGGTTGTTGTGTTAACAGAAGGACTCAGGACTGTAGGACGGTTGGCTTTGTGCCGACATATGATATAAAAGAGCAATCGGTCATAATCTCAATGAAGGGAAAACAAACGTTAGGTTAACTTTTCATCCATAAAAGCAAACATTGTTGAAGTTGAAAACATTTCATCAGTTGCCATTGTAGTCAAGAGCGCTGCAGATTATAGAGCACATTTCTCAGTATGTTCTAGTGCTTAAAAGCTGCTTAAATTGTAACTTATCATCCATACTACTGTATCATACTAATCCAAAACCACACCAGAACTTCCTTATGGTTAGTCTTCAGAAAACCAGATCAATTTCTTCTCTTACCACCATTACAATATTTTGCCATTTTAGATTGCTCTGCTTACATTTTTTGCACTATAATTTATTTCATTTTTAAAATCAGTTGTTTTTGTTTGTTTTTACCTTACAGCCTCAGAAAACATGGAATAATTTCACTTTAAAGACAATAACTTAACCATCTGAGCACAAAAATGTTTTTACCAACTATTTAATCTTTGAGGCTAGAGTATTGTTTATTTGCACTGTGTTCATTTCGTCAGGGACGTAGACATTTTTTTAATAACTAGCCATTGAACCAAGAAAGAGGCATTTGAATTTGATTGGGATTGGTGTTCTCCCTCATGGAAGGAAAAATATGATCAAAAAAAAAATTATCATATTTATCAGTCCTTAGGGTCTCATCCCAAATCTACAATATGGACTCTTATCAAATGTGAACACTTAAAACTGCACATTTGCTTGTAGAATGTTTCATGATGCTTTTATTTAATCAGTTTTGTGAATCACATACTATATGTAATATATGTTGTGATAATAAACGGTTTTCTACTCAGCAAATTGTCCTTTTTGAATGACTTTTGTAACAAATCATTTATTTACAGTACATGTACAAGCATGAACTGCTGAAAAGCTCAGACAGTTTTGGAAGTAAAAAGTAAAAAAAATAAAATAAGTCACGTGGGCCTTGCTTAGTGGCTGCTTTTGGTGAAATCCTGGCCATTTACTTCAAAAGGAACATGGAAAGCAGTGAAGCATGATCATTCAGCTCGCCCAATCTTGGAAGCGAAAACAGTCACTTGCAATTTTCCAGACAGGCTGGTCGCTGTGTGGAGACGGCTGGGCAGTTAATAAGAAATTCTGGTTGAAATATCTCTGTTTGTTTCCATCAAACTTGACTGAGCCTGCAGTAACCACCAGCAACGTCGTCTGGCCTTGAGTTGCTTGTTCTGTCAAAAAGGAAAAATAAAGCACCCTGAACACCCTGGTTTCACAATCATCATAAGAATAAGAAGGAACAGTTTACACCCAGGGACAGGGTGGCCACAAAGAGGTACTGAAGAACTGCAAGTATATAAGCCTATCAGATTATCAAGAAACCCTTGCGCTGGTCACATACCATGTACAGGTTGGCAGTCCAGTGTGTGCACTTGAAATTCACTGGAAGGAAGAGACTCAAAAAACTCCCCCAGGGCATCCTGACCAGAAACAGCATTACCGTTCCATACCAGTGTTGCTTTATCCAGATAGAGCCTGGTCAGGTTCTGAAACACAATTCCCATATTAGTTTACACATTTAAACACTTTCCCTCCAAGCTCAATAATAATAATAATAATAATAATAATAAAGAACCTCTAATCATATCATCCATCTAATCATTAGTAGGATTATAATTCGCTATGTGCCAATTCTTGTAGACACCTGCTTATCCAATGGTGTTTGTTTTTGTCCCCTTTGTGCTAAAGTAACATCCTCCAACACCACCTTCTGGGAAGGTGGTACACTGCACCTATGTTGGAGCATTAGTGAGGTGAAATATTATTGCTGGATGATTAATTCTGGATTATGAACAGCACTCCAACTCATCAAAAAGTATTCAATCACTCCATGCCGCCTGAGAACATAATTCCACAGTGCTGAGGGGCTTTATTCACATTTAGCTGAACCCTGGAATTGGGCATGGGGACCTTACACAAGTATATACTGCGACCCCTTTAAATCATCCCAGGTTGAACAGGCTGTGTGTTTAACTGAACCCAGGGCAGCAATAAGTGCACTTAAAAAGAACCAAATTCATTCATTTGAATGAGTTTCTGGACACTTCGACACATTGTGTGCACGACAGATACTATGAACAGTAACTACTATTAAAACTAAGGTCTCTGTAATGCAGTTTTCCCTGGTGGCAATTCTAACTTAAGATATTAGTAATGAAATATTTAACAGTGATAACCTCAGATCTAAAGATCTATTAAAGACATTCTGATTAGTCATACTGTCAGGACGACATATCTTTCATGTAATGTTAACTGGTCATGTTCTCGCATTTACCATGCCATTCACACTATAATAAATTCAATCTATAATAAACAACTATATCTCTACAATAATTATTTATTCTCTTATCTATAACTACAAATTAAAGATGGTCATTTTCTTTACTATTAAACATTGTTTGTGATGTATCTACTCTGAAGTTCTGAGATCTAAAACTACAATTTTAGCAGTCAGAATTAGTGCAGCTAATACTACTATTACTACTTTTCTACTAATAGAATTTATGTTCATATTTTTAATGAGACTTTTTTTTTTTTACAAAAAAAGAAGTTATAGATAAGAGAGAATAATATTCCACATAAATCAATGATAACATGACTAGATAAAATCGTACTAAGGATATCATCTTGATAATGACACGTAGTAGAAATTTCACTTGCTTGTGTTGCTTGTGGCCTTTTAAGATAAAACAGCTTCCAATGATTTTATAATATAATATATATGTCATGCCCACAGCGTGTAAAAGCTACCTATTTTATCGCTGACCTGCATTCAGCTGATCGCACACAGCCTGTTCAGTCTCCATAGAAAAGCCTTACCACTAGAATGGGATGATCTGGAGGGGCCACACACAAGTACAAGGCCACCATGCCCAATGTCAGGTGTCATTTGGAGGGGTATAAAACCCCTCAGTGTAATTATGTTCTCAGGTGGAGTAGTAAGTAAGTAAGTAAGTATGTATGTTGTGCTTGCAATAGGACTAAAGTCCTCATGGCTTTATAGATCTGAAACTTAGGCCTTAACAGATATGAAATCAGCATTTCAACTAGGGAAAACTGCATTACAGATCCCAGTAAATGTTTGAGTTAACATAAGCTTGCATCACTGGAGGCAGTGTAGGCTGAAACGGCTCGGCCTATGGAAATACACCAATACAAGTATACCTACTCTTCTTTTCTTGTCCATGCAGTCATAATAAATAGTGACAAATTCCTCCGAGTATCTGCAGGACTGATCGACGTGAGTTCTGAAGTCCTAATGAGGAGAAACAAGCACAGGTTAGCTAGTGAACCAGTTCAGCGCTAACTTCATAAAGATGTTCAGCCACAGAGGATAACTGCGCTTACAACTGACGAGGCCATGATGGTCGGTCTCGCTGTTTTACAACCCCGCAGAGACTCTCTTCTCGTTTGCAGAACTGCAGATTACACCTGCTCAAAAAAACACCACCTTTTTACCGAAACGCGTGAAAAGTGAACGACAACAACCCGAGCGCTGAACTACAGAGCGGTCTGTACTGTGGAAACAGGGTAGCGCTGGGGCCGCTGGCTAACAGCGAAGGCTAACTCGGCTAACTGAGCTCCCCCTAATAGCATTTGCTGGAATAGTGAAGATACAGGACACACACAGATAACACTAAACTGAACTCAGGCCCGACAGGAGTCCATTCTAATAATATAAACATAGAAACTTACTCTGAAAACACTAAAAACACTCACTAACACCCGCGCCTCATTTAACAAACACCGCGACTCTGTGCTTCAGAAAACACTGTCCGTGAAAGCGTGCAACCCCAACTGTTAGTTCCCATGTCGGTCCGTCCATTCTCAGCCACTCGAACTGTTCAGTACAATCGACAAATAAACAAAAATGAAATAATGAAATGTTACGTTTAATCGATTTATTGATTGAGTTGATTAGAAACGTAAAAAACCCAGGCTTGCTTTATCTATGTTTGTACTTAACTCGAGTATTATTTTAAATGACATAAAACACCTAGCTACGTTTACTAGCTACATTTATCTGTGAAAGTACCATGATTTTTTTCTTTTTCTGATTTTTTTCTATATTTCTTTTATAAATGAGTCGAATTTCTGTGCAGCTTTAATTAACTTTACCACCAAGCACATCCTACAGCAACCGACACACCACCTGGCACATTCTAGCTAAACCAGGCAGCTCTTCATCCGGCACACCCTAAAATAGCCGGCACACCAACAGACACATCATACAGCAGCCAGCACACCTTCAGCCCGCACACAACCTCTTCGTTAAGGAAAGGATCATTGTTCTCACAAACTGCTACTGTGAATGCCATGGCGCATCTGTGGTTAAAGTAGCGGGTTAGTGGGAAAACGTAGTGGTTACAGTTCACAAGGTTGTGGATTCGAGACTCGGGCCTGCGTAAAGATCACGGTTGGGTCTTGAGCAAGGATTTTGTTTATTGCGCTGAGGTGCTGTCTGAAACAGTAAAGGGTGAAATGCGGATAAAATCAGTTTAATCAGTTGTGCAT
The DNA here is from genome assembly GCF_030463535.1 of Salminus brasiliensis. Classification (NCBI taxonomy): domain Eukaryota; kingdom Metazoa; phylum Chordata; class Actinopteri; order Characiformes; family Bryconidae; genus Salminus; species Salminus brasiliensis. The sequence goes on from NC_132896.1 coordinate 12,045,583, forward strand.
GTGTGTGCCAAAAGGGCCTCGCGTTATCCTGAACTGCCCAGATCCAATAATCCTATTAGTGTAGTGTAATTAATATACATCAGTGATGATGTGGCGTGTTTGCTGTTCTGTATAACCGTTGCGTTTCGTGCGTTTTTACGCATTTTGTGCGTTTTTACGCGTTCCATGCGTTTTTACGCGTTCTGTGCGTTTTTACGCGTGTCGTGCGTTTTTACGCGTTCCATGCGTTTTTACGCGTCTCGTGCGTTTTTACGCGTTCCATGCGTTTTTACGCGTTCTGTGCGTTTTTACGCGTCTCGTGCGTTTTTACGCATCTTGTACGTTTTTACGCCTCTCGTGCGTCGTTGCGCATTTTGTGCGTTCATCTGGTGAACACGATTCTGTTTCATTCATAGACACTAAACCCCAAATGGAAATTTACCACAGTGTAGAACAAGCAGTGCAATGCTGTCTGGTTTTGCTGGTCAGAATTTTCCTTTACATGCCCATACATGTCCATGTACTACAAGCTCCACAAATATCTGAACACATGTAACTCAATGTAACAATTTTAGATATGCAGGTTGGTGTGCTGGCTACATTAGATTAGATGCCAGTTGTTGTGCCAGGTGCTGTAAGATGTGCCAGATAGAGTGCTGACTGCTGTAAGATGTGCCAGATGGTGTGATGGCTGGATTAAAATGTGCTGGTTGGTGTGCCAGCTGCTGTAAAATGTGCCCATTGATGTGCCGCTTGGTTCAGGGAGTACCAGTTGGTTTGCCAGTTGTTTTAGGATGTTCCATTTGGGGTGCTGGCCGTTTAAGATGTGCCGCTTGGTGTGCTGGCTGCTGTAAGATGTGCCGGATGGTGTGCTGGCTGCTGTAAGATGTGCCAGATGGTGTGCTGGCCGGTTTAAAATGTGCCGGCTGCTGTAAGATGTGTCGGATGGTGTGCCGGCTGGTTTAAAATGTGCCGCTTGGTGTGCCGGCTGCTGTAAGATGTGCCGGATAGAGTGCCAACTGCTGTAAGATGTGCCAGGTGGTGTGCTGGCTTATTTTAAATGTGCCGATTGGTGTGCCGGCTGCTGTAAGATGTGCCGGATAGAGTGCTGGCTGCTGTAAGATGTGCCAGATGGTGTGCTGGCCGGTTTAAAATGTGCCGGCTGCTGTAAGATGTGTCGGATGGTGTGCCGGCTGGTTTAAAATGTGCCGCTTGGTGTGCTGGCTGCTGTAAGATGTGCCGGATAGAGTGCCAACTGCTGTAAGATGTGCCAGGTGGTGTGCTGGCTTATTTTAAATGTGCCGATTGGTGTGCCGGCTGCTGTAAGATGTGCCGGATAGAGTGCTGGCTGCTGTAAGATGTGCCAGATGGTGTGCTGGCCGGTTTAAAATGTGCCGCTTGGTGTGCCGGCTGCTGTAAGATGTGCCGGATAGAGTGCCAACTGCTGTAAGATGTGCCAGGTGGTGTGCTGGCTTATTTTAAATGTGCCGATTGGTGTGCCGGCTGCTGTAAGATGTGCCGGATAGAGTGCTGGCTGCTGTAAGATGTGTCGGATGGTGTGCTGGCTGGTTTAAAATGTGCCGCTTGGTGTGCCGGCTGCTGTAAGATGTGCCGGATAGAGTGCTGGCTGCTGTAAGATGTGCCGGATGGTGTGCTGGCTGGTTCAAAATGTGCCGGCTGCTGTAAGATGTGCCAGATGGTGTGCTGGCTGGTTTAAAATGTGCCGCTTGGTGTGCCGGCTGCTGTAAGATGTGCCGGATGGTGTGCTGGCCGGTTTAAAGTGTGCCGGCTGCTGTAAGATGTGCCGGTTGGTGTGCTGGCAGGGTTAAAATGTGCCAGTTGATGTGCCGGCTGCTATAAGATGTGCCAGTTGTTATGCCGGCTGCTTTAAGATGTGCCTGTTGGTTCACGAAGTACCAGTTGGTGTGCCAGCCGTTTTATGATGTGCCTGTATATAGGGTGTGCCGGCTGCTGTAAGATGTGCCGGTTGGTTCAGGGAGTACCAGTTGGTTTGCCAGTTGTTTTATGATGTGCCATTTAGGGTGCCGGCTGATTTAAGATGTACTGGTTAGTATAGGGTGCGCTGGTTGGTTTAGCATGTGCCATTTGGTGTGTCGGCTGCTTAAAGAGTTGCCAGTTGGTGTGTAGACTTATGTACAATGTACCGGTAGGTGTGCCAGCCTCTTTTGGATGTGCCGAGCAGTGTGCCAGCTGGTTGATGTGCTGGCTGCTTTAGGACGTGCCGGTCGATGAGGTAGCTACTTTAAGATGTCCGGGTTGGGAGGCTGATTTAAGATATGCCATTTGGTGTGTCGGCTGTTTTAGGATGTGCAGATAGAAGACGTTTTGCTGCTGGTGTGCCAGAACAAATCAGCTGGTGTGCTGGCTGGTTTAAGAAGTGCTGGTTGAAGTGTCAGTCGGCACCGGGCATGCAGGGATACTCCAACTCCAATTGGCGTTATATAGTAGTATATATTGTCCTTGTGCAGTAGATTGTACATGACGTTCTTTGCGTGATAGCAATGATATAATTCTGTTTCATATTATTTAATTAATATGACTAAATTTAATTGAATTACGTATATAAGAAATCAATAACAAATTATGATTTAATTAACATTTATATAATAAAAGCTCGTTATTGCGGCGAACCCTGATATATATTTCAATAGTTTAAACGTTTAACCGGACCTTTATTTTGAAATTTGGACCACACCGGATACCGGAGTTTAGCGTCTGTTGTTTAGGCTGGCAGGGAGAGCGGGACTGGGTAGTTTTGTGTGAAGTTGGGATGGAGGCTTCAGTGTCTAATCTAGAGATCTGTAATTTAGCCTACACGGGCGAACTCGAGGAGCTGAAGAAATGTGTTCTGGCTGACAGATCTCTCGCCACGAAAACAGACCAGGTGTGTGACTCAGCGCGCCGGGGCTAACTCAGCTAAGCAGCTGTCTGCTGCAGTTCGTTACTGGGGAGTAGCTAGCTGACCAGTTTAGCAGGTATTTAGATACTGCCTTACTGGTTTATCTTACTGGCTTATCATTCCCGTTCCATTTAGGACCACAGGACGGCTCTGCACTGGGCGTGTTCAGCTGGACATGTGGACGTTGTCCAGTTTCTCCTGGATGTTGGAGTTGAAGTGGATCTTAAGGATGATGTGAGTCAGCAGCTTTCCCCAGATTCTCGGTCAGCCCTGCATGCCAGATGCTGTCAGTGTGTGGGTTATCAGAACAGTGTTGGAGAAAATGGTGGTTTACACTGCAAAGCTTCTATAATACTGGTGTGTGTCTCCCAAAAATGTTGTGTGGCTTCTATTACCTCCAGTTGTGGATGACGTCCAGTGTAGTAGCTTTTGTGCAGAAGTGAAGAAGCAAGTTTCAGATCCCATTTGTCTTTACCAATTGACTGAACTTGGTTTAAGGGGGGGGGAACCGTGTTCATTTGATTTTTCGGTGAACCGTTCCTTAAACCCCGTCCATATTTCATATGCATGGTATGATTTCAGGCCTCCTGGACCCCTCTACATATTGCAGCTTCAGCTGGGAGAGAGGAAATTGTGAGATCCTTAATAGCAAAAGGAGCACAGCTGAATTCAGTTAACCAGAATGGTTGCACCCCTTTACATTATGCTGCTTCAAAGGACCGATATGAGGTATTCTCTTTTTTTCCTTTTAAGATGTAGTTTCATGTTATTTGTGTCTTTTGCCAGTTAAAAAAGTGAAAATTTAATATTATTTAGTGTTATTTAGAATGTAGACATGTATGACCCTTTACCAATCAAATCTATACCTTTACAGATAGCATTGCTTTTGTTGGAGAATGGTGCAGACCCTAATGCCACAGATAAGCTAGAGTCCACCCCTCTGCATAGAGCATCAGCAAAGGGCAACTATCGTCTCATCCAGCTCCTTTTAAAACAGAGTGCTTCCACCAATATTCAGGACTCTGAGGGTAACACCCCTCTGTGAGTGCCGTTGCTTTATTCATACAGATACTGCGTCCGTTTGTGTTGTACTTAACATTATAGCATATTTCTATTGTCCCTGATATTATCTTTAACTCTGTCTGTTTTTCCAGCCATCTGGCCTGTGATGAAGAGCGAGTGGAGGCCGCAAAGCTCTTAGTTGAACATGGCGCCAGCATCTACATTGAGAATAAGGAGGAGAAGACACCTTTACAGATTGCCAAAGGTGGGCTTGGAACTTTGCTGCAGAGGATTGTGGAGGGCTGAAATAACCACTGACCAGCGCCCAGCTGGGGAATGCACTTGCGGCTTTCTGCTGAACGGCTCTGCGCAGATTCAGTGAGTAAGTATTGTACTGAAAGGATGGTGGACAGCGAAAAACATGGATAATAAAAGGAGAAGAGAACGCGTGCATTAGTGAAAGGACTTGCTGTGTGAAGCCTGAAGAGAAAAGTGTTTAGAAACATTTTCAGTTTTGTACTTGGAAGAGAATTATTTTAGATTTCATTCGTCTAGACCTAAAACATACAGTATACAGTATTTTTTTGTTGGTGTTGTCTCTAATCCGTTTGTTGGTTAAAGCTGACTGTATGGATCTCTTCCGTAACACAACTACAGTCATTTAGTTCAACATGCATACATGGTTTTAAAGAATAATAAAATAATAGGGTAATAAAAGATGAAATCCAAATGATATGATTGTGACTTTGATTTCCAGATAACTTTATATATAACATTATATATTCATATCACACCCAGGGATTAAACTGGGCTGAAGTGTGCTGGCACAGAGCTCCACCACCTGTTGTTCATGTGAATTGCAAGCGGAAGCTGGGAGTCTTAAGACCAGAGCACACCAAGCACATTCTTAGACAAACCCCAACCCTGTAATGTTGGCTGCTGTTTTAGACACCGGTCAAACCCCACTGAACAAAACAGCAGATCTTCATTATTAAGATGTATTACTATTAAAAATTGGGGAAGGATGAAGACTTATATGTTGTAAGCCCTTTTCAGACCGAATTCAATTTATTTGGGGTCCTGGGATAAATCTTTTTTGTGTGTGTTTTTAGGTTGTTTTTTTTTGTGGTATTTTGCCACTGCTGCGCTTCTATGTACAAGGTTTTTCTCCCCTTGCCCAAATACACTTATATACGCTAAAGGGACACTCGCATGTGCTGATCTATTCAGACTTGAATAACTGCAAAAAAAATATATAGTTGAACACTCAATATTTTCTGGTAATGGTTTATATACCAGACTGAATAGCAGACGATGCTGTCACACTGACATGAAGCATAAATAATTAAGTGAGAGTTTTTTTTGTTTTGTTTTGTTTGTTTTTGCCATTTCAGCAGTAAATTGAAGGCATATGGACTCATTCTGCTGATCAGAAACACATGATGTTCTTTTACAAAACCACTAAAGTTATCTAGTTTTTTTTTTTTTTTTTGGGGGGGGGGCGTTAGGAAATAATAATTCTTACCGTCTGGCCATGCACAATCAGACGGAAAAATCAATGAATTACCTGGTCAATAACAATCCCTTTCTGGGTCAGTGTGTGTGTGTGGAAGGGGGGGGATATATATAAATTCCAGTAATGTAGGTATTATATTTGTGGGGTGATTGAAGTATTAAGTTCTAGAAATGACTCCAAAGAACTTGCTGGCTTGGACTTTTAAGAGAAACCTGGTGACTTCATAATGAAACTGACTCATTCAGGGTTTTTTTTTTTTTTTTTTTACTTTCACATTGTTTGATTTGGTCTCTCTAGAAGATAGCGCTAGCAATAACAGCAGTGCAGTGTTGTTGGGGGTTTTTTGTTAATGTTTTTGCAGGGTGCCAGTAATTCCTGGAGGAAGTTTGAGCGTAATTCAGTCTCACTGTTTACGGAAGAATGGATTCCACAGTAAAAGATTTAGCCAGTATCAAATTCTCTATCATTTTACATTTGTTAGGTTTGGTGTTGTAAATAAATATACTCTGAATATATTCTGAATATACTCTTCACAGTCCACATATGGACATTATGAGAAATAAACAGGTTTGCATTTGTAAAAATGCCTTATCTAGTCCCTGTAGAGAAGTGTTGCCAAAAGAATAGAGGACTCTCTGGAGAAGAAAAACATTAACATAATGGCACCATGCTTAATGCCAGTCGTGGGCTAGAGAGGGAGCATTGAGCTGTGGAGTGGGGGAGCTGTGTTCTGTGGAATGACAGTTGGCGCTGTCATACTTTTGGGATGGGTTGGGGAGGTTGTGGGACGGTGAACATACAACATCTTGACCTCACTAACGCTCTTGTCACTGAAGGCAATCAAATCCTCACAGCAATGCTCCAAAATTGAGTAGGATGCCTTCCCTGATCAGTAGAGACAGTTATTCTGACTAAAGCAGGATCAAACTTTTTTATTTATTTTTTTATAAATACCCTTGATTTTGGAAGAGACGGTGAATGAGCAGGTGTCCCAATACTTTTGTGCATGTAGTGCACAATTGTACAGCATTTTGCACTAATACTATAAGGTATAGACTATATATTAATCTCAATGTAGGGATAATAGTGTCCATAGAAACCACCCTGAAAAAAAAAACAACCAGTTCCAAGTATGCATTATAAATATGTGTATACTCAACTTTGACCCTTTTCTCTATATAACATACTATGTACTCAAAAACTAGTTAGTATTACTAATTAGTCCACAGTTGGGACACACCCTAAGCTTTAAGTATTTCAGATTTGCTGCTTTTTAAATGAGGCACAGTACAAGGCAGCCAATCAAAACGGAAGTAATTTACATATTCCGGCCTTGAACACACAGGATATTTTGAAATGACAGTGTGTTTAATGTGAAGGTATAAAGACTAACTAACTATGGCTGTTTACAACACAGATAAACCCTACATCAATGTCACAAGTGGCCCTCAGGATAAAAAGGGTTGTATAATCAATAAACAAAATCCATAAACAATCATCAGGTAATAATTACCTCGTATTTATGTTTTTGTACGACGTCTTCATAGAAAATCATTGGTATTGATTCAGGTAGAGGTTTTCATTCTCCAACACTCTTGCTGTTGCACACTCCCATTTCTGCCTGGTCATCGTTTTCAGAGCATCATCTATTAGTTCTGGCAGGAAGATGCATTTATGTGAGCTGTATCTGTCACAGGCCTCCTCTGAGTAGTCTGATCTGTGATTGCTTATAAATCCCTTGACGGTTGACCATGCACTGTTGAGGGGGCTTAGATTTGCACAGTAGTATGGTATCTGTAGTAGTGCATGGCCATAGGATTGGGCCTCTTCTGGAGAACAACTCATTGATAGAAGCTGTACAGGCGCCATAGGGAAGTGGTGAGGAATCCTTCCACAACGCATTTGTGGGTTGACAATAATGGCACATTTCCCATAGTGAGCACTCAGCTCAGAGCACAGTTCCTGAAACGTGTCCTTTTTTGGCTTCGGAAATGAGTCAGTCGAATGAAGGAACAGCTTATAGTTCCATGGAACCCAACCTCTTTCTCGTCCTGCATGGATGACGTTCCAGGTGTGACGGTCTCTCAGCGCAGCCAATGGACTAGATGTTTCTCCTGTGATGAGGCTCTCTGATATTTTTGTTTCACCCACATAAACAAATCGAGAGAAACCGCTGTCTTGTAATTTTTGGAGGCTCTTGATGTATGCTGCGCACTGTGAGCCACCTTTGAATTTCTTCCACCACATTTGTTGCAACATATGATGTACTTTTCAGCACATGCCTGAACCCTGATAGGAATTCCTTTCACTTGCAGATGATGTCGGGCTTGGTTACGCTTAGAATATTTAAATGCTTAAGAATCTTATGTCACAATGCGCTTGTGTCACAATTGTACCTGCTCTACCACAATGAACCGTAGTTCCAGGAGATATTTGAGACCTGGTATTGTGTCACTTATCACGTACTTAATCTCATTAGGATAAGGATAGGATTCTGTACAATGTCTTCACAGAGATGTGTGTGCAACTCTTCACGCTAGAGAGCAAAAATAAACCAACCGCAGAGGAGATGGATGGATGGAAAAAGTTTAATATTGTGGATCATATCCTGCAACAATCAAAACAAATAAAAAACAAACAAACAGATCCAACAAGTCTGTTTTGATTATAGCCGCTGATTAACGTTGCAGTCTAGTGACCCGCTATGTTCCCAAAGTGCTTTTGCCGTCTGACTTTGTGCACACCCAGCAATGCTTGAAACCAGGAAACCCTATCTATAGAAATTTGCTCACTCCTTTCATGAAAAGCATTCCAAGTGGGTGTGAAGTAATCTTTCATTTATTTACAGGATTGTGGCCCAAATTGCTACAAGTGATGTAACCCAAATTTTAGTAAAGTTCCAATTCTTTTGTTTTTGTGATGCACTGAAAACATTTGGGTTTGAAATCAAAAGCTAAATTGGAGATGATGGATCAGAAGTTCACATCTTAAATGTACTATCTTTTATCAAGTGCGTAGTGACACATCTGCTCACGTAAACACGGCTTTATTTATATTGACTGATCTGACTGATTCTACTAGAACTCTGCATTTCTACTCAAACTCAAATAAAGAAATGTGGCTGGACCCTGTTCACACCTGGTCACTTCTTGTGACGAGTATCTAGACTGTATCCCGATAAAGTTTTAGCTACAGGCATTAAAACTGGTTGGTCAAGTGTGTTTCTGGTTTGTGAGGCTAAAATCTGAGTGCTGCAGGAGACGGCATATGCCACTCCACTCGTCGTCAATCGGCAATCAGTTGTTTATCCATTCAACCTTTTCATGTCCTGTGCTAAAGATGGTGATGATCTCGAAATTCACAATTTTAAATGCCATCGCCATCCATGATTATCTTCCTCACACACATGGGAAGGTGTTTCGGTTGTACTGGAAGCAGTTTTGGTTGTTGAATGTGTTTACACTGCTGTAACATGTGGCTTAAATGTGTCTCGGACCACCTCCTGAAGTGGTTTGAGTGATTGAATTTGTATCATTTGTGTCTTGGGTGTGTTTATACTTGCATTTTTATGTAGTTTGGTCTCATCCAAATTTAATTCTGACCCTGAAGAGACCAGGTGGAAACGATTTGGCCAACTACATGAGGTAATCAGATCTGGCGTTACAGAACACAGGAACAACCACGCCTGACACAGCCAGTCGTACAGCAGTTCATCACAAAGCAGCCACACCCGACACAGACAGTCGTACTGGAGTTCATCACAAAGCAGCCACACCCGACACAGACAGTCGTACTGGAGTTGGATAAATGACTTGATGTGACTTGAAATGAATTTTTAGAAACATCCATTAAACAGTTAAACATGAATGTCTACATTCATAGAGTAAAACAACAATGACTAAAAAACACGCTGCCAGTATGACAGGGGGCTTCATCAGGGGAAAATGTTTAGACTGGGGAAAATGTTCCACCTTTTAACTATGACTAGACTTGGTAGTGAAATGCGTCTCCAGTTAGTCAGACCGAAATCCGATTGCTATGTGTGACTGAATGTGAAAATTTGCTTGTTGCGCAGCAATTATAATTATTATTATTATTATTACTGGTGTTTTGGTTGTAGTGGGAGGGGTTTTGGTTGTTGGATGTGTTGGATGTGTTTACCCTGCTATAACGTGGCTCAAATGCGTTTTAGGTGAAGTCAAAGGTTTGGTGATGTCCCTGGGTCGCTGAGGTCATCAGGCTGGTATTGCATCAGCAAGTTATATGCAACCAAATACAAAAGTGTTTTATACCTAAAATGACTTAATTACTGTTCCTATGATTTTACATTGTGGAATTCACAGTTCTACACTTACCAACACTTGCATCCCCACAAAAGTCCACTGATAAAAGGGGAGCCAAAAGAGGATGTGGGTGGTTGTAGGTTTCTCTGTGCATCACAAGGGTTGCAAATGGGAAAATGAACCTTTACCACAATTTCCACTGTTTTTAAGGAACTTATAAACCACCCACTTTTAAGGAAAATAAAACCACTGATGCACTTTTCTTTGCTCTAAGTACAAAACAGTGTTTACATTTAGGCAGATAATCCCCTGCTCATCGAATGACCTAAAGCAGCGAGACACCTAACATGTACTGGCCAATCCAACAGTTTCAGGAATTCAGGAAAATTCAGTTTTGGGGGGGAAAGAAAAAGACATGTTATTTGATTACTTAAAAGGTTTCAGGCTTACACCGATCAGCCATAACATTAAAACACCCTGTCTAATACTGTGTAGGTATTCGACATCTCTTCACAAGACCGAGCCAGCATGAACCTTTCCAGCAGTTTGTGCAACAGCAGATCTTCTGTGTGATCAGACTGGACGGAAGTGCTCTCGCCTTTGCGCACCCATGACCCTGTCACCTGTTCTCTTAGGCCAACTCAGAAAATCTGCCCAGTCAAATCGTCCATATTTATAGATATATCTGTTGAATCGTGCTAAAGAATCGTGTCGAGTTGTCCTGCCTGTAATCCACGAGGCAAGATTGGCCTTTTTCCCCATTTCCAAAAAGCAAAAAAAAAAAAAAAAGGACTAGGAGTGATGTGCGCATGCGCAGTACTGTACATACCTGCAATACCTGCAAAAAGTCTAGTCTAGTCTTTACAGGTCCTTATCAAAGGCACTCAGATCTTAAAAATAATTAATCAATTGTAAACAGACCTGAGCAAGTGACACTAATGTGAGTCCCCGATTTTACTTAGATAGGTGGAAACAGGGAATGTGCCAAAAAAAAGCGACGGTGGGCGTTTCCATGCAGTGTCACTTCCGCTTCGTCCTTCTTCTTCAACGTTCACGGAGGAGCCATAGCAGTACAGTCTTTCAGACCAGCAGCCCAGTACACAACACAACACAGCACAACAGGACAGGACTGGATTCATCTACCTGACCCGCAGAAGGTAAGATAACGCTAGCTAACGCCGGTGGTTCTGCCTCTGTACAGTGCAGCTGGCTGGTCCGCTCAAGCTAGCGCTAGTTAGCAGCAGTGCGAGCCGTCCGCGCAGCTCCAACAACACTGCTGACAGACCGAGGGTCGACACTCTTCACCGGGCAATGGGCACACCTCGACCGACTGCTTTTAGAGAGACTAATCCTGCTGACCAGGCGCGAAAGAGCTGGCTTTTGTTGTATTGTATTGTTTTTGTTTTTTTTCTAGGGGTGTAGCTCATCTCTACCTAATCCAATTAGCTATATCCACTAATTAAGAGCTTATGTGTGATCAATAAAAAAAAAAAATGGCTATAGATCATTAACTTTTACACATCAGCTATCTGACTGACTGTGTAGGGAAATGAGCGGGGAAAGGGAAAAGGAGAGGGAGGAGGGGGGTGTCCCAAAACTAAACTGCAAGCTAAAAAGCGAAACAGGTGCTTTTTATGTGTAGGTGTGTGTTAGTCATTATCCACATTTATGTTAATAATATCACGTTGGGAAAATACTACTTTTCGGAATTTTTTTTTTTTTTTTTTTTTTTTTTTTTTTTTTTTTTTTACACATGACTTTTCCCCTCAACGTTTTGTTATTTAGAGAAATGGATCTATAGATATGCCTCAGTTTTATCCTTCTTAGATAGCTTGGTTTAATCGCTAGGCTGTTTTTGCCTGGCTTCAGATAAAGGTTCATTCTCGTTTAGGTGTGAACCTGCCCTGCGGTGTTTTAGACCTCTCAGCACATGCTGGGGGCGCGGTGTGCATGTGACTCCACACTTCTCCAGGATTTAAAGGAACACTATTCCACAGTAGAGCGAGTTCAGCTTTAGGATGTCTGAAATATGTGCCTAGTTCTGTGCATCGATTGCTGAAAGCACTATTTTGTGCCTTAAAGCTAATCTACTTCATTTACTGTGAAGTGTGAAGCTTTCCCTGCTGAAAGTGAAAGTGAGACCTAGATTTCTAGGTCCATTGTTCATTCAAGCAGACATTTTTGAGGGTCTTACCAGGAAATGCCCTTCCTAATGCAGTTTCGTTCTCCCCCAGCCCCCAGTCTGTTTAGCCCTCCTAATAAAAAAGACATATTTATCAAATCATTTATTGGATCATTTGGTCACTTCAAATACAGGTTCATTCAGGAGGTGAATGTTTTTTCACAACCAGTGCGGTGATTGTTTTTTTTCTTTCTTCTTCTTCCTCTTCTTCTCGTTTCAGCAGACACACTCACATTTATAATGGCTAATTTTAGTTTTGCTGGCACACTCGAAACGGATGATGGATCGCAGGACTGGTCAGCAATGAGAACGAGGCTAAACTCCTTCCAGGCCTTTCCCCATGCTCAAAAGCTTTCTGCTGAGAGGTTGGCCCGGGCCGGGTTCTATTTCACGGGACAGTCTGACCGGGTGCGCTGCTTCAGCTGCCAGAAGACTGTGGAGAACTGGCACCAAGGGGACACCCCAGTAGAGAGACACCGCGAGGTCTCGCCTGCCTGCAGGTTCCTCAGCTGTGCTCATAGGAGGAACCTCTCCAATGGTCATTCCTCTGAGACCAGCGGCTCCGCCTACGACGAAGAAGCGGAAGACATCGAATTCAGACTACGCACAGGAGAGGTTGTGGACGAGTCCCCGTACCCGATGGTGCCGCATATGAAGAGCGAAGAAGCACGACTCAGGACATTCAACAACTGGCCTTCTTGGTCCCCGGTCCAGCCCAATGATCTGGTGCAGGCTGGGCTGTTTTATGTGCCTGAGACAGACAGGGAAAACGACCTGGTGCAGTGCTTCTGCTGTGGAGGCATGCTGTCAGGCTGGGAGGAAGGTGACGATCCCTGGTCTGAACATGCCAAGTTCTATCGGAATTGCTTCTTCATCTTGGGGCATGATGTGGGGAACATCCCTTCTGAGTTGGTCAGACAGGGGGGTAGTGGCAATCGAAGCTCAATGGAAACCTTCGAGGGCCGCCTTGACAGCTTCAGAGACAGACAGCATCCCATCAGCCATGAAAGGCTGGCTAGAGCTGGCTTTTACAGTACAGGTACCTTCTGCTGTTTGGCCCTTTCATTCCTTCCTTCTTTTTTTTTAATTCTTTCCTTCTTTTTGTTCATCCAGCAGCTGTTTTACTTTTTCTGTATTATCCAGGGGAGCGTGACCGTGTGATTTGCTTTAAATGTGGAGGAGGTCTGAAGGACTGGCAGCCAAATGAAGATCCTTGGGAGGAGCATGCCAGGCACTATCCAGGGTAACTGGCTAGCTCATCAATATTTACAAGCACATGCTGAGTAGTTCTGTTTTGACTGCTTCAAAATTGTTAGTTTGATATACAAGCACTATATATTAGGTTTGTAAGTTAGCATCCTACCTAAAACGCTCACAGTGGTCCTGTGTTGTGGATCTGCCTAAAGATGAGTTGAATGTTTCTGAATAATTTCCATTTGGTAACAAAAGCATGTGCTTTTTTTCCACGCACAGGTGCAGTTTCTTGCTTGCAGAGAAAGGACAAGAGTTTGTCAACAGTGTGCAACTGAGTAACCCTAGAGGCCACCATCCAGTAAGTGTAACACTAAACACTCAGCAAAGTGTGACTGTAATATGCAATTTGCAGTTGACCTACACTTATACAGACAAAATTATTGGGACACCTACACAATACACCATACAGGAGCCCCTTTGTAGCTCTAACAGCAGTTGTGGAACTCGGCGAACCCACTCTGTAACGTTACTGTAAGTGAGTTGCTGTTCCTGAACTTGAGTTGCTGTTCTGCTTTTCAATAAAACCACTCTCAGTCGATCATGGAATATCTAGGAGGGAAGAAATGACAGTACCACGCTGGAATTCAATGAGCTCTTAAACACCCATTCTTTCACTAATGTTTGTAAAGACAGACTGCATGGCTGTGGGTAATGGGACTGAATCAAACACTTGAATTCAGTGATTAAAAGGTGTGTCCCAATACTTTTGTCCATATAGTGAACTTTATTATAAGCAGGCATTGTATGTTAATTCTGATTATTCATAATTGTATTCTTTTCTCCCTAGAATGCAAGTAATGAGAATGGATTCTCCAGTCATGAGAGAGGCAAGTACATCTTATTTTAATGTTACAACTGAAAATCAGCATATATATTTTATATGTATATATGTTTTGGATTTGTTGGATATGTCTGACATCTTATTTTGACTTTCTCCTTAACAGCATCAAATGTAATGCAGTCAGAAATTGCTCAGAAAGCTGTTGAAATGGGTTTTGACCCGACAAAAGTGGAACGTACCATCTTAGAAAAGATTCGTCAGAGCAGTAAAGGGTACTCAAAAGTGGAAGATCTCATTCAGGACATCACCAGCAATGTGTTTGATAGTGAAGAAGCTAAAAGTACGTGCATTAGTCCACTAAGGTTTCTTATACAAGTGTCTTTCTGATCTGTGGTTGCTGTGCAATAAATCAAACTGTAATAAAGGTAAATACAATCTGTTCAGTACTTGACATTTTTATACATGGACTCTATGAAAGTCATACAGTCACACTTACATTTTTCTGTGTAGGGCTCCTTACTAATCCAATTTCTGTTGTGTAAATGGTGTTATTTTTCTTAATCCTTTTCAGTTGAGGACCCTTTGAAGAAGCTGGAGAAGCTCCAACGGGAAAAGCTCTGCAAAGTTTGCATGGATAACGACATTTCCATTGTCTTTATCCCATGTGGACACTTGGTCACCTGCCAGAGGTGCTCCGAATCTGTTGAGAAGTGCCCTATCTGTTGTGCTGTCATCACTCAGAAAATTAAAACCTATAGCTCCTGAATCCTAGATTTCAACTCTAAGTCAAACTCTAACAGAAAAGCTGCATTCACAATCAGTTAGTAATAAGCATTCCGCAAAAGTGCACATATGAGTATATTTCATTAAAGACTTGTAAATGGATAAGTAGAGATAACAATTATATTGTTATATATTATATTATGATGAGTAATTTTGTTTGTTTGCCATTAAATACAGCAAAGATGCACAAGAGATGGAAAAAAACTAATTATGCTGAAAGGGAATCATAAGACATTTTTACTCACTATTCCTACTTTGTGTTCAGCCCACATAAACATAGGGCTGTTTACTAGAGTGTCCTGTGAGTAGGAGTACTTTATAGAGTAGGTACTTTATGATGGTAATTACTGTCTTCTGTCTGTGGGCAAGTGGGCCTCAGAGCAAACCTGGCCTATGCACACAACGAGAACATGGCATTCTTTACGTGGACTCCCAATAATGAGCGGCATTGCCAGGAATTAAACTGCAGCCAAACTCTGCATCTGCAGAAAAGCAGTAGACTGCAATCAGGTGATCTTAACTGGTTGAGCTTTCATGGAGCTGCTGTAAAAGGGATTTCATTGGAGAATCCCAGCTGACAGTGAAATTTACTGTCTAAAAGCACGGCCATGGAAATGCATATTTACGGCACAGTGAAGTTTAATCTCCACTCCTGTAGACATAGTGTTTTGTTAACAAAGTGCATTTCTCCAAAATGTAATTATTCTATATTTTTAATAACTCTGTTCATTGAATAACTTATTTGAATGCTGTTTTGTATTATGCTTTGTTCTCTTTGTATATAATGTGAGTAGTGCTAAAATAACTTCTTATTGATTATTTATGCAAATAGCTGTAATGCTAGGGGAGGTTTTGTGGACACAGATAAAATCTAAACCTACATGAAAGGAGATTTTCAAGGTGAAAAAAAAATCCATTGCAGTTTAGATTAAGGCTGAGCTTAATTCGTGTCCACAAAACCTGCCATATAAAGACTTTTATGTTTTTTCAGTTTAATCATGTGAATTATATCTGGACAATAAAAGTATAATATATATTTTACCTCATGCTGGTTCAAATTCATTTCTGTCTTTGTTGGGTGAGCCTCAATGGGAATCACAAAATCAGCAAACATTTGTCTCTGTACCAATACTGCAGTTTTTAGGAACAAACAAACATTGGCTGAAAAATATCTGCCAATATCAGGGGAAGGGGGGCTGACAAAGTTTTGAATATTGAATATTGAATATGTGATGAAACCAGCTTAGTAAATAGGTAAGAGGAAGAAGGTTCCTGTGAAAGTGTTTGTGCATGCAGTGAAAGCTGCTTGTATGCTAATGAGACGGGCAAATCAAAATGCCATATGATCATAGGCCGAGAACTGAGCAGAGTCAAGAGGGTGGTGTATAGTTCCACTGTGCAACCCCAGATAAAAATGTTTGATTAGTGGAACGTTACAAATTTGGATCTCAGAACGTTTAATGTTTCTATTTTATCTATTTATTTTTACGTTAAATATTTGTTTATTCTTATTTGAATTTGGGCGCTTCACAGTAGTTAGGCATATTTCAAAAAGTAATGCAAGTTCACGATTCAACTTTTTTATTATTCATGTAAATACAGAACCAATTTGATTATAGGTTTAAATAAATGCTTCAGTTCTTAAGTTTGGAAAAGATTTGATGTCACATTTGGTTAAATAGATCAGAGTGAATTCAGTGTGATTCTGTAGCAGTTTTATCAGCGTTTTTGTTGTGTTTTTGTATTTTTGGTTTTGGGAAAGATACTTCAGATGTTTTTGTAAAGCTTGTTTTTGTCTAACCTAGAATTCTGAGAAACTAATTATAACGTAGTGATGCAAACCATTACTACGTTACACATTTTCAGAACGTTCCTTGAACAGTACTTCTGCAACGTTACAAACTAACCCATCTGTAACTTTTTAAAAACACTGCTGAACCCCTATAACGCTCTCTGCTAGCCAGGGCATTGCTTGCACAAACTTAATCTTCATGGAAGAGTCACAAGAAGGAAACTTTACCCGCGACCTACTCATGAAACGTGATGTTAGAAGTACGCTACAGAACGTCTAGAGAAGGCAGATGAGTTTTGCGAACAAGTGCTGTGAACTGATGGACCCTAAATAGGACACATTTGCTTAAACCAGCAACTGTGCTTTTAAAGAAAAAAGGAAAACTGCATTTCATGAAAAGAACACCTTACCCACTGTGAAGCATTGAGTTGCTTTGGAGTTGTGTTGCTGCCAGTGGCACTGGCATTATTGCACAGGTGGAGGTGGATTCCACAAAATAACAGCAACTCCTGGATGCAAATGTCAAGCCATCTGTTGAAAGGCTGAAGCTGAGAGAATGAAGGTGTCTACAACAGGATACGGATCCCAAACACACCTCCAAATCCATCACAGACTACCTGAGGAGACACAAACAGGAGCTTTTGGAAAGACTGGCACAGTCCCCTGACCCAAACATCACAGACGCTTTGTAACAGACCTTGATCTTGCAGCTGTTCCTGCAAGACAACCTAAGAAAATAGAAGTAAAGCATTTTGCAAAGCAGAGGAGATCAAATCCAACTACATTAACTGAAAGACTTTAATGGGCTACAGAAAGTGTTTGCAAGCTCTGATAATTTCTGCCAAAGGGGTGTTATGAAGTACTTCTAGGACATTCTGGAGATTGATTCCAGATTCCCTGTTTACATGATGTGGAATGGTTTCAGGTCCAGTGCTATATGGTATTCCACTTCAAATGCAAGCCTCCTGCACTTTGGCAAAAGGATGGTGCACTAAATTCAGGGTTGTTGTAAATTGACACTATTTTCCATGGAACAAAATCAGCAGTATCAGTATCTGATTACACCGCTTCCTAATGGTACCGAGCACAGAAATCCTTCTGTAAGGAGTACAGTGAACGTTATCTGATTTTGTGTTAGGGGGAAAAGGCTTCTATTTCCTACAATGCAAAAAGTGTAAAGAAATAGAACCTCATTTGCTTAAAGTATAGTTTAAGGCCTTACTAAGAGTGCTGGTGAGGTCTTGAGGAAAGGACATTTATCTAGGTTCAGCATGGGGGGGGGGGGATGCCTCTTCCTAGGCCTACATTCATGTGAAGAAAATCCTGAATTTCTGGTCATTGTCCAGGTGTACTCTGGCAAACTTTAGTCCTGCCCTGAAGTTCTTTGACGGCGAAGGATTCAACCAGAGGTCCCATGGTGACATTTTAAGACTGTCAGAGTATCCTCTGGTCTGCTCTTGGGCTGAACTTTCTGAGACTGCCTGACCTGACCATATTGTTGGCAGTTGTTTCACTTGTAAAATATTTTTTGGACATTGGAATTGTCCTGAGATCTTTTTTAAATCCACTCTCAGACTCTGTAGATATGAGCGTCTACAGCCTACAGCCTCAAGAGCTCTATGGTTCTGGCCATAGTGATCCCACTTACTTCACTACAACAATCAAGAGTAAACCAAACTAAATGTCTGAGGTTTAAATAAGACAGGCTCCTCTAAAATCCCTCTTGAACAATGTTTTAATCATTTGCTGCAGATGTGGTGAACCCGATTCTAATTGTAGGAATCTTTAAGTAGTAGTAAATAACTTCTCCATCACATTTTACAATAGTGTGTACATTTACTACCTTCATCTCTCAAAATTGCTACAATTAAGATCAAATACCATATGTTTTTTACTGCACAGGTGGAGATGGAGGTGGATTCCACAAAATAACAGCAACTCCTGGATGCAAATGTCAAACCATCTGTTGAAAGGCTGAAGCTGAGAGAATGAAGGTGTCTACAACAGGATACGGATCCAAAACACACCTCCAAATCCATCACAGACTACCTGAGGAGACACAAACAGGAGCTTTTGGAAAGACTGGCACAGTCCCCTGACCCAAACATCACAGACGCTTCGTAACAGACCTTGATCTTGAAGCTGTTCCTGCAAGACAACCTAAGAAAAGCAGAGCAGAGGAGAGGAGATCACATTCATAAGCAGTAATAAATGATTGTGCCTTTTTTGTGCAATAAGTGCATTTTTGTATCTCTCAATACTGATACAATTACAAGCAGTAATCCATGTGTTTAAATAAGACAGCTTTTTATGGGGTGTCCTAATTTTTCACATCATTCTACACTGTGAATCTGACTTGACCATTAGATGTCACCCCTTATCCGCTCCAGAGGGTCACAGCCATCTAACCACCAGGTGGCAGCTTCGTACTGTTTCCCATCTCAATCATCGAAACAACAAACCAAACGGAGCAAGCGGGGTGAGAGAGAGAGAGAGAGCGAGAGAGAGAGAGAGAGAGAGAGAGTCTCTAAAACAGCTTCTGACCGCCACTTTCAAACTACGTCCATGAATCAGTCTCGGATATTCGTTCAGAGCAAGCAGCGCTGATCGAACTCGCCCAGAAGCCGCGCAGTCGCCGGATCCAACCCTGGCAAATAGGTAAGTTGTAAAATGGCGGAAAACGTTTATAGAAGTTGGTCGGGTTAGCGATATTTCGTGCTGGTGCGCCGAGCTGCAGCTAGCGCTGGTTTAGCTGGGCGGTCAAATACGCGGGGACTGGTTCCGACAGGAGAGAGGGGTCGGTCTAGCCTGCTAAAACAGAGGCTATCTTAACCACGTAGCACAAACTGGGTAGACCGCGCCGTATAAAGCTCGTATTGTGTGTTAGCTAGCTATAAAGGTTGGAGAATCCCAGCCATTTTTTTTTCCATCGTCGGTCACTTCCGCGGTATTTCTGTGAACTGTTTTGTTGACGTGCCTGGCTAGCCTGCTAACTCAACACGGCGAGCTAACCAGCAGCCACCATGGCGAAACTGGAACACACACATTCAGAAGCAAGATGGAGGACGGGGATGCGATGTTTTCCCCCCTCACGTGAAAAGGGAAATTTTGTTGTCGGCTGAGCGAAAAAATATCAGGCGTTTGATGGCTCGTGTTGAACTCACATGGTTGGCAGATGCATTTAGGGGGGGATAAACGCGAGTTAATCGTAACGTGACTTGGGCGGCTTGCGTTTACAATGACTGAATGTGCGCTGAGAGCCAAAATGGAGAATCCCGAAAACAGCTGCTGGATTGGTTTCAAGATGGAGATTTTTTTCCCTCTCTCTCTTTCTCTCCGAGTCCCCTCGAAAACTTGTTTATCCCAGCGAATTGATTTCTTCTTTCTCTGCGAAATGGACTGAAATCAAGTTATTTGCGACATCAAGAGTGCGAAGTCGGTGTTATGCTTCACAGCAAGGAAGAAACCAACTGAAATTGCTGTGTGAAACATGATGATTGATCAGGGGGAGTTTGTGTCCATCCGTTGTTTCCGTCCCACTACAGCAGCGCTAACACGCTAACCCTGACCGGGCTTCGCTCGACTCGGTGTCGGGCTGCTGTGTGTAGTCGGCTGGCTGGCTGGCTGGCTGGCTGGCTGGCTGGCTGGCTGGCTGGCTGGCTGGCTGGCTGTCTCTGTGCAGCTGGTGTCGGGGATTGTATCCTAACTGGCTAATTGCGTGCACAGCACTTCAGATGTGACCTGTGTTAACTCCTGAACGTTGGCTAACTAGCTATACCTATTTATCTAGCTATCTATCTAGTTAGGTCGGGGGACATGGCCAGTCTTGCTGACGCTAGCTATAGCTAACTTTGCAGAGGATGTCCAGGCCGAGCGAGTGCGTAGACTCAACAAATGTTTTGACAGTCGCCGGTAACAAAGCTAATAGCTAGCTAACGTTGCTAAGCTATTAAAAAACCCCTCCTCCGGGCTTTGCTGTTACCTGTTCACTCCACAGACCTCCCCCGATTAAATTAGCCGAGCGTTTGCGAAAGCCCGTCTACTTGTCTAGCTACATTTCTGCTGTGGAGGTAGAGGTAGCGACCTTTGCCGTAGCCGAGCCGGACTGTCACGGCGGCCGTGTCGTAATTGTTGTTAGCTTAATTTGGCGCCACTTTTCGAGGAGTGCGTTTTTTCCAATTTCCCTGACCGAAGTGTTTCCTAATGTCACAGCTGTGGCTCATTTTTCGCAGTGACCTTCTTCCTCACGGTTTCCCTCGCTCCGTGCTCGGAGGTTACAGCCTCTTTTAGTGTTACAGTGTTACTCTGTGGACGTTACATAACCGCAGCAGTGCTGCGCCGCAGATACAGCTTGCTACTAGCAATCTAGCTATGGGTTTTAGGACACTAGCTCCAGCTCCAGGTTGCTTCGTAAGTGCGTGTGAGATCGTAGTGCTAGTTGTGGCCAGAGAGATGTCCTAGAGTTTATCCATCCGCGCATCTGCTGAAGTTTGGAGTCTTGATGGCTAGCTACGAGGTTCGGCACAGCATCCATTAACGTTGTTCGTCTTACAAACTGTAGTTACCATATTCAGCCCCATTCAACTAAATGGGGAAGAAATCCCAAGTGGTCATTGGTGTTACTGTGTTAATGTCTGTGTATAGTTTTATTATCTAACGTTAATTCATAATGATGATAAAGTCTTATGCTGTACTCGCAGTTTCTCCTTCCTCGGAGGTAGCTATCTAGCTAGCGCTGGCTAGCTAAACGTTGCACAAGTACCGTACGCCACACCCAGTTTACACTCCAGTACTGCGCTGAAGTTTTGGTGTGGCTTGTGAATCTCACTGTAGCCGCTACCGTTACCCCTAAACCCTCACCGTTTTGTTGAAGGTGATTTAGGATGGCACTAAATCCAGAGAGAATTATACACCCTTGTTTTATATGTAAATATGCTTGAGTGCTCCCCCTCTCTCGCTCTCTCTCTCTTTCAGCCTTGACTTGTTTCCTTTTCCCAGTTATTCGTGTTTACGTCCACGGACGCGAATACTGATCTCTGATTGGGCGCGGTAAGCCGAGGGGCGGGACGATTAGCGCCTTATTTGGGCGTCAGAGGCAGACAGCTCCCATGCATGTTTCCTGGAAACCGTGGAGACGGAATGTCCAATGAGCTCTCCGCGAAGTGGGCGCGGACACGCCCCCTTGTTTTCATCTCCGTCGGCGAGCACATTTCCAGGCATATGGCTTTCACAGCACGGCGAGGAGCTGTGCTCAACCGCGGTCCACGGTGCCCTACTCTAGTTATGCAATACGCAGCCATTCTCTGTTTTCTTTTTTCTGCTGTGTAGTAACATTTCCCTCCACGTTTCACTGTAGATGGTCAGTTCGTACTCCAGTTGGTCTATCCCAGTCCGGACCTAACGGGCGGTGCATTGTTTTGGATGCTGTGACACATCCACTCAAGTGTGTTTTATTTATGTGATTACTTTTTGGGAATTAGGTGATTGCAAATTTTGAAAAAAAGGTGATTCAAGACTTTATCACACTTCCTATTTATATTTTACCATGACAAATAAAAGGTGCAGTCAATGTTTTCAGCTGTATAAAACCATTTGGCTGCAGGGGAAATAAAATGATTCAGGTTTCCATTTATGCAGACAAATAAACAAAATGACACATGCTTCTAATTATAACTACTTATATTATAAAGTGGACATCTCACCACAGATAACTTAATAAAGTAATGTAATGTAATAAATGGCTGCAGCGTATGTCATTTCATTCACTTGTTAACTGAATTCCTGAAGTATTGAGTAAAGCATCTAGTAATTGTGTGTGTGTGTGTGTATGTGTATATATATATATATATATATATATATATATATATATATATATATATATATATATATATATATATATATATATTAGTACACACACACACACACGTTACTAATAAAATTATGTCCGCTTATGTGTGAGAGTTAAATAACTAATTGCATACTTGGGCTGGACAAAAAGGTAAAAATGTGAGATTACAGTATTCAGACATTTTCATGATGCATAATATTAATTGCGATGCACGTGATTGCAGAAAACAATGCGCTGGTAGCAACAGATTTGTCAATTGTAAATATGTTGATAGAGGTCTCTTTTTTCTGGTTTGCTAAAGTGCAGCTTAGTATACAAAGAAGGTCGTCTCACCTCTATACTTTAGTGGCTGACAGACTAAAATCTGTTTTCTGTCAATAGGGCTCTCAGTGTCTACTAACTACATTGTTTCTGCAGAGTGAATGCCAAAGATTGCAGATTTCACATTTGGCTCATTCTCCAGTCTTAATCATATACTATGTGGTTGGCCTCACGCGGCTGCAGTTTTTTGTTGAGATGCTGTATGGATTGCTGTGTTTATGTTCAGCAAGGGGTAGTTCTGGGCTGCAACATAGACTGCGTATATCAGTAGAGCTGCTTAAGTAATGGTTCAGCAGAAAATGGAAATATTCTGATGAGCACTAGGGATGCAACGATCCATCTTTTTCTGTTCAGATACCGATACATGAACTTTGCATGCCGATCTGAGACAGTTGTTGAAATAATAAACCATATACCTGAACATCTGGGAGAGACTTGAGACATCAGGATTGACCATCATTACTATAACAAATGATGACTGATACAAATTAACCCAATTTCTGTTTATTGGTCACTAAAATTAGTAACTGTGCTGAACCTCGACACTGTTGTCTGGGCTCAGGAATTTTTTTTATTCTGAAATCTGTGGGACTAAAGATGAGCAAGCAGCTCCTCCCTTCTCAGTTCTCCTTATATGGATGACAAGCGGGATTACTCGCTGATAGATGACCGGTTGAGGGCAGATGGGGGAGTCTTGCTCTTTGCTATGATATGTGTATGAGGTCTGTAGGTTGCTCTGGTCCTGGGTTATAAAGCCGGGTTCTGTGAATCAATCTGTCCTTTGGATCAGACTAATTATCCGATACCTGGTCACCCAAGATATGTTTGATTACTAATGCTTCTTTAGTTTAGTTTGTTTAGTGTAAGAGATGGTAGGCGAACATTGCTAACAGACACTCACCACATTTTCAGTCAATCTCATTAAAAAAAAAAAACAGATTTTTTTAACAAATTACTTATCAGAGCTACATAAGCAAGTAAAAGACAGATTATTTAACAGTGTGGATGGGCCTTATTTAAACATTTAAGCTAAAATTAAACATTTGTTCCAGAGCTGTCTCACCATTCGACTGTGAAGTTTTCTTATTTTAGACTAAAGTAAATCCTAAACCACATTTGTCTACTAACTAAACTAATCAGGATGTATTTGGAAAGTGGGGGGGGGGGGGGGGGGGTGAGGGATTGGTGACAGTGCACTGTTTGCAATGATGGCCATGCATTTCTGGTTCAACACAAAAGAATTAGATACCAAACATGGCTGATCAACTAAATTTGAAGTAAATGAGACATTATGTTAAGGCATGTAAGGCTGAAACCAGCATTATGGTATATAATGAAATTTGAAGGCCTTACTTTGAAGATTTTCATGAAGGAAAAAATCTGCTTTTTCTCCTTCTCTACTTTAATGTTTTTTTTTTTGTTTTTTTTTTTTTTTTTTTTTTTTTTTTTTTTTTTTTGTCCATAAAGTCTTTTTTCCCCTTCTCTTTGTAAAGTAGCAACTTTAGCGGTGGAATCTGCTGTAAGGGAAATTGGACTTATCTTTAAAGCCACAGCACATTCTCATATCCCTGTTTCTTCCTGTTAAATAGTTTCTCTCTCAGTCAGGGATGCAGCTCCCACATGGTCCAGCACTCACAAAGTGCAGGGACTCAAAAGTAGTGCAACATTGCTCCCCTACTGGCCGTAATGTGACCAGGGCTTCAGTAGAAATTATATTTTGAAGCGTTTTGAAATTGCTCCCTGTATAATTTAGGGTTTTTTCCCTTCCTTTTCATTCCCCACATTTCACAAGATCTTTACAGCATTGTCGGTGCACTGAAGTCAATTATGTGTTGACTATTTATGTATTTATTTATTTGTTTGTTTGTTTTAATTTATTTATTTGTTTGTTTAAGCTTTACAGTCCTCTTGTTAATCATGAGTATTCTTTCTGGTGCTGTGTCTCATGTGGAGCTATGTCTTGGGTTTTAGGTCGTATAACCCAAAGGTACCCACTGCTTGTGTTAACTCAAGATTAACTGAAGTCTTTGACGAGGGGAAGGTGGTCCAGAAGATGTTAAAGAAATGATAGCAGCACCAGAATTACCAACGGATTTCCATTATCCTCAGTAAGTGGATCTTAATCTGTTCATTTGCACTTTGGAGTGGAACTTGTGGTGAAACTGGTGGTTTGCCCACATGTCAAATTTGCACCCTCTTCCACTTGCCCAAGTGTAATCAGCCAAGACATGCTTGGTGTCTGATGCCTTTTTTATGATTTATTTATTTATTTATTTATTTATTTATTTTTTTTGTGCACTGGACCTGTGAGGCTACAAGTAACAAAAGCTTAAAGCCGAATCTTCACACCTTTGCCTCAAACCATGTCTAGTTGTAAAGTAATCTTGGTTGTGTGGTTTCCTGCATTGTATCATCTACCAGTATCTAAAAATCAATCTTTTTGCAGCATTGCAAAGCTCTTCAACTGTGTAGTGCATTTCCTCTTTCTATGTTTTATTGCTTAAATGTGTGTAATTCAGGTTTGACCAGACAACCAGTGTATGAATCCTCTCGTTGTAAAGGTCTTTCTGGTTAGCAATCAATTTAAGGAGTACAATGTTGAGTTGCAAGAATTGCACGGTTCATATTTTACAGATTAGGCTGGTCTTAAATAACAGTTTATTTGCAGGATTAATTGAATTGCTTTTGTGTAAAACAGGGACACAGACACTCGTTTCTCATCAGATACCGACTTTGATGATCCTGATGGGAGAATTGCAGCCCAGGGGAAAGGGAAGGTATGCTCCTTTTTGACTCCGCTTCATCTGTAGACCCTGACCTTATTGATGAGCAAACGGCTTTTACAAAGTCCATGTAGATAACCTTATCTGAAGACCGCATTATGCCCATTGATTCGCCATTGTGATCAATGGTCTTGTGCCATACAAAAACAATGGTCAAATCAGTTCTTCTTTTATATCACAAATATAATTTCCTTAAAGTTGGAAATCTGCTTACATTTATCATTTATTCATGAAGTTGGTCACATAAGTTTGCCTCTGTTTGTTGACATATAATGACACTGTGTTTTAGGTGAAGAAGGGGAAGAAGGCCCCCGGGGAGAAGGGAAAAGGAGTGGGTAAAGGTGCCGGCCGCTTAAATGGACACCACCAGGAAAATGGCATGGAGAATGTCATGCTTTTTGAAGTGGTCAAGCTGGGGAAGAGTGCCATGCAGGTCAGTGGACATGTTACAGAGCACAGCCGTGCTCATGGTTTCATGTATAAAGTTGCACGGTCTAGTGTCTTGTGGTCTAGCAGATGTTAAGCTTTCTCTCTACCTCCAATCCCTCAGTCTGTCGTGGATGACTGGATTGAGTCATACAAGCACGACAGAGACACAGCACTCCTCGACTTGATCAACTTCTTTATCCAGTGTTCAGGCTGCAAAGGTAAGATGGCTTTAGCAGAGTGTAATGATGGTTTATTCAAGGTGCTTGGAGTTAACAATGACTAAACAATGACCTTGTTATAAGCTTGTATTACGTTCAGGAATGTTCCAACCGATTATTATTTTAGGTGTTGTGAGTGGCGAGATGTTTCGGCACATGCAAAACTCTGAGATCATCAGGAAGATGACCGAAGAGTTTGATGAGGTAACATTTTGGGTTTTTGTAAAGCATCCTTTAGTGGTGATCTCATGCACTTCATGATTTTTATTTTTTTTACCTTACTCTCCAGTGCTAAATAGGCACATTGTATATGTCCCCATAGGACAGTGGAGATTACCCTCTCACCATGGCCGGACCACAGTGGAAGAAGTTCAAGTCTAGTTTCTGCGAGTTCATCGGTGTACTGGTGCGACAGTGTCAGTACAGCATCATCTATGACGAGTATATGATGGACACAGTCATTTCTCTACTCACGGGTCTCTCGGATTCCCAAGTGCGAGCCTTCAGGCACACCAGCACTCTTGCAGGTCTGATATGGACAAAAGTATTGGGACACTTGATCATTTATTGTGTCTTCCGAAATCAAGAGTGTTTATCCTGCATTTGTACCCCTCTAGGTTTGTGCTTATCTGCTCCAGAGAGCCCTATTCTGTTGCTTCTCTGTGTGTCTGTGTGCGCTCGTGTATTTGTACATTTGTGTCAGCAATAGGTACAGCTTAAAGTAGCAGAGTTCTTTTATTTGAAGGACGTTAATGTGTCTCGCTGATATGAGCTGGTGCTCGTGGTCAGCAACTAACCCTTGTTCCTATGTGCATCTAACCCTTGTTCGCACAGCCATGAAGCTGATGACCGCTCTGGTGAATGTAGCGCTGAACCTCAGCATTAACATGGACAACACGCAGCGCCAGTACGAAGCCGAGAGGAATAAGATAATTGGCAAGCGGGCAAACGACAGGTTGGAGCTGCTCCTGCAGAAACGCAAGGAGGTAAGCCTGACATTGGGCCTCCTTGTTTAGCTCTTGCCCCATGCTCGAACATATTGAATAACAGCATAATGGCATGGTGTTTCCATTCCTCATCTTAATTGACAATCAAAGGACAATCACATCATTTTTTTTTTTTTTTTTAGAATTATTATTATTATTATTATTATAAAGCCACAGAGAACAGGTGGCTTCAACTTAGTCAGGATGGTTGCAAGTAGCAGAGCTATCTTTGGTTGGCATTCTAATAGTAATTAACTCTTCAGTTACGTAAGGATAGTCCTGCTGGGGTGCCATCTGTGTGATTTATGCTCAGGCGGATGGGTGAGAGATATTGGGGGAACTGACCATTGACTGTCATCTCCAGAACCACACAGAGTAGTGTTATTTAATACGTAGTGAGATTCTGATCCTGATTATCCCAGAGCACTTAAGAAGCCTAACAAACCTGCTGTTCTGTTTTGATTTTTTTTTTTTTTTTTTTTTTTTGCTATTATTGACTTTCCTTTTTGAAATTACAAATCTGTGAGAGTGAATGTAGACAGTGACACCATATATGGTGCAGAAGTTAAACTGCTTTGTTGAATAATTCGAATTAGAACTTCATCTTGAAGTAAAGCCCTCCACCGTTTTCACTACTGTCTCTAAACTGTTGCTGCGTTCCAAAGCCAAGGTAGGGCTGGTCCTGAGTAGAACTACCCTATAAAAACTCCTCCTTGGTAGTCATTCGGTCACACAAATGGAACAGTCTAACCAGCCTGACGTCACTGGAAAGGGCTGGCCTCTTGCTTTTAAATTTATTCACAGAAATAATACTCTGCTCTGGAGGCGTCAGTTTTCACTGTCATCGTGGTGCAGTTTCCCCCCGTGTGTGTGTGTGTGTGTGTGTGTGTGTGTGTGTGTGTGTGTGTGTGTGTGTGTGTGTGTGTGTGTGTGTGTGTGTGTGTGTGTGTGTAACTGAGGGCTGAGAAATATACATTCTTTGTGTCCTCCAAATCACTCAGGATTGTGGGCTGCGCTTCCTTCACTTTGGATTAGCCTTCAATGCTGTAGTGGCCACAAAGTGCAGCATAGGCTTTGAAACGCAGCTCATGTGTATGAGAGAAAATGGGCTTCGTTTGTGCTCTTCGTTTGTGAGATCAGAGGCCTCAGTGCTCCTTGTCAAAAAGCTAAATCTAGAACCCTGTGTAATATAATGGTGATATAGTGTTGTCTTCGTTTCTTTGCAGCTTCAAGAAAACCAGGATGAAATAGAAAATATGATGAATGCAATTTTCAAGGGTGTCTTCGTTCATCGATACCGGTATGCCCTCCTGACAACTGCATTTGAAATTATAACAGCAGTAATCAGTAAAGATTAGAGCAAGTCTTAGACATCATAGACATGACCAAAGTGTTGCATAAAGAGGACACTGGTCAAAAATTGTCAAAAGTGTGTTTTGAGGGGACAGCATGAATAACCCTCTTCAGTGGCAGGTCTGTAAGATTTTGAAATCTGCAACACCAGTAGTGATGATCATGTTAATCACTGGGCTGTATGTAGACTTCAGTTACTGATTGTGTCTTGTTTCCACTACAGAGATGCAATAGCAGAGATCCGAGCGATCTGCATAGAAGAAATCGGAGTGTGGATGAAAATGTATAGCGACGCCTTTCTCAACGACAGCTACCTAAAGTATGTGGGCTGGACCATGCATGACAAGGTGAGGCTGAGTAGCTGTTTACTGAGCCATGTGACTTGTATTACAGCGAGACCTGTCTGTATAGTGAGTGTAGAGCCTCAGCTTGTCTCTGCTCTCTCCTACAGCAAGGTGAAGTGCGGCTTAAATGCCTGACTGCTCTACAGGGCCTCTACTACAACCGTGAGCTCAATGCCAAGCTGGAGCTGTTCACCAGCCGCTTCAAGGTGAGGGCCATCTGCAGCACATTTCCATCCCAAATAAGCAGCAAATCAAATTAATTAATAAATAAAATTACTTCAGCAAATGTGGATATAATTGTTTTGATTGATATTATTAAGAACATTAAATATCTGAATAGAAATATATAACTGGTGGAAAGATGAACATAGTAGTGTAATATGTGGACATATTTAATAATTAGTCATAATCAGTCATTAGACATAATTAGTATTTTTCTTTGGACACTTAATTAGTGCTTGAAACCTGGTTCAAGTTGATGCATTATTAATTAATTAGCCCAATATGTAGATATTTTATTAATGTCATTATTTTATTATTTTTATAGTAACTGTTAACTGTCTGTTTCAGGACCGCATTGTGTCTATGACCCTGGACAAGGAGTATGATGTCGCTGTCCAAGCAATAAAACTGCTCACACTCGTGTTACAGTAAGTACAGTAAGGTCAGATGGGGCCTGACGTTCCCCCCCCCCATACTCCCCTATGTACAGATGGCGCATGTAATTAAGGCCATGAGCTGACGTGATTCTGGTGTTTGGGTTTTCAGTAGCAGTGATGAGGTCCTGACTGCGGAGGACTGTGAGAGCGTCTACCACCTGGTGTACTCTGCCCACCGGCCGGTTGCCGTGGCGGCGGGAGAGTTCCTCTTCAAGAAGTGAGCCCAGCTTTCGGTTCTCTTTTCTCTGACGAGACAAGGTGATGAGTTGTAGTAGTGCTGAGTTGTAGAACAATTATTTAAGCTCCTCGAGTTACTCAGTTGGCTCTGTGTTTGAGTTCTCCTCAAGTCACATGGCTTTAGTATGTTTTTAGTATGACAGTACATGAACACACAGTACTACCAGAATACAAAACGTCTTCAACAGAAGTTTAGTTTTAGTAAATTTTTGATTAATTGCCTGACCCTAAGTTGTAGGGTAGCTGTCATAATTGAGGTTCACGTTTTTAAAAGTGGGTTTTATCCTTCCTTGTTCATCAAGTATTTGTTCAATCTTGCTGATTCTCTGATGTCAATGTGGGTCTGGAATGTACACAGCGAACCACAGTCACGACCCCCCATGACTGAAGGCTTGGCAACAGTTTACAACTAGCCTAAGGGGCAGTTGGCAGTGTTTTAAAATAGATGCGGGGTCCGCTCTGGACACCTCTTTTGTTTTTGCTCCTCAATTCCTTTGAGCACATTTATAAAAAAAAATCATACGTCCTTGAAGATGACAGACTTCGACCGATTTCTGGGGCACAGGCTGAAGTGAGGGTGGAGAGAAATCGAGGAAACCTCAATTAGATTTGTAATATTTACCTGTAGAGTAGAGAAAAGGGGGCATAGTAAAACATACTGATCACAAGGAGGTACGCTTTCCTAATATGTGCAAACATGGCACTCTTGAGGCCCTGCGTGTTTAAGTGTTCCAGTGTATTTTAGTGTAGGGTTATGATTGCAACCTCTGGAATGAAGGGAAAACCAACATGTTTTGGACACAAATGTAGATTGTAGATTGTAGATTGTTCTCCATTTTCAGTATACAAGCATTGCTTTTCCACAGTAGAAGAATTCCTTGAATATTACTTGTCATGTCCTTTGCAGGCTTTTCAGCCATCGAGACGTAGAGGATGACAGCATGCCTAAGAGACGAGGCAGACAGTCTCTGAATGCCAACCTCATCAAAACCACAGTTTTCTTCTTCCTGGAAAGTGAAGTGAGTCTCAGTAACATACTAAACTTCATTTAGCTTCTGCCCTGTGTGTTGTCAGATTGATTACTGGTCAGAATAAGCTAGCTCTTATTTGTCCTTTTGTTTCTGGACTTGCTAGAATAGATAAATACAAGCCAAACGGAAGGCCTACGTGCTTAGTGGTAACAATGATTTTCCTCTGTGTTCTGCTCAGCTGCATGAACATGCTGCATACCTGGTGGACAGCATGTGGGAGTGTGCTTCTGAGCTACTGAAGGACTGGGAGTGCATGATCAGCCTCCTGCTGGACGAGCCTCTGCCTGGAGAGGAAGGTTTGTACAAACAAATGTTAGTAGAAAGGACAGTTTCCAGATGAGGCATGCTTTGCTGTTCTACACAACAAGAACGGAAGTGTAGATGTTTCCTGAACCATGCAGCTCCTCATTTCTACATGCACCACTGTTGCCGTTCTGTTGTACACTACTAATAAAAAGTTGTATGATGTTTAGCTCTGTCAGACAGGCAGGAGACTGCCCTCATCGAGATCATGCTCTGTACCATCCGGCAGGCTGCTGAGTGCCATCCTCCTGTGGGTAGAGGCACTGGCAAGAGGGTAAGAGAACTATCTGTATAAAACGTCAATGGTGGTGGTCCATCTAAGAAAAGAAACGTAAAGAGAAACCTATTATAAATGAATGAATTCTGATCATCTCCATGTCCTGTTTGTGAGCTATGTGTATACATACGGATTAGCAAACTCCTTTTGTTCCAGGTACTGACGGCTAAAGAAAAGAAAACTCAGCTCGATGACCGGACGAGAATGACTGAGCTCTTTGCAGTAGCACTTCCACCTTTACTTGCAAAGGTAAACAGTAATGTTTTGTATTGTTTTTTTGTTTTTTAATAAAAAGGGTCAAATGAATTTTGTAATTCTGTAGCAATTAATTTGAACATGTTTTTTTTGTTTGTTTTGTTTTTGTAAATATCTAAATTATTATTTTTTTGCTCCACAGTACTCAGTGGATGCAGAAAAGGTCACCAACCTGTTGCAGCTGCCGCAGTACTTTGATCTGGAGATATATACAACAGGACGTTTGGAAAAGGTGAGCCATACCACCAATTGGTTTGAGTTTGTGCATAGGTACTGACAGAATTCTCGAATGTTTCGAGACATGTAAACCAGGCCTTATGCAGCATTTAATGCAGTGCTGTTTGTGTCTTCTCTCCCTCAGCATCTAGAATCACTTCTAAGACAAATCAGGGATGTTGTGGAAAAGCACACGGACACTGATGTGCTGGAGGCTTGCTCCAAGACCTACCATGCTCTCTGCAACGAAGAGTTCACAATTTTCAACAGGGTGGACATTGCCCGCAGCCAGCTCCTGGATGAACTGGTGGACAAGTTCAACAGGCTACTAGAAGACTTTCTCCAGGAGGTGAGCAAAAAAAGGGCAGATAGCTACAGCACAAGTTTCAGGCAAGACTGCAGTGTTTGTAATTACAAAAGGGGAAGGGGAGATATTCTGTGAATCTTTGTTTTCTACACCAATGTGATTAGGATGCCAACAAGCTTATTACACTAAGGTTACAGTTATGTATGTTCATAGTGAAAATAAGACTTGAAAAATGGGATGAATTGTACTGCAGTAAAGCCGAAGAGCATATGTGAAATTATTCTAGTTATTTAAAAATGAACATCTTCCTTAGGGAGAAGATCCAGACGAAGATGATGCTTATCAGGTCTTATCTACGCTAAAGAGGATCACTGCATTTCATAAGTAAGTACCTTTCTTTTCTTTTCTTTTTCTTCCAATACAGTTGTTTGGTGTATCATTTAAGTAATTTCCCATGCTCTCTACCTCTCTTCTCAGTGCTCATGACCTTTCCAAATGGGACCTGTTCACCAGCAACTATAAGTTACTCAACACCGGCATTGAGAACGGGGACATGCCTGAGCAGGTGCCAAGTTTGAATTGCTGTTGTGATTGTGTTGAAAGTACAATGCCACTTGAATTAGAGTAACCGAGTCTTTGTCTCTCTGGGTCATTTCAGATCGTCATCCACGCACTGCAGTGTACACACTATGTGATCCTCTGGCACTTAGCCAAAGTCTCAGAGGGAAGCTGCAGAAAGGTAAAACTGCATTTCTGGTTTTTTTTTATTTCTTTATTTTCCCCCCTGTGTTAGTTTTTAATCTATATTGGTTCTATTTAGGAGGACATGGTGACTCTGAGGAAGCAAATGCGAGCGTTCTGTCTCATGTGCCAGCGTTATTTGGCTAGTGTCAACACCGCTGTCAAAGAACAGGTCAGTGCAAGAGATCGGAGAACAGAGGTCCGCTGGTACATGCTTGCGTCCTCAAGCCCCATTATAAAGACACTTCTACTTTACTGGCTCTTCTGCTGCAGGCCT
This sequence comes from Salminus brasiliensis, assembly GCF_030463535.1. NCBI lineage: Eukaryota > Metazoa > Chordata > Actinopteri > Characiformes > Bryconidae > Salminus > Salminus brasiliensis. The sequence goes on from NC_132896.1 coordinate 12,078,660, forward strand.
TCACCATCCTGTGTGACCTGCTGATGATCTTCAGTCACCAGATCATCTCTGGAGGGAGAGAGATTCTGGAACCTCTGGTCTACACGCCGGAGGCTTCCCTGCAATCTGAACTGCTCAGCTTCATCCTGGATCATGTCTTCATTGACCAGGACGAGGACAACAACAGCACAGGTTTGGCCTGTTACCCTCTTCACACTAATTTCAGTGTGGCAGATCCTGTGAAGTGTGGGCAAAGGCTACCATGGGTGGTTTCTGCTCTGTACGTTTTGATGCTTTTGGCTGCTGGATGAAACTGGCTTTAGGTCATTTGTAATAGTTACAGACAGAATAGCAGTTCCAATCCAATGTACACACCCAGCTGACCCCTGTGTGTCTGCTCAGCTGGTCTGACAAGTTGGCAATGAGAATGCATGTGTACAATAAGAAGTTCTGTTGGTAGCTGAAATTTGAGAATGCTGGAATGCCAATATGAACCCTTTTGAATAAGCTTTGCAATTGCAGTTTGGAGGAAGGGTTATAAAAATGCACTGCTATTAGAGAGAATTCCAGGCTAGTTGTTTATTCATTTTGAAAGTGATTTGAAAGTGATTTGCCCTGTCCTGTTTAAGATGCATGTCTTGTATATTTATATATTTTAGAGTTAGTCTATGACTGCTTTTATCTGGCCAGGAAAATTAAGAATGAAGATCTTACTTCACACTCTGGCATCAGTGTGTACAGTGTTAGGAGCGATGTAAATATGGGTCACAGTTTGTAACTCTGTCACCACAAGGGGGAGACGGTGCTCTTTTTTTAAATATATATTGGTAATTCAGAAACTCACTAAGGGCTGGTTTTCCCAAGTACTCTTTGCTGAAGAAAAACGGACGTTTAGAGGGTGAAATTGGCTCCCGTTTCATTGGTGTAAGAACTTGCTTTGTACAGTAGTTGAAACCTACTGTAATTGAAAGACAAGACTTGGAATTTTGGGTAATGTTGGTTTGTTTGTTTTTAGTTAGCTGGCATGTTGTTAAATTTTAACATGACATGATTTGAGGACCATCTTGGTTTCCCAGATATAAATTATGGCATAATTGTAGTGCTAATGGTATATCACCTGGGCTTAATCTGAGTCTGCGGAAACTTCTCCTGCCTGTTTAGGGTTACTCAGATGTTTTTCCTTACATGTCTTGTTTGAACAGACGGACAGCAGGACGACGAAGCCGGAAAAATAGAAGCTTTGCACAAAAGACGCAACCTGCTCGCAGCTTACTGCAAGCTCATCATCTACAACGTGGTGGAGATGAAGACTGGGGCTGACATATTTAAGCAGTATATGAGGGTGAGTGCTACATTTTATTTTCTATTCCTTGAACATTAATAAGGCCTGGTACAGATAGTGGAGTTGCTCACATTGTACTGTTCTTTTCTCTTAACAGTATTACAATGACTATGGAGACATCATCAAAGAAACCATGAGTAAAACGAGGCAGATTGACAAAATACAGTGTGCTAAAACGCTCATTCTGAGCTTGCAGCAGGTAAGTGGATGATGTCAGCTGTACAATTGCAGAATGAATGGGCTTTGTTATGCTAGAAGACATGGATGTTCACAAAATACCTTTCTCCTGCTTTTTCCCTGTTTAGTTGTTCAATGAGATGCTCTCAGACCTGGGTCCAGGTTTTGACCGCTCGTCGTCGGCCTTCTGTGGCATTAAGGAGCTGGCTCGCCGTTTCTCGTTGACCTTTGGCCTGGATCAGCTGAAAACCAGAGAGGCCATCGCCATGTTACACAAGTATGGTTCTCTCCTAAATTAGTGCGGTCTTGGATTGTGCTGTCCTGTTGGTCTGGGGTGTAACTTTGCTGTGACTGAATCCGTCTGTGTTACTCTGTGCTTGACCTGTAGGGATGGGATCGAGTTTGCTTTCAAGGAGCAGAATCCTCAGGGAGAAGGATATCCTCCCTTAAACCTGGCTTTCCTGGACATCCTTAGCGAGTTCTCATCTAAGCTCATGAGACAGGACAAGCGCACTGTGTAGGCTCCCCTTTTTTTTTCCAACTTCATGTTTGTGATGTTAAGGAATATTTTTATTTGTTCATAATTAGTTAGTCCAGAATAGCTACTCTTAGCTGTAGTGGTTGAATAGTAATAAACTATAAAAAGTAAGTGTGTGTTGTCTGATTTGTTTCCTTTCTTTCCTCAGACACATGTATCTGGAGCGCTTTATGACGTTTCAGATGGCTCTGCAGAGGGAGGACTGCTGGCTGCCGCTGATCTCCTACAGGAACTCGCTGCAGGCTGGTGGTGATGACGACACCATGTCTGTGGTGAGTGGCATCAGCAGTCGTGGCTCCACCATCCGCAGTAAGAAGCCCAAGCCTGTCACTGGCAAGAGGAAACTGTCTGAAGGTACCACCCCAATTACTACTGCAGTTCAGCACTTCTTACTGTAACAGATTGTCCTGTCAGCTCAGCTTTGACGCTTCTTAATGAACTATCTGATCTGATTTTTCTTATGCCTTCTTTGGTTCCTCTTCCTTTGCCGCCATCATACATTATCAATTGTTTTAAATCAGCCCTAAACTGAACCCCCAGGTCTTCTGAAGCAGAGCCTGATTAACCCTTGTTTGTGCGTCTTGCAGCAGAGGAGAGTAGCAGTAGCAGCGATATGTGGCTGAATCGAGAGCAGAGCATGCAGACCCCCGTCATGATGCCTTCGCCCCACCTCACGTCCACGGTCATGCGAGACCCGAAGCGATTACGGCCCGAGGACAGCTACATGGGCGTGTACACCATGCCACCTGAGCAGCAGCAGCAGCAACAGCAGCAGCCGCCACCACCACAGCACCACACGCACCCACAGACGCCCCAGCCTCACCACCACCAAACCCCCATGGACTACAAGTAAGGACAGCTTTGATATGGGTTTCTGGATGGCGTGCAATGTAGGTGTATATGGTTTTGGACAGGGTCAGCTGCTGACAGGGTCATTAGAAATGCTGCGAGAAATGAATTAGAAATGCTGGAGAGGCACCAGAACTGGATCCGAAAGTAGATGAGGCTTTCTTACCTACTCAGTCCTGCGTGATAGATACTGTAAAGTGTGGCGCTCTTGTGTTTTGCAGCACGCAGGTCACTTGGATGCTAGCACAGAGGCAGCAGCAGGAGGAAGCGGCCAGGCAACAGCACGAGAGAGCGATGAACTACGCCAAACTGAGGAGCAACCTGCAGCATGCCATGTGAGAAAACCTAAGACTAATTATTGTTTGCATGTTTCATTCTACAAATTGCTTGTAGGTCTGAATGGCCCTACTCAACTTGCATTCTCCCTCTGAATTGTTGTAATATTAGTTGTTGCTATCTCTGGATTGATCTCTTTACTTTTGTGATTCACTGGATGTCCTTTTGATGATAAACTTTATACTAAAATTGTCTTTTGACACTCACCTAGGCATGCCCCTGAAACTCTTATTTTTCAGTTTTGCGGCAACATTTCTGTTCTGCTCTTTCTGATCATATTTAGCTTATTCTGATCATGGTGTTTCTCCCCCCAAAGTAGCTGTAAGTAAAAACCAATTTGTCAGTTTGTACCTCAGCTTTATGCTGAGGGAAGGTAGTCACAGACACACTGGAATTGGAAGAAAACCGCCATCTTTACTGTAAACGGTTGAAATAACTGCTATGTAGGTTTGGGCGATGTGATAATACTATATCATGATATACTACTTTTCAGATACACTCATATTGAATAGGGATTTTTCTATTCAACATCTGCTGCACTTTATCTAATTCAACCAGTCTAATTACACTGTTTGTAATGAAAGGTGCAGCTGATCAGTGTTTATTAAGCATTAACGTGCCCAATATGTCTAGAAAAGCATATTGTGTATACGTTAAGAAAATGTATTGTGAAAATTTTAAATATTGTCATATTGTCCAGCTCAACTACAGTGGCCTTTAAAACTGTGTTTTACCGTAGGAATACTAACCTAATGTTGGAGTTGGAGATCAGGAATAAATTTGTCTTTTGTGGAGCATCAGTCTATTATTATTATTATTATTATTATTATTATTATTATTATACTGGTAACCTATAGAACTATACCAATTCTGTGGCATTCCCCTCAGATGATCTTTGTTTTATAGTCGAATGTAGTTTATTTGTTATGGTGTGATTTGTATAGGCTGTGTTTCCACTGTTGGAATAATCCAAGAGATCTGCTTGAAACTCCTGTAGAAGATAATACAAAATCTCATTCTTACTAAAAGATGCCAGTGAAGGTACATGTAGCAACGGTCAGCCTAAGTGGCAAATTGCCTAAATCATTCAGCAAGCTGTGTTTGTTTTGGCAACAGAAAGCACTGGGGTCTGGCCACATGCAGTGTTAGTCTAAGTGATCTCCTGAATATTTAATATGGCACCCACGCAATCCTTCAAAAGTAAAGTGATTTTAAGCAAAAGCCAAAGAAATGCCATTAATTTAAGTCTGGACTGAGTTGTCTTTAGTGCGCTTTTCGATATGGGCTCGTACATAGAATCTCAAACTGATTTGAAATGCTTTGTTTCTGTATTATGAAAAGCTTAAGGCCATGTTGTTTGACAGCTGTTTGCCTTTTTTCAGCCGTCGAGGATCAGGTCTAATGGAAGATGATGAGGAACCGATTGTAGAGGATGTGATGATGTCATCAGAAGGCAGAATTGAAGATCTTAATGAAGGCATGGACTTTGACACGATGGATATTGATCTGGTAAGGAGGTCTCTTAAACTGTCATTGTAAATTTGAATCTTTTCCCTGTACTTGCTCATTCCTTCACAGCATGTCTTACTGTGTCCTTCCTTGCCTCGTAGCCTGCGTCAAAGAATCGGCGGGAGAGATCGGAACTGAAGCCAGACTTTTTCGACCCAGCCTCGATCATGGACGAGTCTGTAAGGACCACTCATTTCCTGGGTTATGATGCTTTTCAGCGGTAATGTGGGGGGCACACTAACTCTCCACTGAAAGGCCATGAGAGATCACCACTAGATGGCACTAATAGGAGTGATTTTCTAATAGACAGCTCTGTTCCACAGTTTACTCCAGGCTGTGGAAGAGAGACAGCCTCAAGCTAAGAAATGTTCAAGCCCTCCTGGACTTAAAATTAACAGAGAGAATCAAGGGTTGTTTATTTGGTAACACTAACCTCACACTGAATTTAAAACTTTTCTTTTGTAGGTCCTTGGAGTACCCATGTTTTAAGATATCAAAAAAAGACTCGTTTTTTGAAGAAAACCAACATTTTTCTGTAAGGTCAGACTGATTTTTGTAAAGATGATACACAAATTCTGTGTAGTAACTGGTAAACGATTACTCTTGTTCACTAGAGACTTAAAGATAAATATAGTGACTTCAGCAGTCATCGAGTAAGCTTTCCCTCTTCATGCGAAATGCTGGGGGCAGATTGTGAATGCCATGGAATGTTGGACTGTTCTTAGCCATGTATAAATATATAAAATATTTCGAAGTTGAACGTCATCTTGTGTGAAGAAATTTATGTGAGCTCTCTTAGAGTTGTGGTATTTCTTGAAAAACTGGGGTGAATGCATCTTCTTTTTTTAACTTAAAAGATAACTATGTTCTGTATAGCCCTTTTGTAATAGTGAGTAATCAGGTGTAAAGTAGTAATTTATAAGCAGGTTATTGCTCATCATAGTGAGTGATGTGATATATTTTATTCTTCTTAACTATCTAATATGTCAAATGGAGGAGATCCTCCAGGTCTTTATATTTAGTGTTTAGTTTGGTTTTTTCTCCTTTGGAAAAAGACGATAACAAGGCCTACAGCTCCTACTATCCTGTCGAGGGCAGTGAGGGTCCTCACTGTAGCTCTGTTCAAGAATTCGAGGTTTGAAGCTGTGATTCCGCTTCTCCCAAATCACCTCACCCAAAGATTAGATAACTGCTCGCATATCCCTCCAAAGAGCAACACCAACGAAGCAAAAGGAAATCTCTCCAGTAGTGCCATTGTGTTTGTCTCTAACAAAAGCAAAGCTTAACTACAGTGCGTCTGCTGCAAAACCATTGTCTCCTTCCCGACGTTCAGCCGATTAGAGTGACGTAGACATTTACTTTTAAATAAAGTTATATAAAATATATATATAAATTGGTGCTGATTTTATAACTGTGCATTTAGGGTTTTTTGTCTTATTTTTAAGCTCCAATTTAAAGTTTAAAGGAAATGGAAATGTATTAAAATGTCAAAAGATGAGAGCATGTAGCCATGCAGCAAGGACTTTTTTAAAATTTGTATTTTATATAGGTTTTTTTGTTTGTTTTTGTTGTTTTTGGTCAGTCTTAAGGTCTTCAGGTTATTACATTTTCCTCAATGTAAATTAGGTTGGTTAAGCTTCATGGTCAGAGCTATTACATTCAGCTTTAAGTTGTTTTTATTTTGTGTTTTTGTTTTTTCTCCTGTATCAAACCTTCACTGTAACACAACGTAACATCCATTCAAACACGAACGTTATTTGTGTTGCTTTGGGCAGCTCTATAAAGTAAAACTAATACATCTAGCTTGTACTGAAATATTTGTATATCTAAACATGTTTTGTCAGAGGTATACTTTTTAATCATTCCATGCCTTGGCCTTAAACATGCTTGTACAAAAGAAATGTTCTCAATTTTTCTTTTTCTTTTTACGTTTCCTTTCCTTTTTTCCCCTGTTTTGTGCAGTGTTCCCATTTTTCCTTTAGATGATAGTCTGTTCCTAAATGGCATGATTGTAATTATTAAGTTAGGAAAGTGCAGTAGCACTTGAGGAAATATGAAAACGAAGAGGCTCTGCGGCTCTATTCTGTCCCCTGTTGGTCACTCACCACTGCATCGGCAAAACTGCTGAATAGATTGTGTAAATATACATGTGTTTTAACAGAAACTTTAATTTTTCTAGTGGTTTTTTTTTTTCCTGTTAATGTTTATAAGCATATATGATCTTTTTTTTTCCCTGTTCAAAGATTTCCACTCATACCTAATTGTTTCCCTGTCCTGCCATCCACTGTACTATTTCTGATTTGTATCTTATCTGGAGACAGTAAGTTTTTGAATAAAAGTAAACAAATCTTTTTTGTGTGATTTTACCCTCTCGTGTCTTTGTTTGTGTTCTGAACTTTAGCGAAGATGCTCAAGAACAGTTTATACTTTATGAAAAGGTAAACCTATCGTAACATGGCACATATTGACAGCTTTGGGTCTACCACTGAACTAAACGTAGGACTTTTGGTCCTAAAAATTTGGTGTAGTGATTTAATTGGTCTATTTTTATTATTATTTTTATACTTAATAGAAAATATTATTTAATAAGAGTATTTTAGCTAGATAATTTCAATGGATGGGGGAGATTAAACTTTAGCATCTACCAGAATTATTGACAAATGTCAATAATTATCAATATCAGAAATCTATATGATAAATATGGAATGTATCTGAATGCGGTGAAGCTGGTTAATGTGTTGTAATTAACTTCTGTGATTAGTAACGTTGATGTGAATCACAGGACTATTTTAACCGCATCTACCTGAAGAGCTGGTGAGGAAGTTGGGGAACGTAGCTTAGCTAGCTGAAAGGACTCGTATCTCCAAAACAGAATCTTTACAGAATAAACCTCATTTATTTTATTTTATTTCTGTCATTTCATTTGGGAACATTTCTGTTAGTCAATTAATACGAAATTCTGCTGCAATGCAAACACCAACTGTCAGAAAAACTACAAAAGTTTTTTTTGTGTGTGTGCTACAGAGACGATATTAGATAACTGTATATGCTGCTGAATGCTGAATTATAATTGTAATTATAATTGTAAATCAGAAGTAGTAAATATGCGAGGCTTGGTTGTGATGTGTTAATTCTGCTTTGTGCCGGAAAAGCGTCACTGTAGCTCTTTGTTGTTTTCCTGTAATGGCGGAACACACGGAGGGAGAGAGCCTTGCTTTCAGCGCTAACGGGTGAGACCTTAAATCTGGTCAGTTCACTACTGCTGTATCGCTACAGACAATTCACCGGAGTGTTTGCTCTTTATATGCTCTAACTTACTTTTCCTGCTGACCTGTTTTTAATTTTCCCTCCGAAACTGCATCATTTTGATTTGGTGAGGGGCTAGTCGGCTAACCGTTAGCCAATTGACAAATCCGGGTCATGAGAGTAAGAATCCGCTCCAGGATTTCAGGTGTTCAGCCGCCTGGGTATAGATGCTCAGCTGCTCGGGCGGTTGAAGCGAAACCCCGGAGTGGATCTTTACTTTGTGGACCCGGATTTGCTACCAATCCCGTTAACTGCTGAGACAATAAGGAGATACCGCTGTTTGACAGGACAGTACAGTTTGGAGTACAGAGGATCGCTCTACATGTAACCCGTGCCTGACTTTCAGTGGTTTAAAGCTGGTCATTGTTCCAAATGTTCAGATCCGCTCCTCACTCAGGCGTGTCGTAAACATGCGGTGCAGAAAGGGGGCTGTGGCTCGGGTCCCTGCATCTAACTGCACTTTTCTTTTCTGTAACTCTTAGCTAGTTCACTTAGCTACTTCCCGTGCTTTTGGGTCTCCCTGGCTAACTGAAGCTCTGTCTGCAGTAGCAGAATGGCGCAGCAGTCTGCACCCCGATTCCCCGCTGCTGCACCCCCAGCCACCGCAGGCATGCAGCGAAGACAGCCGCTTCTCAGCACCCCCGCTACGCCGCCGTTCGCTGCCGTGATGCGGGGCCCACCGCCTCCAGCCAGACCTCCTTTTGGGCGCCTGCCCTTTGATCCAAGCGTCCCGCCGCCCATAGCAACTCCTCATTTACAGGTACCACCCACAAAACCTCACAGGACACGTCTATGTTGTTCTTAATCAGTGTTATTGATCTCATATGGTCTTGTTCTGCATACTGTATTGGAGTGTGTTTTGTTTGTTCTTAGGCCTTTAAACTCTGTAAAATGTCAATCACAGCGAAATGTGTACTCTGCATTTGACCCATCTGTGAACACATGCACAGTAGGAAACTAGGGGCAGTGAGCACACACACCCAATGCGATGGGCAGCCAACTCCAGCGCCCGGGAAGCAGAGAGGGTGAAGGGCCTTGCTCAAGGGCAGTGGCAGCTTGCCGATCCCGGGTATTGAACCCACAACCCTGTCATCAATAGCCCAGAGCTCCAACCGCTGAGCCACCACTGCCCCACTTCATACTATCAAAAAATCAGTTCTGTAAGCCCTAACATAGAACCATGTGGGACACAAAATCTGGTAAGCTAAGTGACTAAATGATGGTTTTTACTTTAGGACTAATAACCACATAACTAACCAAGGTTTTAAGTGCTTTAAATACAACAGTGGTCTTACTTTTTCCCACGGACTCTGGATCCAACCCTAATTAACACGTCCTGATCAAACCAATTACTGCCTCCAGTCTCTGACTGGCTGAATGGGGTGTGTTAGATTTGGATTGGATCTGCAGGAAGGTAGCTCTTCAAGAGGACTGTTGTAAACCCCAGAGCTAGAGGCCTGTAAAGCTCCCCAGCATTGTTCTGTGGAGCAGTGGATCGCATGCTCTTGTGGCTGGAATTGAATCAAGCCCTCTGTAAAAGCCACTAATAAAGGCAGTTACACTATGGAGGTCCCACCAGGGGTTCAGTGCTGCAGTACCAAAAAGGGCTAGTACCTACAGAACAGCACAGATTGAAAGCATGGCTCACATAGACATAGTTATCTTCAATGCTTTACATTTCAGGCAGCTATAAGTACAATTAAACACATAAGCAGGACAAAACAGTATGAGTGTAATGTATACACGTGTGTAGAGCAGAAAAGTAAAAACCTTAGGAAATTAACTGTGCTAATTGTATGGAAAGCATAACGCTAGCATAGCACGGTGCAAGTGAACTCCCTCAAACCGTCTACCTGGTTTCAATGTCTTCTTGTTTTCTGTTCTTTAAGAGACCACCATTTATACCACCACCAGTAGGCAGCATGCCTCCCCCTCCCGGCATCATCTTCCCCCCTGGAATCCCACCTACGGCCTCGGCCACGCCTGCTGCACCTACACTGACCACTACAGAGGAGATCTGGGTGGAAAACAAGAGTCCAGAAGGAAAGGTATGGAGCAAAAAAGCAGTTTAACTAGACAGCTTTACATGATGTTAGGATGAAAAAACGCTGACTTGGCTGTCTTGCTGGAAAGGCAAGTTTCTGTTCCTTCACTGGATTTTCTCATGCCTTTGCTGTTTATTCCGTTTATGTCTTTGGTCTAGAGCAGGGGTGTTTAATTCAGTAGGGTCCAGTTTGAATACAAATGAATACAGAGCAACATATGTAAGATCATTAAATCTCAGTCTGATCTGTTCTGTTTAAAATTAAAACCTAACTTCATGCTCCACTTGTGATGCCTTGTCATTACACCAGTCCTTGTTGCAGCCCTGAACTCTTTGTTGTTGTGCCAGGTATACTACTACAACGCACGCACGCGGGAGTCAGCCTGGTCGAAGCCAGAGGGTGTGAAGGTGATCCAGCAGGCTGAACTCACCCCTCTTATGCTGGGCCAGGCTGCGGCTGCGGCTGCTGCAGCAGCCACGGCTACAGGACGGCTACAGGACGGCACCCCCAGCCCTTCTCCCAGTGTTCCAGCTGCAGGCTCCAGCATCACGACTCCGCACACTACCCAGGCTTCTTCAGCAGCCATGAACTCCGCCTCCACTCCCAGCACCGCTTCTGTCTCACCTCTCCTGCCCACACCTGGAGCAGGTAAATGTCACACACATGTTAAAGTCGATTTGTCAGCGCCAGTACTCATGCTCACCAGCTCAGTGAAGGAAGATGCTTTGATTTTGTTGGAGGTCATTTTTACACTGCACTTGTTTGGTTGCAAACAAGGTAGATGTTTCTCGCTGCACTGTCAGAATAATCCTGGCTGCTGCTAATGATGACAGATGAGCTATAAAATAATAGAGAAGCAGTTCATTAACGTTTGGCACATGGGCTGCGTAATGTTTTTTTTGGCCAGCCATCGGCAACCTCATCCATTCAGATGAACAAAGTACTACATAATAAATAAGTAGACATTAACTAAGCTATTATTTGTTGTATTGATTTAAATAAGTGTAGACACTCAGCACCTGTTTTGTGAGTATGGTTTGTCTAAAGGATGTAAGGGAGGTATAGAGCTAGATGATTAACTAGTGGGGGGAAAAAAAACATACAACAAACCAAAGATGCTGTGTCACAAAAACTGGAGTCTAGTGCATTTCTTTCCTTAACATGACTAAAAAATGTCTACTTTGACAGGAAAGGCAAATTTGACTGACATGCAAAACAACCGACCATAGGCCATTAAGGGTGGGGGTTAGTACAGTCCTGTGCACAACAAATTGGTATGCATTGATCTTCATAATCATATGCTATTATGGAAAAAAAAATGAGTTGGTGTAGGGTAGTGAGTAACGGCACTGCCATCCAAGTAGCATGCGCACCATGCTACACCAATAAAGTTCTATGGGCAAGACTCCTAAAACTACTTTCACCTGTATATGTAACATGATTCAAATGTAAGCACCTCTGGATCAGAACATCAGACAAGTGCAGTACATGTAAAGGTGTGGTCACAGTGTGGAGCAGCCAGTCGCTTTCACAATTTAGTTTCCCATCAAATTAATAAAACCTGCGGAAGCGCATACAGATAATAACTGACAAAATCTCAATAGTTTTTGGCAGTTTAACATGGTGACATCAGACACTTCATGTATATGTGGGTTGACTAAGTTACCATGTTCACATACGCAAAAGGTTCAGAGCCTGGATTTAAGAAGGATTGATTTAAACAAACTCTGAAAATTAATTTTCAATGTTTTTTTTGTTTGTTTGTTTGTTTGTTTTTTTCTTTTTGACTCCTCTTTTGCAGCTCCTGAAGGTGCTGATCTGTCATCAGCAGTGGTTGCACCGCACAGTGTAGCAGTGACCCCCATAGCTGCTGTGAATCCTCCAGCAGTAGCAGTCACTGTGACCACAGGTCCACAGCATCTCCCTGTGGGTTTGTCCCACACGGTCCCACAGCCGGCTGCCGCCATTCCAGCTTTCCCCCCAGTGATGGTGCCACCTTTCAGAGTGCCGCTGCCTGGCCTACCTATTCCTCTGCCTGGTAGGTTGGATCACTCTCCTGCACTCTTCTCTGCCTTGACTCACACCCTCTTCGGATGCCTCCCCTCTACTCTTTTGATTTGGTTTTAAATTTGCGTCTCTCTGTGCTTTTCTTCCTTTCAGAACTTGAAGTGTTTTACTAACAAGTGAATTAGAGTTTGTTTCAAGCCAGGGTTTGTTGACAGTGAATCTTTTAAACTTGCGGTGCTTTAGGGCCATGTAAACTCACCCCTGTAAAGCAGTACTTTGTGACTTTGAGCTGTAGATGGCAGTATTGGTCCCCTTCACGTTATGTATTAGTTTATCAAAGCAAATGGGTACATCTACTAGTTGTCATTTACCATTTTTGTACACAAAGTGAGCTTGACATCAACTCTTGCTATCATGTTAAGTAGTCTCATTTTACATACTAGTATATAGTAGAGCCACATTTTAACATCACAGCAATCTGTCTAGTTAATCTGCACAGCAGACCAATGCAGAGGCTGTGGGTAGTTGCACTGCACTGGACCACTGTAGTTGACATCTGTCTTTCTCTTCAATCGCTCTGTGCTTGCTTGATTCTTTTAGGTGTAGCAATGATGCAGATAGTCAGCTGTCCCTATATAAAGACAATCTCACCCAGCAAGAACGGTAATTCCCTCTCCATCTCCAGTCGCTATTCTCTGCTACTTGGCATGTTGGTGACTGTTGTGCATCTATGCTTTATGTATTGTATTTACTTATAGTCAAACGCCCCATAATTTACACAAAGTGCACACAATTCTGGGACTTCATATCAATTTGGAAGGAGATCAATATTTAGAGACTCAGTTGCATCACTTCCAGATACAAATTTGAAATGAAAGTTGCTGCATCAGTAAAATATTTTTGAATAATACTGTAGTTATTTTAGAGTGATTTCAAATACAACAGAGAGCCCAGATTACAAATGTTAGTTTACTAATCTCAGCATCTCATGAGCTTGTATTTCTCTTGTGGATGTGAATTGCTGTTCTTGTGTCCTCTTATCGTGCTTCTCTGTTTTCCATAGTGATTTATTTGTGGTATTAGTGTGTCTTTGCTGTGGCATGTATTGGTGTGTTGCCAACATCAAACGGAATGCATAATGTGGCATTTGAAGCTGTAATTTGACAGTTCGGGTTAATAAATGAGCACGCTACATCTTTGAGCGCATCCATCAAAAATAATGATTATATGAAGAGTAATTTTTTTGGGACCAGATTAAAACCCTTAAAACCCTTTTAAGCACTTTCAAACCAGTCATAACTTATTATGACCATCTTACCTTTTTTTTTTATTCTGAGTCGCATCTCTCTGCTGCAGTGATTCTCACCACATTCGGGCACCTTGTAGTCATGTTAGTGGTCTTCTCTGTGGACCAACAGAGCAGTAGCAGAATAAGACCAGAATCTCTTAATAGCGTGAGCAGATTCTCCCAGTTGTTGTAAGCTGCACTGATCTCAAAACATAAAAAAACATGTTATTTATGTTGACAAAGAACAATATTTGTATTTAGAACAGGAGAAATGTTTTATATGTATAATTGAAGACCTGTTGATAAATTTTATGGATTAATACATTGATGTAATACCACTAGCTATTTAAAGTTGAACCACTTCACCGCTAGCAATAATTTCCACTCGAAACATCACATTTCACTTGAAAATGCGCCACCTTAAAGAAGATTTCCAACGTTAAGATTATGGCATCTTATAACTCTGATTTCCGAGTTATAAGATTATGGCAGCTGTCATTTCATATTCATGAAGCTTTGAGAAGCCTGCCTCTGATAAGTAAAAGTGCTTAGAAAGCCCCTGTTAGGACTTCCTGAAAACAGCACCATATTTAGCTATGAGTTGTAATGGAAATTGCAGTTACGATCAGAAGTCTACCTGCAATCTTCAAAATCCAAAATTGACACCTTCATGCACAGCCTAAGTAGGAGGAAAAAAAGGATACAGGATAAAAGCATAAAAGAGACTTTATTGTCATTCACATCACATGTTTTACATGGGATGAAATGAAATTGTGATCTCAATGTCACAGTTGCACCCAAAGCAATTATTGAATGAATAAAATAATAGAATATAAACAAGCCTTCTGGAGGAAAGTTTTATGATCAGATGAGACAAAGGTTGAAATATTTGAGGCATTCAACCCCAAAAACACTCTACCAACTGTTAAGCATGCATCCTCTGGGGTTGTTTTGCTACAATTAGACCGAATAATGAAGAAGATGGACTGCCTCAAAATTCTTTAGCATAACCTCAAACCATCAGCTTGATAGCAGAGATAATTGTGATAAACGATATTGTTTTTTTAAGAATATTTTATGCCACTGATATAATGGTCATTACACCCTTTTAAAAAGCAGCAACTTTTGATAATTAAAAAATATTCCTACATAAATATTTATGACAGATCAGCACCTATATAAAGAATGTGTAAATATCATAAATAAAACCACCTTTTTAAAACCGCATGGACATATCGGCCTGTCACATTAATGGGTTCCGTTTGCTCATTCTGTTTAAAGCCTAAAGTTTCCCACATCGGCGCTGTGTGAATACGACTTTAAAACCAAGTCCATTTGGACTTACTCTTCCAAACCTCTTCAAACGTCACTATGGATGTAACAGGTCACATAACTCACAGTTCGGACTTGAATGCTTAAGTATGTTCTGATTGGTAGATGCTGTTCGCTAGTTTCTTGCATGGTGTATTTGTGTATATTTGTGCCTTTTAAAATAGGCAAGGAAATAAAATACTGTTAGAAGATTTATTAAGTGGTGCAGGACAGTGTTAAATGGGTCTCTAAAAGGCATGGAATAATTTTTCTTAAAATAGGACGTGCTGTTTTATTTGTTTCGCATTATGCCGTGCTGCCAGGCCATAATATCCCAAATTGTCATTCATCCTGACTGCAGCAGAGTTGAAGGACTCTTCCAGTCTCCATACACTACAAAGCTTAATGGTCTTCCTGTCCTTACACAAGATTCACTTCATAAAGGATTCATGCTAATATAATCGCTATTCAGCACACCGCATGATGCAGGTGTGTTTAGAACTGGGAAAATTTGTTCATGTATGTTTTCTTTTGTTTTGCTGTTTTATTAAAAAAAAAACTCCTGTGTATTACATATGTACCTGTCTGTGTGTGTTCTCCAGGTATGCTTCCTGGAATGGCACCTCCCTTGTTACCCATGATGCCTCCTCAGATGACAGTAGCGGCAGCCTCCTCCCCGCTGGCCCTTTCTGAATGGTCTGAGTTTAAAACTGCGGAAGGGAAATCCTACTACTACAACAAACGCACGCTGGAGACCACCTGGGACAAGCCGGAGGAGCTCAAAGAGAAAGGTCTGGGAGCTTAGAGAGGCAGGATCACTACTGCTGCAGTCAGAAAACTGCCCTGACTTTTCTTACCTAAATCTAAACTAAACCACCACAACAGAGAGCACATAATTTTTGGTCTTAGATTGAATGCCTTGTGCATGATTTTGGAACCACATCCTTAGCTGTTATCCCTTTGTGATATTTCCTAACAGAAAAGGAACTGGAGAAAGCCAAGGAAGCTGTAGTGGATTTTGAGGACTCTATTATGGAGATGGAAGAAGGAAGCCCAAAAATTGATCCACCTAAAGAGCTGAAGGAGGTAAAAACACCTTATTTTGGTTGATCATGCCTGATCTGTTAAATTGCATTCACACCTAAATCCATGTTGAATAAATTAAGAAAATACTAGATTATTGTTTGATTTTGTCTTTTTTTAAGGAGATGAAGGATGTAGAGCTGACTGAAGAAGAGAAAGTTGCCAAGAAAGCCAAGCCTGTAGCGACCACCCCTATTCCTGGAACTCCATGGTAGGCAACAGTGGGAAACACTACATACATTGATGGGGTTCCTGTTCACTTGTACTGGTTTCTCAACGTTGAAATAGAACCTATGACTACTATACTATGGGAAAAGTTTTCGGTCTCAGGTTCTGTATTAGATCTCTTACTCTGCTCTAAATACATATTCATTTGAACTGTAGATAGATAATAGATAACTACTAATTATAAATATTATAATTCAATTTAACTTTGCCATTCTACAAATACATGGTTGTACAGTACAGCAGACCACAGTTGGGCTAGGTTTCTGGTGCTGTAATAGGTAGAATATGGTGCAGTAATGCAAGGCCAATGGACAAAACATGAGATGGGACGTAGACAAAAAATACAATAAATAACAAATACACAAGACCGGCTGAATAAGGTGCCTAAATATTTGTGCATATAGAGGTCCGTTGTTTTTAATTTATCTTGCGTTTCTTTTTTTCTTTCTCAGGTGTGTGGTGTGGACCGGTGATGAACGCGTGTTCTTCTACAACCCCACCACGCGCATGTCCATGTGGGAGCGTCCGGAGGAGCTAGTGGGGCGTGCGGATGTGGACAAGAGCATCCAGGAGCCGCCACACAAGAGAGGCCTGGACAACGGCCCCAAACTGGGTTAGACTCCTCTTCATCACAACACATTGTGTCTCACCTGCCCATCAGGTCTGCAATTAATCAGCTAATGTGACCATTATGCCTTGTGCACTTATCTCTTACTTTGCTTCATCGCAGTTCCGACTGTGAGACAAGCAGTTTCTTCTTTCTTGGTGACAAAAAATAGACGCTGCATTACCCCTGCATTTCTGGAACATATCATCATACAACGCTGCAGTGCAAAGGATGTTTGAGTGTAAAACAGCATTATGTAGCATTTTTACCTTAAATGACCGCTTAAAAATCAAAAGACCTGTAATAGGAAAAATAGCACCTGTGTCACTGCTAGCCCCGGCTCCGGTTACTGCACTGTATAACTGGTAGAAGGGAGCAGGACCATGCTTTTGAGAACTGTGTGACGCTGTGTAACCCGCGTCACATTAGTGTAATACTACTGTACGGTGTCAGTCCACATTCCTTTCACTTCAGATGCTAGTTCTTTAAATTTCTTGCTCCTGGGCTCCCCTTACAGGCGAGAAGTACAATTCATGCTTTGAGCCACTCCTCATGAAGGACCCTCTTCCATGCATTTCTGGATGAGCTGAGAGATACAGAACTGTTATTGAAAGTGAAAGATTCATGTGGATTGAGACGGTCTAGTAATATTACAGGATTTTACAAAAATATGACTTGGGTTACACATGCTACAATGTTCTTGCAAACATTTTCCTTTAGTGCAGTTAGTAGCGTGCTGAACCTGAAGACCAACATAAGAGATGCTACACTAGTGGGAAAATCTTATTTAAAAATATTTTATCTTATTATTAGTTATGGTAAACTTTCTACTTAATATTGCTTTAAAGAAATGCATGTCTTTGTCATCATTGTAGCCCTACTTTTCATACATGAATCTTAACACTGAAATAGGAGTGAGGGCACATATCAGGGCTGACAGATTACAAATGACTTAACCGTACAGGGTCCAGGGTGTTGTAGCCTGACCAGTTTACATTGTTTATACATTTAAAGCATACTGTGTTATTGATGTAGTTTACATTTGAAAATGTCTTGTAGTTGAATGAACAGCACTTCATTGATGACTGATGCAGGGATTTAGACAATTCACTGCGAGCAGCTCTTTTTCCCCCATTGATGCCCGGGCTTTTTAATGAGTAGTATTGGTGGAGACCCAAGTGTCATCTGTTTTGAGTGACCTGCTGGTTTTCCACCCTTCTGTCCAAACCTTCTGTTGCTTCAGAGCTCTTTCTCTCTCTCTCTCTCTCTCTCTCTCTCTCTCTGTGTGTGTGTGTGTGTGTGTGTGTGTGTGTGTGTGTGTGTGTGTGTGTGTGTGTGTGTGTGTGTGTGTGTGAAAACAGTAATTGGCAAGCCAGAACAAGAGCCTGCAGCTATAGAGGACATGCCGGAGGATGAGCCCAGCAGGGCCAAGAAGAGAAAGTGAGGCTCTGTTTTCTTTACTGAATCAGATATGCATATATTGTTTTGCTGCTAATTGCACTATGTAACTTTAATCCTGTAATTACTTGACTGCCTATGTCCACATGCTTCTTTCACTTCAGAAGCCGGTTCTGTATCTCTCAGCTTGTCAGTAAATAGGAGCACATAATGTGATTTGCATTTGGAACAGTGGTGTAAAAGTGAATTACAGTCTCCAGCTGTAGGGGGAGCCCAAGAGCAGAAAATACCAGTTCTTACATAATCATGTGTTAGCATTTAAATGTTAACATCACAAATCTTGAGTAAAAGTAGACGGTCATGCTGGAACTGCTTAAACATGCTACTACCGCACAGGAAGAAATGCACCACTACCCATACACTAAGACCGGTTAATGCTACTGCGTTGAGTCATGTGTCTTGGCCTGCGCAAGTGGCATACGCCATTTAGAGCATCTATACTTGTGCATAGATGCGTCTTTGTCGTTTTGCAGCCAAAACAGTAGTCTCACAAGGGGGGGGGGGGGGGGGGATGTGTTTACAAATGATGACAAAAACTGGGTCAATTATGTTGTAGTTGAAACAAAATAGCTATTTTCCTTTACGAAGATTTCTGCAACGAAAGGGCGTTTATTAGAAGGCTTAAAAGTTTGTCTAAAGTTTATTAGACGTTTATAGAAAATACTTGGTGGCCATTGAAGGAGGCAGAAGGAGGGTGAATTTTGAGAAAGCATTCCACGGTTATGAATTAGTGAATTACTGTTCTCATGGGGTGGGTTTACACTGTTACTAAGTTCCATTAACAACTGAAATCCGTTATGGATCTTAATCTGTGTGACTTATGACTTGTTCTAAGTTTTAAAATCTGGTTTTACGATGTGATAGAGTGGAAGAGAGGAAGGACGCAGACTCCTCCGAGAAGGAGGCAGCGATGGAGGCCGAATTGAGAGCAGCAAGGGAGCGAGCTGTGGTTCCACAGGAGACTCGAATGGGCCAGTTTAAAGACATGCTGCTGGAGAGAGGGGTAAAGTACATCAGTCAATCCATGTGATTATTGTTATGTATTGTTATGCTTATTGTTAATTCAGAACACACCAAGTTAAATCAGAACACACCAAGTATAGCGAAGTCTAGCATACAACAGAACTTATACTGAATATTTAAAGTAAAATTCAGGTCAGCATGGCTTTTTTTTATTGTTGTTTTCTGTTCTTAAAAGGTTAAACTTATTGCCCTCTCTTTAAACCCCAGTGTCTCATTAAGATACTCTCCTGACCTTTCAACTTATCATAGCCACATTGATCAGCCTTGTCTCATCTGCTCATCAAATATGAGCGTCTCATATCCCCATGCCGCGCTCACTGGCAACAGATTTGATGTGTCTCGCATTAAAAAGTAAACCACTATGTTGAGGATGGGCCCGAGAGCTCTTTAAGGTGCTAGCCAAGAGCTATTTGCCCTTTGCCCATGTGTTCCGTGCCACAGATGAAAGGCAGCTTTAGCGCAGTCAAAAGGGCCAGACATCAAGGCGACCCCCTCCTCCCATCCCATTAGCTCCTGTGTGCTTAAGAGAAGCCATACTGTAGCATCTACAGCATGCACTAGAAAAGGGTGGAGGGGCACCTACCACTCCCCCCGCCGTCCCCGGCTAATTACACTAGGCTTGTCCATGCCAATTAGCGTGGGGAGAGCGCCGGAGGGAGGTGCGGGGGCTACCCTGCTGCGTGTGTGTCATTCATTAGAGATGCTGGTGTGGGGTGGATGAAACGCGACGGGTGCACACCCTGACTCCGGCACCATGGGAGGGCGGGACACACTCAGAAGAGCTCACCTGCTGATCACTCTGCTTGTTAGAATGGGGCTAATTAAGATGGGGGAGTGGTTTTAAATAGCTCCTATTTCCCCCTCATTTGTCTCTCACTTCATCTCTTTTTTTTCTGTTTGCACCAGGTTTCAGCTTTCTCCACCTGGGAGAAGGAACTGCATAAGATTGTGTTTGATCCCCGGTATCTGCTGTTGAACCCGAAGGAACGGAAGCAGGTGCACTTTACTGCCTCTTTACTGTGTGTAAATTTAGCATGCAGAATTATCACGCGACTCCTTGATTGAACAGTGACTCAGTATTAAAGTAAGAAGTGCAGCTCTCTCCCAAACCATCCTCTGTGTTTATAGCTGTGAACGCATGAAGCATTAGCTCAAGTGACACTCTAGCTTCTCCATTCTTGATGGCTCTTCAGTGAAGGCTCCTTAGCTTAAGGCGTGTCTACATCTTGCTTCTCTCCCTGCAGGTGTTTGATCAGTATGTGAAGACTCGTGCTGAGGAAGAGAGGAAAGAGAAGAGGAACAAAATCATGCAGGCCAAAGATGACTTCAGGAAGATGATGGAGGAAGCCAGACTTGGAGTCAGGTAAAGACCAGGACCCCTTCAAAAATTCTGCTCACTAAGGAACTTCGTGAGGAACATCTGTTTAGATTAAGCCAGTCAAGTTTTGACTTATAAGCCATAACATTAACACCACCTCTTTGCTTGAACATTCATTGTCCATTATATCAGCTCCACCTTACATATTGGAGCACTTCATAGTTCAATTATTACAGAATGTAATCTAGCTGTTTCTCTGCATACTTTGTTGGCCATGACCCTGTTGGTCAGTGGTTATGACCCCACAGGACCACCACAGAGCAGGTATTATTTGGGTGGTGGGTCCTTCACCTCACTGCAGTGACACTAACATGCTGGTGGCATGTTGGTGTGTGTTGAGCTTGGATGAGTGGATCAAACACAGCAGTGCTGCTGGAGTTTTTAAACACCTCAGTATCACTGCAGGATTGAAAATAGTCACATAAATATTCATCCAAGAGCATCCTGTGACCACTGATAAAGGACTAGAGGATGACCAACACAAACTGTGCAGCAACAGATGAGCTTCAGTCTCTGACTTTACATCTACAAGATCGACCAAGAGCAACACACACTATTAACACACCCCCACCATGTCAATGTCACTACAGTGCTGAGAATGACCCACCCAAATACTAACTACTCTGTGGCAATCCTGTGGGGTCTTGTACATTGAAGAACAGGGTTTAAGGAGGCTAACAAAGTATACAGAGAAACAGATAGACTACAGTCTGTAATTATAGAACTACAAAGTGCTCCTGTATGGTAAGTAAAGCTGATGTAATGGACAATGAGGTTGTATTAATGTCATGGCTGATCTGTGATCTTGTATTCACAGATTGCTCTCTCTTGTTTTCTCCTTGCAGAACTACATTTAGCGAATTTGCGACCAAGCACGCCAAGGATGCCCGGTTCAAAGCTATTGACAAGATGAAGGATAGAGAGGCCATCTTTATTGAGTTTATGACCTCTCTCAGGAAGAAAGAGAAGGATAACTCAAAGAATCGGGGAGAGAAGGTGAGCATAATGCTTTTGAAAATCTGACCATTCAAAGCCAAAGAACAGTGACGCAACATCACATCATAAGGAAAACATGGATAATTACTTCTGAGTTTTTCTGACCGTGATGTAAGTAAGACTGAAAACAAGCTTTCATGTGTCAACAAACAGATTCACATTATTGCTGAATTATGGGTTTAGGAATTATAAGAAGACCAGCCTGTGTGGCCATTGTTGCTCGGCAGGCTGTGCTTGCGACGTGTAGTAGTTAGGGTTAAGTACTGGGAGACTGCGCTGATTGCCTTTGGCAGCTAAAGGTCAGCCATCAAACATTAATAGCAGTGAAATGTCACCTGTTGAGGGAGGGGTGATAGGTGATGAGGTGTGGAAGGGGGTCTGCACAGAGTGGGGTTCACCAGAGGACGCCAATCTACAGCAACTTCTTTAACAACAGCGCCAACGCAGAGCCTAATGACCAGTGCGCTGTCAGTCTCGGCCAGCAGGAACCAGCGGGTAGGAGAAATCTCCTTTGAGCAAATATGTCAGCTCTCTTTTACTCAGACTGAATGGATGCTTTTTTTTCACATTTATAAACAAGAAACATGTGACTGCATCATCTCCACACTTTATTAAGTCTTGAAGCCGTGTGATGGATGTCAACGAGTTGCGAGGGTACCTCCGTGGCATGCTGGGCAATTAGCTTAGGATGTGTGCACAGCAGGGGAGCTCTGGGAAGTTTGTGTAGTACTGCACTGTGACCGTTTAGATCAACACTGATTAGCAGGCTTGGCAGAGACAGACAAAGAAGCTAACTGACTGTGAGCCGTCTCTACCACACAATGGATTAGTCCCCCTCTACCCAATTCATCAATCCATACAGGGACAAGAGTATTGGGACACCTGTTCATTCATTGATTCTTCCAAAGTCAAAGGTATTAAAATAGAAAGTATCATGCTTTTGTTGGAGTAACTATCTTAGAGCGTTGCTGTGAGGATTTGATTGCAATCTGCGACAAGAGCATTATTGAGGTCAGGATGTTGGATGGTCACCACCCCACCTCATCCCCAGCTCTTTCCAAAAGTATTGGATGGAGCACCTCTATTCCAGAGAAGGGGGTGGGTTATACTCCTCTTGCCCACACCTGGCCTTAGGCAGCATGATATCAATAGGTTCAAGTTTATCTGCTCCAGAAAGTATTCTGTTGGCAGTACTTCTCCACAGAGACTAGACAAGATGTGTGTCCATTTGCACATCTGTAACTTAATCTGTAA
Source organism: Salminus brasiliensis (assembly GCF_030463535.1). Taxonomy (NCBI): domain Eukaryota; kingdom Metazoa; phylum Chordata; class Actinopteri; order Characiformes; family Bryconidae; genus Salminus; species Salminus brasiliensis. Next base: position 12,101,374 of record NC_132896.1, read on the forward strand.
CTATGGAGGAACCTCGTAAGGTGCTTTTGAGGAACCTTCAAGAAAAGTGGTGTGGGATTTTTTTTTTTTTTTTTTTTATTATTGAAGAAAAGGGTCCTTGAAGGTTTCTCAAAGCATCTTACGAGGTTCCTTCACAGTTTCAAACTGAAGAACCTCCAAAAGTTCCTCAGTGTTCATATGTTTTTAACAGTCAAGGTCTCCCTTGTGCCCTCAAAATGGACATGAACTCCAAGACTTATGAAGATGTCCTGTGGTATCTGCCACCAATATGTTATTGGTGAGCCTAGGGCACCCGTGACCCTGTCGCAGGTTCACTGATTATGCTTCCTTTGGCTACGTTTAGTAGGTACTGACCGCTGTATACCAGGAACGCCCCACAAGACCTGCCAGATGTTTTGGAGATGCTATGTCATTCGGTTCAGTGGTTTTAATGTAATGGCTGATCATTTCACATATGTTTTATAATGTTTTTTCCCAGGTGAAGCAGGACTTCTTTGAGCTGCTCTCTGACTATCATGTGGATGGCCAACAGCGTTGGAGCAAAGTGAAGGAGAAGATGGAGACGGATCCTCGATACAAAGCGGTGGAGACGTCAGCAGTGCGAGAGGAACTGTTCAAGAGTTTTGTGGAGAAGCTCTCCAAGGTAGAGGAGTCCTCCTACACAGTTTAGCTTACCAGGTGTACAGAACTAGGCCAATGTTCTGAGCAGTTGACTGTTGAACCTGTTCAGTTCTGTTCAGCTGGTTTGGTGTTTTAATGGCTTTGGCTTATTTACGTTAGTCATCTTCCCAGATTGCAAGAGCAATAGTTGTCAGTTCTAATCCATTATTGAATCTTACTTCAGCATGATTTCTGCCCTCTTTCCAACGCAAGAACTCAAACTCTGAAAAAGAGAAGGAACTGGAGAAGCAGGCCAGGATTGAGGCCAGCCTGAGGGAGAGAGAGCGGACGGTGCAGCGCTTCCGCTCTGAGCAGACCAAAGAGATTGACCGGGAACGAGAGCAGCACAAGCGAGAGGAAGCCGTGCAGCATTTCAAAGCCCTCATGTCTGATATGGTACGACACTGATCGTCACGCTCTGTGTGCAGAGCCAGCGTTGTTAATAAACACGCTGAGAATGATACACATTGATGGGTGTAAAGAGGGTGCCAGACTGCATGTGTGAAGGACCTCAGCAGTATAGTTTACCTTTTAGCTCATCACCTCATTATCAAGCTCTTTATGAGCTGAATCAGGTGTGTTAGATGCCGTGTTACCTTTTCCCCCCCTCCCTGCTTTGACACACTTAATGCAGCTCCTCATCTAATTACCAAGCCTTTGAGAATCAGGTGTTTTCATACCTAATTCAGCCTGTCAGTTAATTATCCAGAGAATTACAAGCCGAATCAAGTGCATAAGATCAAGCAAAGCACTAAGTATTAGAATATTAGAGCACAAAAGTATTAGATATTTAGAAAATATAATTGTCAGAAGAAATGTTAGCATTACAACATTATGCCTTAACAGAAGGTAACCATGATGGCTGTGATCCATATGCCACTCGTACATACGTGCAGCTGTTTTGAGATCGCTTCATCTGCCATGTTCCTAAACTGCAGGTGAGGTCATCAGATGCTACCTGGTCTGATACTCGACGTTCCCTAAGGAAGGACCACCGCTGGGAGTCCTCCTCACTGCTGGAGCGGGAGGAGAAGGAGAGGCTCTTCAACGAGCACATCGAGGCCTTGGCCAAGAAGAAGAAGGAGCTCTTCCGGCAGCTTTTGGACGAGGCGTCTATTGTACGGCTGCGGTTATTTATTCTCTTTCTCTGAGACATTTATCGTTACAAGTGGTTGAATTTGCAGTTCTACTCAGCCTACAATGGCACTGACCTTGGTGTTCCTCTCCAACAGGTCACATTGACATCAACATGGAAGGAGGTCAAAAAGAGCATCAAAGACGATCCCAGATGTATAAAGTTCTCTAGCAGTGATCGGGTAGGAACAGTCATTACCTCATATTAGTACAGCGGGGGAGAATAGGTCACAATCTAACTTTTATAAAAATAAAAAGAAGATGATGATGTGAAAATATGAACTTTTTTTAACAATATTGGGAGATTTAGGTAATCTTTTTATTCTGAAGGTGTCGGAAAGTTTAGCGAGACTGGCCCGATCAGCAGTGTAACCAGGACACTGATTTGAGCTGTTGAGGGGGGGGATCTTTATCTGTAAACAGACATGTTGAGTGTTATGAGAACTCCCATGCGTATTTCAAACAGTGCCCAGTTTCTTTTTTATACGTCTATGTTCAAACTCTGGGGCAGAGTAAATCAGAATCTTTATTTCGGGGTGCGGCGAGATTCCCAGTAAGTGAACTTGGTGCAAACCGCTACAGCTCGATACAGTTTTCTGTTCAGATGTACAAACTGACACCAAGCGTACAAATATCAGTTTGTGTTCCACAGTGTGTGGAATTGCCAGAAATGTCAGTCGTAGTGTTTATTTCTTTGTTTGTTTGTTTTTTTCTCTTGCATCATTAGACTACTGTGTGAATTCTATCGGTTAAAACAAACACTGAATGCAGACACTTGTCATGAGAATGCTTATTGGGACATTGTTATAAATAATTTTATAGTTCGGACAGGGGCTGTTTGTAGAGGGTTAAGATAAGATGCACACAGTGTTCCAATAGAAATCAGTCTGACCCCCTTGACATTGGACTGTAACTCAGCCCATTTCCTCAAATGTGTTTAGCACACCTGTTTCATCTACAGCTTATGTGCTTTTTTTCATTATTATTTTTAGGCAGTAATAAATGACAGGGTGTCCAAACTTTTTTCCTAAGAAAACAACTGCCTTTCTATGAATTACTTTTGCAAATAATTTTGAACCGTATGTACGAAACAAGTGGCAGAAAGTATGGGATGAGCAGGGCAGTAAAAAAATGCACAAAATTAATGCATTCATTTACATAAGACCGACTCCGACTCCTGTGATTCACTCATTGCTGCTCAAGGAAGCTGAAGCTCCAAGATGTACTGGCATCTTGTTGGATTGCCCCACAGCCGATATTTCCAGGCCGAGAGGGTTCCCAATCAGGAAGCTTCCTGAGATTTTTAATAAGTGATCGTTGCTGGAATTCTTGTCTCACACCAATTACCAACACCTGATTGAAGGCACTTGCACCAAACTACAATTATAAGATACTGACTAAATGGACAGTGATGACCTAAACTCTGCAACTGTAGATAAAGATAATAAATCCTGCTACCCTTCTAAAACACCACTCAGAAACCTGTCCTGCTGTTTTTTTTTTGTTTTTCACCCAGAAACGACAAAGGGAGTTTGAAGACTACATCAAAGACAAGCACATCACAGCTAAAGCAGACTTCAGAACTCTGCTGAAGGAGACCAAGTTCATCACATACAAGTGAGAGAGACCTTGGATGTCGAATGACGTTTAACCATTGAATAAAGCTTTGAAATAATGACCAAAATGACCCGTCTCGATTTTCCCAGGTCCCGTAAGTTAATGCAGGAGTCCGAGCAACACCTGATAGACATAGAGAAGATCCTACAGAATGATAAACGCTATCTGGTCCTGGACTGTGTACCGGATGAAAGACACAAACTCATCATGGCATACGTAGAGGAACTGGACCGCAGAGGACCCCCTCCACCTCCCACCGCCTTTGAGCCTACTCGTCGCTCCACTAAATGATCCATGGGCAAGTACACCTGCCAGACCTCCAGCTTCTGTCCACCAGTAGCCTTCAGACTGCCATCCATTCCTCCAGCTCAGTCAGAAACCTTAAATTTTACCACGTTCCATGACTCTGGTTCTCCCCCCTTTTCTTTTTTATTTTTTTTTAATTTTTTTATTTTTTAAATTGTTCCATCCTCACCTGTTTCACGTCTGATGTTCCACCCTGTGCACATGTGAAATGCAGGACTTTTGGACTGAATGACAAGTGGAAGCAAGCATGCTGATACTTTCGTCATGGCGTGACTGGCTGCTGAGAACAAATGTCAAAACCGGTTAAAGGGCGGTAATGTAAGCAGGGATTGGTTCCATGCCCAAACAAACCCACCTGATCCCTCTAGCATGGTGGAAGTGTGCATTAGCACCGCAGGGACAGCTGGGTTTGTGCTGTGCCAGAGGGAACGCCCAGTTGTGGGGTTGGCAGAAGAACAGTGACCACCTGAACCCCCCCCCCCTTTCATCTGCTCCATCCACATCCTTCATCCTTAGTTACTCTCTTAGGCTACCTGTGGCTTCATTGTGGCCCTCTACATCCCAACCCCTGATCATCATGCTTTCTCTTTGTTTAGCTTTTGTATAAATGCTTCTGTTCTAGAAATTGGGAAGATTCCCAGTTTCGGTGTCATCTCTGGTGACTGTGGTCATCTGACTGGGTGTTCAGCTACCGGGACCCCTCTGTTCATCTGTCATTTTAACTGACAACGGTTCAAATGTAAGATATTTTTTAAACAATGGATGAGTGTGTTATTGCTTATGTCATTAACCGTATGTGACGTTGGTCTGTGCAAGCAGTGATGGTTGACAGTCAGCTCATAGTAAGGTTTAATTTAATTGTTCCCATGTTTTTGAGAAGATGACAACTTTTTGGAGTTGCTGTATTTCTGTACAAGTTGACTGGAATAAAAGCGACCTACTTTTTTACATATTCATCTCTGACTCATTTTTCACTTACCAATTTTCAGCTGTAAGCCATTAGCAGGTTATCAACATGCCATGCAAAGATTAGCTCAAGATGATTGGTGTCTGACTATGGCAAAATCCAAAGGCCAAATCCCACACAAGAGCTAGAAGACCCACCAGCTTCTTTTGAATCAGCAAGAGTGTCTTGCTTTAGAGTCTCTAGGAGGGTTAATCCTAAGCTTTGAATGCTTTTATGCAGCAAAACATATATATAATAAATAATATATATATAATATAAATTGTGTACATGCATATAGTATGTCTATCTTACTGTAAAGATTTCAGCCTATTAGGATTTCCAACCCAAGTGCTGGTGCAGAACTACACACTGATGAATCAGCTCACTCGGAGAACATCATGAAATTTATTTAGAACAAGTGCATTTACAAAACATTTTCCTCATATTTTACATCTTGAGTTCTATTTGTTGTGAATATGAAACATTTTATATGATCAATTTACAGGAAACATATGAAATTTCTCTTCCTAAATAGACATGTTTTAATATGCATTTATTCATAAAGCACATTAATAGCCTAAGCTTTTCTCACATTTTAAAGTGTCTTTGAAAATTGATTATTAGAACAGCAGAGCCGTAACCATTTCTGTGGTCATGTTTTTTGTATTTGACAATTTTAATGGCCATCCTGTCTTTTGCTTTTTGGGTATATTTCCTATCCATGTTTTTTTTTTTCCGTTTTTTTTTTTTTCGTTTTTTTAAGGATCTTTGTATGATGTCAGTTTTTCTCAAACTGATTTCTCAGCTGCAGAAGGTAGAGAGTTTTTTGCACCGACCCAACTCTTGATACACAGGGGGTAGAGCCCAAAAAAAAAACTGTACTCTGTACTGTCCAGGGGTCCTTGAGAACCAGTGCTCTAGCTAGCACATCTAGAGTGAAAGGACTGCAAAGTGAAGGTGCTTGATAACCAATAACAGAAAAACAGCTCCACAAATATCCAATAAAGCATGAGATCACATTGCGACAGTGTAGTCTGAGCTTGTGAAACCACTGCTACTCAGGTCTGAAACAAGCTGTTTGCAAGATGATTTGGTTGCATTCAGCAATGAGCGTTAGTGAGGTCGGGACGTTCGATGATCACCACCCCAACTCATCCAAGAAGTGTTGGATGGAGCACTATCATCATTCCACAGCAGCAGTAGTTCCACTGCTCTTTCCCACACCTGGCAGTAGGCATGGTGCCAATAGGTTCAATAGGCTTATCTACTCCAGAGAGTCCTGTTCTATTGGCAGTACTTCTCTCCAGGGACTAGACAAGCTGTATGTGTATGTGTGTGTGTGTGTGTGTGTGCAATGGGTGCAACTTAAAGTAGCTGAATGCATTCTTTAGAAGGGGTGTCCACAAACATATGAACATTATTTATTATATAACTTAATCTTAAATATTGGCACAGGCCTGTTGCTAAGTCAGCGTTCCTGCCAGGAGCAGCTATTTACAGGCGTTTAATCTCAGCGCACATTAATATAGACTATATATATATAGAATATATAGAATTTTAGAGCATAATGTCTCTCTATATATTTGGAGCACGAGGAATATACAAAATATGACACTTTTATAATATAACGTTTCTCTATACTCCTACCCAATATCAAACCAGGTTACTCACATTAATTCAAACGATACATACAACATGAATGGAGTAATACAGTCCAGCACGGGTACTGGTTTGATGCCCCCTTGTGAGCTGAGACTGGGTTCAGTTCAAGTTCAGGTGAGTCTCTTTGGAGCTGCTGATGGTTCCTTCCTTGTGTGTGTGTGTGTGTGTGTGTGTGTGTATGTGTGTGTGTGTGTGTCTTGCTTCTGCTCTGCTCGGGACCCTTTCATTGCTTCTCCTCTTTGGGGTTCTGGTGCTCCCAGGGCACGGGGTCGTTCTCCTGCGTGAGGGATCCGCCCTCGCGCTCGTTCCAGAACTGCTCCACGTCTGGCAGCACCATTCCCTCTTTATTCCCCGGGCTGTCCTTCTCCTCCTCCTTCTCCTGGTCCTGCTGCTCCTCTTGCTTCTGCTGCTCCTGCTTCTTCTTGTCGTCCTCCTCGTCCTCCTGTCCCGGTCTGCTCAGGGGCGGCAGGTGGGCGGATGTCTCTGGCCTCGGTGTGGGCGACTTGGGGGCGGTGGGCGCGTGCGGCCCGGGCTTCTGCTGCTGCTTGGGTGGCTGCTTGCGGAGCGTGAGGCGACGCCACAGGCCCTTGTAGCCCTCGCGGAACTCCTCGGAGAGCGCGAGCACGACGAGCGGGTTCACGAGCGAGATGGCGAACATGAGCAGCTGCGCGCACAAGGCGAAGTGCGCGGGCGGCAGCGGGCCGCCGCTCTCCAGGCCGTGCCGCGTCCACACCCACCATACCCAGTGCGGAAGCCACATGGCCGCCGTGGCCACGGTCAGGCCGAAGAGCGTGAGCGTGAGGCGGCGCGAGCGGATCTGCGCGCGCAGGTTCTGCGCCTTGTTGCTGCAGCGCCGCCGGCAGCGGCCGTACGCGCGCCAGAAGTAGAACAGCGCGAAGGCCAGCGGCGCGCAGAAGGTCGCGAGGGGGTACGCCTTGGCGTAACCGGACGCGAAGCCGCGAGCTCGCGGCGGCACCAGCTGGACGCACGCCAGGGCGCCGTCGCCTTCCCTCTGGAGCGTGGCGAAGAGCCAGTGCGGCACGGGCAACACGCAGGCCAGCAGCCACGCGGTCAGCAGCAGCACCACGATGGTCTTCAGGCGGATGCTGACCTGCTTGGCGGGGTTGCTTGCGTAGCGGTGGCATGCCTTAGCCAGGACGGCCACGGTGAAGCTTTTGGCGGCTATGCACGCGTGCACGAACCAGTCGCACGTCTTGCACACCAGCGGGCCCAAGGTCCAGTCGGCGCGCGCGTACGCGACCACTTTGAATGGCACGGCGAAAGCCAGCAGGAGCGCGTCGGCCAGCATGAGGTTGAGGAGGAGCGCGTTGATCAGTGAAAGCTTGGCTTTGCGCGCGTTGCTGATCAGGACCCCCATGGCCGTGGCGTTGGCGACGAAGCCCAGCACGCAGATGACGCCCAGCAACGCGGGCACGAGCACCCTCAGCTCGCCGGACTCCAGATGCTGGTAGGCGCCGCGCGGGAGCACCGAGCGTCTGTCCACCGTCCCGTTCCACGCGCTCGTGTTGGATCTCGGTGAGGTGTCCATGTCCACGAGCAGACTTGGGGTAAATAAAAAAAACTCAAATACTGACTCGCGAGACAGTTGTGGAGTGCAGAGGCACGCGCTCCTCCACATACACACACTCAGGGTCGTGAGTGGGCTGCGCGACTTTATAAAAGTGCGTTTGATTGACAGGTGCCCCTCCCCTTGTCTCCAGCTGACCGGAGCGCAGCATCCTCTCGAGGCCAATTAGAATGATTACAGGTACAAACACGCGCCGCGAGACTCCGCGCCTTCATCACTGCAGAATCAGAGCCCTGATTCAGAGCTTGATTAAGACACACACACACACACACACACACACACACACATACACACACTATTCGACTATTAGTGGTGGTGTTTTTCTATCATTAGGACTTTGAATACAGAGCTTGTACCTGACTGGTATTTACACAGGTCATGTCATATTAACTACTAGATTCTGGAGCATTGCTGTGAGGATTTGATTGGATTCAGCCACAAGAGTGTTAGTGGGGGTTCGGGGGGGGGGGGGGGGGTTCTTTGTACCCCTCTAACCTATGCCTGTGCATTAACACATCTGTGTCAGTAATGGGTCCAAATTAAAGTAACTGTATGTATTCATTAGTGTCTATAAACATTTGGACATATAGTGAAAATTCACAGCTGGCAAACACTTGTTGTAGCAGTTAGAAGTCTTTCAGGTCTTGTAGTTCTTGTAGTCTTCTTTGCAAAAGCCCCCTAGTTCTGAGATGTTCATGGGTCGCTTGCTGCACCTGCTATGAGTATGCACTGCACACTGCAGCCTTGCAGACATGAAATAGTGGTGTCTGGATTTGGCATTTCCCTTCTTACTCACTCACTCACTCACTCACATTCTCACTGACACTGTTTCCCATGACGTTGCCAGTTCTGGGTGGTCTGATGCTGCATCCTAACGTGAGCCTTGAGTATATATGAGTTAATAAGCTCCTCTGAGTGTCCACATGAGGGCGCTCTCGCTCCAGTGTTGTAGAACCTGCGCGTCAAACCTGGTCTTTTTGTGGCCTTCTGCTGCAGCATACACAGATCAGCCATAACATTAGTGCCTAACACTGAGCAGGTCCCCCTTGTGCCACCACAACAGCTCTCTGACCATTCGAGGCATGGACTTCACAAGACCTCTGAAGGTGTCCTGTGGTATCTGGCACCAAGGCGTCGTCTGCCTACGACTCGGTTGCCAGTTCATCGCTTGTCCTTTCTTGGAGCACTTTTGGTAGGTACTGGCCACTGCATACCACGGAAAAAAAACCACAAGACCTGCCTGATGTTTAGGAGATGTTCTGACCCAGTCGTCTAGACAGATGTTCTGACCCAGTCGTCTAGCCATTATGCTTTGTCTTATGTCTTATGCTTTTTTTTGTAACACATCATCACCTTCATACACTGACTGATCACTTGCTTCCTAAAATATCCCACCTCCTGACAGATACCACTGTATATTATTTAATTAATAATCAATGTTTTTCATTACACCTGGTGCTAATGTTATGGCTAATTGGTGTATGCTGCCCTGCCAGCTGAAAAAATGACCAAACTAAGATTGTTTTAACTTGCACATCTTTTCATTTTTTATTTCAACAAATTCCATTAAGCATAAAGACTGCATGTCAATTCATTGCATTTAAATACATTCTCAGCTATAAAACTTTGTTTTCATTAAGAAGTTCACAACTGAAGTTGTTTTAGAAGACATTACATTTCTTTTTTTTTCTTTTTTTTTCTAAAGGACTTGTACCTAAAATTCCCTGATATCACATAACCTTCATGTCTAGTTAGGCTACATCAAGATACCGGTCTTTCTTTCCCCATTCCAGGTCATGAAACTTACTAGAAGTTGGACGGCGGTGCATTATGTGTCTCTGAGAAATGCACAAGTATCTCATGTTGCAGACTGTGTTCGCACCCTGCAGAGCAAGACATTCTTAATAATTACAGTGGTTCGTTACAGGGAATGCAAGGACAGCTCTCGCCCAACACTGCATTGAAGGAAGTGGAATCCAGGGGGTATACACTTCATAAATCGTAAGCATTCGCAGCCAGCGCCTTCGAATGACTGCACACTTCGATTGGGTTTCATTCATTGTTTTTTTTTTTTCTTGTTACACAAAGCTATTCAGTCCACAGTTCTTCAAAAACAGTCACACTCCACGAACCAATATATCCACCCCACCCCAAAAACAGCGGCCCACCAATCCCCTCCCGACCCACTCTCAAGCCCACATACCAAAAAGAAGGCACCACAGCGTATTAACTGTAACATTAAAATTAGAAGGACGAATAAAACAGCGACATGAAATGAAACGGCATGTCAGAAGTCACTTTCAACCGGCGTGGATCTGCTTGATGTTCTCCAAGAACCAATCAGGTAGCAAAGAAGGAATAGTCTGTGTGAATGGCCGTCTACGGCCTAGGCATGGCGGTCAACGCGGCCGCATCCATACTCCACAGCCGTTCCACGTGTCATTGACAGCTCTGTGGTGGCTGAAGGGCATTTATGTGAAGGGTGCCGCGTCCTTTATGTCAAAGAGAGTAGAACATCCATCAAGTTCGTTAGAAAGGCGCCCTTCTGTTTCACGTGCCAGAGCATCGACAACAAAGGCAACGGGGAAACACGCGTTGCCTCACATAGCTTCAGTTCACAGAACAGGTTTGCTGTTTTCCATCGCCCACAGCTTCACTGCTGCCTTCTGTTCCAGTTTCCAAGCGTCAGGCGTTTCCCTCAAGTGAAGAACGAAATAAATAGAATAAATAAAAGACTCGTTAAAGGGAAGTGAGAGGAAACGTGGAGGCGATGAAAAGTAGGAGAGGAGAACGGGCCGCCGCTTCTTATTCACACACGTCTGGCAGCATTAGTTTGTGTGTGTGTGTTTGTGTGAGAGAGAGAGAAGCTCTTTATGTCTGCAGTCTGGCCCTGCTCTCAGCTTCCCACTCCATTTCATATTCACAGCTTCTAGCCCTCAGTACACAAACGCGTGTCCCCAGTGCCTCCAGATCCAGCTAGACGAACGCCAGGCCCCATACAGCAACAACTGGCTCCGTCTATGCCTCTGTATGTGTGTGTGTGTGTCTGTGTTTGTTTGTGTGTGTGTGTTTGTTTGTGTGTGTGTGTTTGTTTGTGTATGGGGGCGTCCCGGGTGGCCACGCTAGTTGACCTTATCCTGGAAGATGTAGAGGTTGTTGGTGGCTGCCACAGCGATGATGTTCTCCGAGGGGTGCCAGGTGGTGTGGAGGATTTTCTTGCTGAAGTCCAGGCTGTCCACGCTGATCTCGTCCTTGCGCCGCTTGCCACCCACACACACCTTGCGCGGCTTTAGGATGGCCCTCGGCTTGCTGTTCTCCCGCGACGCCTCCAGGGTCACATCGCGTTTCGTATTGCGGTCGAACATCCGGAAGAAGTTGTTGTAGGAGCCGGTCATGATCACGCTGGAAGAATAACGCAGAACGCAAGACAATAAGGCAAAAATAAATCAGGCAAAAAGGGAATAAATAAAGATGCTAATTATACTGTACAAAAATGGCAAGGCTGACATTCAGGCTTCTACACAATAAGACACTGGTATTTAGAAGTTATTTTCCTGTGTTGTCAAAGTACACTTATACGTTTACTGAGTTGGGATGTGGATATCGCAATGCAAAAAAACTTTTTATTATAAAAAGACTTTTTATTACTTATATCTAAGGCCACTGCATTGTTTAAACACCAAATTTACAAACAAACAGTACTGATCAACAACCCACTCATGCCACCTTGCAGCTCTATCTCAGTGGATTATGCAACAACTAAATACCGCAATCATTTAAATACAGTACATTACATGCAGTACATGACTAAGCTACAACGGAAAAAAGCAACAACCCATCCCATCCCAAAGTAACCAAAGTGATACTTGTAAATGCACTACAATTCCCATAATACCATGCAAATACCATGCAAATCCAGCTTACACTTTTGGTTCTGCACTGCATTCACCAATCACGAGCCAATATATATATATATATATATATATATATATATATATATATATATATACTAAATAAATAAATAAATCTAATATATATATATATATATTTCATTTCTTTGATTTGATGTTCTGTTTAACATGTCACATCATAAAGATCTACATAATTCCTGAGATATGCTAATGTGATTCTCAGCTGCCCTAACCCTAGAACTGACCTGTCCGATCCATTCCACACACACTCGAACTTGTCGAAGATGCAGTCGTTCTCGTACAGCGAGCAGAGTTTACTCCTCAGATAGTCATGCACCTGTAAGAATCAGCCAGGAACACACGCAGCATTAGGAAAAAACTTCATTCACTTCATTAGAGCAGCAGTGCCAGTCTCAAGGGCATACAGCTCTGTGTTTTCCTGCCCTAACACATCTGATGAAGAGGCTGATAACTAGCTGACATGTGCCATTAGGTGTGGAACATCAGGGACTGTACAATGCAAGGGTCCCCGGGGAGTGATATTAAAAATTTCTGCGTTACAGTGTTTATTACATCACTACCCAATATGTGTTTATAACATTACTACATGTCATGAGTCTTGTGTGTGTTGGTAGCAACTGACAGATGATTGAAAACAAGGCTACTGGGTTTCCATTATCACGCAGGGATGAAGAGACAGAATTGACTGTGCTAATGACGGTGCATTGCTTGTGTTTGTTTGTGTGTGTCTACACAATGGTCAGGTTAGGCATGATACCTCTGTACCCACTGTAGCAGGTTTAAGGTGCTACATAGTCTTAAAATAATGGTTTCTAAATGGTTCTTGGCTTGAACATAAGGTTTTACAAAAAGTTTAATTGGCACAGAAGAGTGGATCTCTATCTAGCTCTAGAGTGCTCCCGCCATGGATACTGTAGTGTTTTCACACAACAGTGGGAGTTAGGACACCCACTTTCCCTCCTGAATGGTTTCTTTATTAGTTCATCAGTTGGCCCAGGTATGCTGGGAGTAGGAGAAATATATATTTATATATATATATATATATATATATATTTTTTTTAATATATTTTTTTATCTATATGTTATGCCTCTACTATATACAGCATATAAATGTGTCTAGATTTAAACATATCTAACACTGTTTTTTTAGGATGTGGTTAAAGAAGTCTATGTAATGTCACTGAATGCTGTACCTGATAGGTCTCCAGAGGTTTGCTCTCCATGTTGAGGTCCCACACCTTTACTGTCAGGTAATCCCGCGTCATCAGGTAACGCCCACTGTGGCTAAACTTGACGTCTGAGATGGAAGAGATGATTTCTGAGAAGAAGGAGCGGTTGCTTGGATCTTCTGGCTCTTCAAAGACTAAATGAATAGGAAGAGAGAGAAAGAGAGAGAGAGAAAGAGAGAGAGATGTAAAGCAAGCTGTAGTAAATTCCAGTAAATTCTCTGCAGATTTGAGATCTCAGATCTTCATAAGAGTAGCAGGTGGGTGATCTACAGTGTTGTCACTGTTTTCTGAACCATATTTATGTTGCTCAATTTCCAACAGAGGACATGGCGTCCCCAAACTTATGACAGGCAGTGTACTCCCCCAGACAAGGAAAACAAACTGGTGTAGGATTTGTGAGGTCCAATGTTTATGTCATCTGCTGTCAAATTGGCCCCTGGCAGCTTTACTGGCTCTGTTGTGTACTGGCCTATGCTGTCTCAGCAGGACGTCTCCCAGGCAGATAAAACAGCAGCAGAGGGAAAGCGGACACGGGTCGATGCGGAGGCATGGGGACCTGGACTGCAAGTGTGTGTCCCAGGCGAGCGGTGTCATGTTGTGAGCTTGTCCACCTGCAGCTTAGCTAAGTGTCACTCACTGCAGGATAATGAGTCCTCCAGAGAGGAGCCACGCTACAGACGATGGAGGTCTGTTGTGGCTGGGTCTTGCTGAGGCCCATTACATGCCACAGTACAGATTGATATTTCACAATATGCTTCAGGACAGCGGTAAGATTTATGAGTGTGGGAGGAGCTGAAGGAGGAGGAGGCGAGAGAAAAATAACGCAGACCCACCATCAAGTGGTTTGGGGAACCTAGCTTTTTCGAATGTTTTTAAAGCCTCTGAGACGTTGCTGGTTTCCTTCAAAAAGCTACAAATCTATTGAAATCAGCAATTAGTGCAATATCAGTGCACTGGTATTAGTGAGTTTAAGCTATAGTAACAGCCAGTAATGTTTAAGGAAATGGATAAGGATCCATTTAGTGACTTTTTAAAGAGGAATCCCACCAATTATTCACAATTACTCCAGTTGATGAGAGGTAAACAATGTAATCCAGAGCAGTTTGATGTGAAATGGTGCATGGTGCTTAATTTCTTTACCGTGGTGTTGTCAGGAACAAAGAAGTTCCTAATACCACCACTATGTTAAACACATAATTCTGCTGACTTTACAAATTGGTTGACCTCACCTTTCAGAGAGGCAGAGCAGAACAACACATTCCATCTTAAACAAGGCATTTTATAATGTATATCATAAGACACTGTGAAGTGAATAAAAACATTGATTATTTTCATATAAAGCGGCATCTGTCAAGGGGGGGATATATTAGACAGCAAGCAAACAGTCAGTTCAAGGTAATGTGTTAAAAACAGGAAAAATGGGTGAGTGTAAGAATATGAGTCATTTTAACAAGGGCAAATTGTGATGGCTGGACAACTGGGTCAGAACGTCTCCAAAATCTTAGGAGGGTTTCGTGGGGTGTTTCTAGAATGCAGTGGTCAGTACCTCAAAAATTCAAAAGTGCTTGAAAATAGGACAACCGCTGAAAAGGCAACAGGGTCATGAGCACCTTAGGCTTACTGATGTGATTCATGGAGGCCGCACTTTACAGCTTATAGGACTTAAAGGATCTGCTGCTAACAGCTTGGTGCCAGATACCACAGGACACATTCAGTCTTAAAATACCTTAGATATACCTTAAATATTACCCCTCAACATCTTGATGGGCATTATATCCACACACAAACGTCACAACCCCCCCTCTCCCCAAACAAAACCCACCTCCTCCAGACAAAGGTACCAGATGAGCATCTGTATTGAACGACATGTCCCCAGGCGAAGTAGTGTGTGTGCCCGCTGTGTGCCGGCACACCAGGTGAAAAACAGCAGCTGTGTGTAAAATGCAAGGCCATGCGGAACCATCTCCGCAGATGCCAGGCAGGTCTTCAGAAGCAGAAGCACTCCCCCAAGGCCTGCCTGTGCTTTAAATTTACTAGAAATAATGCAAATGGCCCATTCAACAGGGTGTGTATGTGCATGGAACGACGAGCATGTCAATAAAGCTCAGGAAATGACTGAATTCTTCCAGTGCTGAGATTTCTGTAGACACTGCACAGCACCTTACCACATTGATTTTTTTTTACGTTTTCATACCGGTTCTTAAATGTCAATGTATTCAATCTGATTGTGAAATGTGTGCTGCTGGCCACAGTCTGGAAAGAAGCTCAGTGGAGATCTAAAGCCCAGAGGAGATCTAATGGAAATTTATCAGTGTCCGGTTATCAATGCAACCATGTGCAGGCTGGGGGGACGCTACTGTATGCAGACTGTATGGATTTATCAGCCTCTCCAAATGAAATTAGCAGGTTAAGCCAAAGCAGACACAATCACATTAAATATTAGCATAAGCTTCACCTCCTCCATCCCTCGCCCAAGGTGGGAGGCAGGCTAATCCCTGTCACGGCTGACATGCTGTTTGGTCTCTCGGGGAAGGGCAGGAGTGGAGGGAGCTTGGGGCTGCTCTATGCATTCGTAATGTTCGCTTCTGTGGAGGCTGGTTATATCTTGTGAGCAGTGAGACTTCCACTGAGCTACTGAGGCTCTCACAAGATATATTTAGGATGCATTAAATTGAAAGCCTGTCAATAATTTAGTACCCACGGAAATTAAACAGACTAAAAGAGAAATCATCAGCACAGCATGGCTTTGTTGTTACCTACAAATGCTCCACTGTTGAAATAAACATTTATCATTTGTAGTCCCTAGTGATGAAAGTAAAAAAATCCACTATTTTCCAAATGTTTGTGGACACCCCTTCTAATGAATGCATTTAGCTACTTTTGCCTAATGCCAGGTATGGGCTTAAGGGTTACAACAGGGAGTTGACAATGAGGTGGGGTGGTGTTCATCCAACATCCTGACCTCAATAACACTTTTGTGACTGATTGCAATCCTCACAGCAATGCTCCAAAATCCAGTAGAAAGCCTTCCCTGGACAGGATACACTTACTCCAACAAAAGCAGGACAAACTCTTTTAATACCCTTGATTTAGAAAGAAACAACGAATTAACTGGTGTCCAAATACTTTTGTCTATTTATTCTAAGTAATCAGCAGCATTTCTAGGGTATAGGAGTTCTAATCTTATTAACCCCTAATTTTGTCAGGATTCTTTTTCCATGGGGACTCTCCCTTTTGGCTAGGGCTTCAGGAGCTGGACTGAAGGTCCAGCATAATTAGAAAGGGACAGCGGAAAATCAAAATTTTTGAGACCAATTTTGAGAGAAACATCATCACACCTTCTGAAAATCCTAGATACATCACAGACTGTGAGAACGAGCAGCTGTAAATATCCCTGTTTAATCCTGAGCATCTAAAATTGCTTATGTGCACCAGCATGAGCATAGAACTTACAGGACTTTGCACAGATCAGGATTCTCCTTACATCTTACCAAACTTCATTATTATTACAAAGTAGGGAATACGTGTCTTATTTACACCCTTCCCATTAATACATTTCTGTCTGATTAGAATATGAAGTCCTGTGATTCCCTGAACACTTACATTTGGAGTGGTTGTCGCAGAGTGCAGCTGCCCTCATATCACACAGTCGGATTGAGCCTTTACTGCTGCTGTAGACGAACGTGTTGCACTGGTGAGGATGGAACTCTGCCGCTGTTATCACCTCCGTCAGCTCCTCCATATTGGCTGGCTTAATGTCCACAATGTCTAGAAAGGGCGCTCAGGAAACACTTTAGAAAATAGCAAAATATCAGTCCAGCTTTCCCTCAAAGCCTTTATGGTGGACCCATACGGTCAAAAACCATTTTAATCCACTGACTTTGTGCTCCAAGCATTGGACATTGACAATCCCACTTTCCAGGATGTCAGCTGTAGGGTATCTGTGTGACTGGCTCAACAAACAAGATTGGGCACTGAGTCACTTTGACTAACCAGCAAAATCAGTATAGACCTCAAGCTCAATTCTCAATTTGGAACAGCCACCTTATAAACCTTCACAATCTTCTGGATTATTTTCTTTGCTTCTGTGTGGCTCTTTCCAAATAGCTGCGGCTCCACCCTATCACTGCCCACCCACAATCGACCATCTCTGATCGATGATAATCATCTACTCCTGATATCATTATGACCGCTGTATGTACTCCAGTGATGGCTTCTGCTACTTTCTGCAAAGATCTTGCTATAAGTAAGCCAATTCTGAACAGTGTTCTCAGTGTTTATTTGCACGTAAATTCATAGTCTGGTAGTCTCTAAGTGCAGAAGTGCCAATGTTTTGGTTTGCTCATCATGTTTATCCATTTGTCCCCAGTGTGAATTCACTCAGCGAAACTGAAATCTCTAAAAAGGTGATTTGCTGCCTACTACCACCGGCTCTCAATTGTTACACAACTTATAGTACCGATAGTGTCCCAAAGCTAATTCAGCTCATAACAAATCATTCAGAAGGATACTGAAGCTCCTGTTGGTGATCTCCAAGTGCCACAGGTTGATCCTCAGGTCGTCCGTGGACATGTACGTCTCGTAATCACTGTTGACAGAGATGGAGTTGATGTGGTACGTGTGGCCATTGGAGAACACTCTTCTAGGTGTGGCCTCCACCATGAGGTCCATGGGCTGCAGCACTGGCACCTGGGCAAACAAGAAAAGAGAAGAGAGGAGACAATCAGAATGCGTTTAGATCCATGCATGGAACCATCCAACAACCTACTTGGCCAAAGGACTGCAAACAAAAAGGAAATACAGTGAAATGTATACACTGTAGAACTGTAGAAGTACCATGGCATGTCTACTTCTTTATAGACCACGACATGGGAACAGTTTTAGTCCTCCGTCCATATTTAGCCCTTCATTATCCCCTAACTGGAGGCTGAATCCACCATAATGGCTATTCAGTCTGAGTTTGACATTTGTGAACAGGGCCACGCAAAAGGCCTGGACCACTGTACTGTTGTTCTTACTGCGGCACATCTATTCTTTGCAGGTCCTAATTGCACTGTGCAGATGCTAAGCACACTTAAAACCAAAAAGACGCGTGTTTAGAAGCAGCAGGCGGTCTCTCCTGGAGTGATTTCCTCCTAAATGCTTGGCGCTCTGGAGTGCTTCTCCACACCGTGTGAGAGGCATTCAGATCAGCTTTTACTGCCGATCTGACAATACTACTCATTATCTTTAATGTGCTTAAAAGTGCCTAAGTGAGTTTTTAGATATGAATATGAATTGAATATGAGCTGTCTCTGCTTAAAGTGCCACTCCAAAACCATTCAATCCCAAATTGCACCATTAATTCTGATGACTATGACCAGGTAAGGTGATGACGGCTGGACATTGTCAGGCGTGTCTATATGTGCATTTTTTTTTGGTAGTACGGGGCAGATAACTAATTCTTAGTTAAAACAGCTAAAATCAATAATTAATTGTGCACTTTTACATTATGATTTACATTTGTATTGCAGGGTGCATGATGATAGATCACCAGTTAACTTTACACGAATATAATGTGAACAATGGCTGTAATTATTACCCGCCAAATCTTCTATAATGTCAAATGTATACAGCAATATTGTATTTTTTGGACACTCTTTTCCACTATGCTATCCATTCAGTGAAAAGAAAATGCCTGATTCAAAACTGAGTTTAGTGGTGGTAAATACTGGTTTTACTTCCAACAGACCAATGAAAATTCATTTTTCCCATTTTTCAGCAGATAATATATTGGTAACCCAACTAAGCAGGGCTTCTGGTTGCAGCTCTGCTCAACTGAGGGATGATATCTTTCTATTCTTAGCTCAGATGGATCAGGGAAGCAGATCTCTCACTGCTTCTAAGAATTTCGCTTGCAATCTATCTTTTGCTTCCTCTCCATTGTCTGGCAAGCATTGGGTTATTAGGCTATTTTCACCAGTTTTTTACTCACCCTTACACCTGTGTAATGTGACGTGACAATAAACTTGATTTGATTTTGATTTTAAATTATATACATATATACATACACAAACTAGCTCACCAAAGGCCTAGGGGGTTAAACGTGCACAGGGAGGAGGGGTTGCAGGAATATGGCACTGGCGAGGAGCAGTGCCAAAACACATGACATGAGTGCTCATCTCGCCCCACAGAGTCTTTCCTCTGCTCCCTCCCTCTTCACCCGCACCTTTGCACACTCCTCTGCCTGTGCCCACCGATAAATCCTTTGCTCCATCTTCAGCACACATACATTTCACGCTCCAAATGGGATTGCCACCCTCTCTCTGCCATCAGCCCTGTGTCGGGCTAATCTTCCGCACCAGCCAGACAATGGCAGAGGAGTAGGACGCTTTAATCCATTAGGCCATGGAGGCGAAAAACAGACACCACACCAAACATTAATGGATACACTGAGTCGCGCCCCCCTTTTGTATATGGATTCAATTTGGAGGGATGGGTGAAAGAGCACGAGAGAGAGAGAGAGAGAGAGAGAGAGAGAAATGATCACGTCTTCTTCACTGCACACACTCATCACTCTTCGCAGCTGCCTTTTGATTAAGAGAGAGACGCTGTCTATTGATGATAGAAGATCATTAATCAGTGCTGGCCCTGAGCACACAAAATGCGATTTTCACATGGGAATGGACTTCAATAGTGGCTGCTCCATGTAGCATTAACAACAGAATGCACCACCAAGCTTTTGATGAACTGCTGACTGCTGTGAGGGCCTGGGCTTAGTTTCAATTCAGAGACTCTCAAATCTTCCCTCTGCAATCTGCCACCCTGAAGCTACATTTAGGAGTATACTGAGTAGAACTGAACACATTTAGCCTCTAATTACATGCAAAGCCAGCCACCGCCTCTTTTCGAACTGCTGTTGATGTGGCATCGCTGGTTAGCCATCTCCGCCACACCAGCTAACAGACGCCTGTGTCTTCAAGTGATGAGGAGGAGAAAGTGCCATCTACCAAGAAGGAGCAAGGCCAATTGTGCTCTCTGGCATGGTACAAAGTCCCCCCAGCTTTGAGCTGTGGAGCAGTAGACCTGTGTCATTTGGAATGATGATGCTCTGTCTTATATCTTTGGGATGAGACAGGGAGGAGGGATGAGGTGAAGTGCTGATCATCCAACATTCTGACCTTACTAATACCCGTGCAATCAAATCCTCACAGCAATGCTCCTAGATCTAGTAGAAAGCCTTCCCTGTACAGTAGAGGCAGTTACTCAAAAAAACACAGGATCAACTCCTTTTTAATACCCTTGATTTGTAAAGAAACAATGAATGAGCAGTGTCCCAATACTTGTGCCTATATAGTCCTGAGTCCTCCCTGAATGCTGTCAGCATCAAAAGAACTCCTTCGTGCTGGTTCACCACCACACCAGTGTCAGTGGCATAGTTAATGTTTTTTTCGCTTCTGATGTGCAGTGATGTTTTATGGACCATAATCATCAGTGAAAATATCCAACCTCACATTGATTCGATTCTATTAGGATTACTTAGGAAATGATTCAAAATACTCAATTTAACATGATCCAATTTTAACACTTTAATAGGATTGTTGGTAAAAATGTGATGTGATATATGAAAATATGGTGGAAATAATAAAAATAGAAATATTCATATAAATAAAAATATACATAAATATACATAATAGGGATGTCTCAACACATCCTACTGTACTGAAGTGTATCATAGTGTATCATAGTTGTCTCATATTGTATTGTAGTTTTGTATCAGAATTGGCAAGACTAGATCTGGCCAGATGGGCTAGCCTTCACTCATCACATGCATCAATGAGCCTTGGGCACCCATGACCCTGTCACAGGTTGTCCTTTCGTGAGCCACTTTTGGTAGGTACTAAACGCTACATAATGCGTAGATCCCACCCATTCACAGGTGCCATTGTAACAAGATAATCAGTGTTACTCATTTCACTTTACATTGTGGTTTTAATGTTATGGATGTTGAGGATCAGTGTAATGCTGAATGTTGTAATAAACTTGAACGCAATTAAATGACAATCCTTATTTCTGTTGATCAAATTGAGTCACCACTGTATCGTATTTTACATCAAATCCAGATTTTTTTGAACCACTACACTCCATTAAATACCCCATGAATCTTATTTAGTCCCAAAAATGAGCACATATGTTACTCAATATTATTATAATTAATTGTTATTGATTATAACATTCCAAAAATCAATACAGCTGAACACCCTCCCTCGGATTAATGCATCACACCACACTGATGCACTTCTACTCTTCTCGTACTGACCCGTAATGAGGTGATGGTGGAAGGGTCTCGAATCCTCCCATCCTCGTCCTTCAAATTGTAGCCTTCTGGTCTTTTATCTCGCTCACTGATCTTCCATAGCTTCACAGTTTTATCTGCAGACACACACACACACACACACACATTAACACGAAAGAGCATGAGAGTGCGAGTGAGCAAAGACAGAGAGAGCGAGAGACTGCACAATCTGGCACAATGCTGGCAGCTCTCCAGCTCAGTGGAGGATATAAGATGAAGTCATAGCGTCTGAAAGAAGATGCACACTTCCCCCGTGATGAATTACTTACTTGACAGCTACAACACATTTCACATTACATGTTGGGCCAACAGACTTTATGGATATAATTTAGTCTGTATCAGAATTTTAATCATGGCTTTTATATCCCAGTTATGGAATAAAATCTGCTGTCACAGTTGGTTCAGATTATGTTGTATGTTTAGTTGAGAGTGCCAGTACGTCCCTATTTTAGAAATGTATAACATATACAAGACTAATTTTATTTAATCCCAACATGCAGAACATTTAAATGCCCCCAATCCCACATTTTATTGTATTTGTGTGGGTTTATGCATCAAAAACATTCACACTGGCCATTTTGAATTTTTTTTTGTTCTTTCAAAATAACAGAGTGTGATTGTTAGTGTGCCTTTAAGACTGATGCATACAAATGACCTTTGTTCTGAATGGATGCCCTTATAACTGCAGACTGATTAGTCAGATATATGCAAAGGCCTTCGTTTTTGGGACATCATATATCAAAATACTCTGTTTTTGCATATGTGGACCATATGAATTATGGGGTGGAACGTTACACGTATGCAATCATACGGAGGATACATGGAACATAGTAAGTTATAGATGCAGTGTTAATGCGTTCGACAAAGACTGATGAACATAGTGCGGAACCAATTTCACAAGCGCTCTGAAGCCTTAAGCTGTAGTCATTAACAAGTAAGTCAAAGTAAAGTTAGGATTTGCACGGTATTGTGGGAATTGTAGTGGGTTTAGGAGAGTCGCTTTAGTAATGGTAGTTTTGTAGAGAGAATGGCTTACACCCATTCAGCTTTTTTCTTTTCCTTTATTCTTTATCACTCACTGTTCTGTCTGCAAGTGACTAGAAATGAACAAGTATTTTACTGAAATTCTGGCGTCTTTCTATTTTATTGCAACCCATGAAATCGTGATGGACGTAGATGGTGAGTCAGCATTGACAATTCCCAGGTATGTGTGCAGTAACATATCAAACATGTTAATGTTCACATTTTACTTCTTAACAGACTGTAGCAACTTCTTCAGGGTGAGGGTAGGGGCCAGACTTACTACTTACTACTACAAACTTACTACTACTGTTTCGGGGTGAGGCACCATCACACCCTTATTTTGGACTGGGGAGTGCCTTAGGAAACTTTCCTACTTTCTACATCAAAATCCTTTACTTCCAAGAAGTGACTAATTGTTTTGTCTATGATTAACAGAACCCATTAATAGAACATCTGACTGTTCACTCACCATTGGTGGACAGCAGGAAGTAGGCAGCATTCTGCTGGGGCAGCCATCGGATCTTGTTGATTTTCTCCTCGATCTCCAGACTCTTCAGGTAATCAAACTCGGGCTCGTGGCTCTGGAACGTGCTGTAAACATTATACTCCCCTCTCCTGTGAGGCTGGTTCTTACTCTGGATCAGAAAACAGAGACAGAGAAAGTCTAAAACACTACCCATAACTATTCCAGACTGTTTTTAGTTTCTGCAAACGCACTCGCTACAGGGTATAACTATAACTACAGCTTACCGATTGGATGCGTGACGAGTCTAACAGTGAGTAGTTACCTACTGAATTAAACATAATACAGTATTGATCTGCTGTTTCTTCTGCATTGCTGGTGGTAACCCAACACATGCATGTATATACAATCAATAAGCACATGGAAATAAGGGCGGGTTCATGTCAGCTATCCAAATCAATAACTGGGGAGATTTCCAAAGCAATCTATTAAGGCAAACACAGAGCTGGATTCCCTGCCTTTTGTGTAAGTGTGTGTGTTTCAGAGGCTTGTTGTGTGCTAAACAGGAGGCTTATATTGGCCTTCTGTGACTAGATTAACTGCAGCATGTAGTCTGACATCAACCCCACGGCTCAGCTAGGGCTGTCCTCAATGCAGAAGTAATATGAACGGTTTATATTGGCCTATTATTCACTATCATCTTGCTTTGAAGATTTATTTGGTCTGCATTCAAAAGCACACCACAGGCCAATAGACTGTAATGTTATTCTAGTCTAGTCTAGCCTGAACTAGTGAGAGGTGCTATGTGACCAGCAGCACATAGCAACACTAAAACATAAATATCTGCCACCCTAGCAGCAGTTTATAGAACACCTTAAGATGGTGTTTTCAATTCGTCAGACAGTTTTTACATTCATAGTTGTTCAGAATTGGCTCTCAGTGTTGCTACTTTTATTTCTTGTTTCTAGATTTCACATGCATTAGTAGTAATTGACAAATACGTATCTCTATGCATTCTTACGTGGGTAAAATTGCTGTAATAAGGTAAAATAATATTGGAAGATGACAAAATAATGTACCTAAAAACTGGGGTTATTCAACAGACCCAGCCTATTTCCTTCCCCTATACTCTAATCAGCCACTGAATCAAAGCACTATCACGTAGGCATCTCCCTTTGTCAGTATTCGGCTAAATTATCTTGCCTCTCTAATGTTGCTCTTCTTATTGCAATCCAAGGTCAGTTTCGAAGCATTGCATGTTAGCATTATAAAGACCACACTCCCAGGTGGAAATACATTTATTATTTTTTTTGTCACGTTCAGTTGGTGATGTTGTTTATTGGCATGGCCTTTAGTGCAGTCTTTGGCCCGAGACTGATGCATGCAAATTCTGATGCGTTCCTAGTGGTTTTCTACTATGTTTCTGGTAAAAGAGTTCTGACTTCTAAAAAAAAAATAAGCAATCTGTCCCCTAAACACTCCAGTCTCATAGAGAAAATGCTTATGTTGAAAGGGTTCCAAGAAATGTGCTGTAGTGCAGTGTTGGCAGGAGAATGGTGAAGACGGCTTGTGCTCTTTCTTGCTTTACCTCCTGTTCCCTCTGGAAAACCACCACTCGTCCTCCCTTGTCTCCAGTGGCCAGGAGCTCCCCTGTTGAGTTGAACTCAACCGTAGAGATGATGTCGGCTGTAGTAGAGCACAACAGAGAGAGAAGGAGAGAGGGAGAGTTAAAAACACTACCCCCACTGCCTCGCAGAGAGTCTGCAGATAGAATTACTCATCACAGCGCTGAATTTGACAGCCTTTTGAACTCTCAGCATTTTCCATCAAATTAAATTACAGTATTGTGGGTGGAGGAATAATATTTTAACCCTTTACTGCATGAATTATTATGAAATTTACATGCACAAATGAAGCATGCATTTTTAATTTTTAAATAATAATAAATAATAGAAATATGTTTAATGAAAAAAAAGGGGGGGGGGCACAATTTAGCATTTTTTTGCCATATGGTAACAGCATGCGACAATAGAACTGCAATCTGTATACAATCAGAGGGAGAAAACCAATGCATTGCCGCAGGACACAGCCACATTCATCATCCAGGCATGGGAAGAGCATGAGCATAACAGCCATGTACGCATAAGTGCTTTAAATTGATCATATTAACAAAACCATCAACTAGGAGGGTTAAAAAGCTAGCAATGTTTAACAGCAGCGTATTACTTTCCTTCCATTGCATGCACTGCACTGCCACATGCTGTTGCCATATGGCAACAATACTATTTGAACATTTCTAATTATGTAGTTCAGTTGCATTTAATAGACATTTGACTGAACATTAGCTACTTAAAGATTAGCTGAGCATCTACAAAGCATCTACAAAGCATCTACAAAGACCTCTTATGGCAATATCATGCAGCAAAGGGTTACAATGCTCTCAACATGCTCTAAAACCCTCAGTGCCTCTTCATAAGCAGTGTTAAGATGCAGCACACACCCCGTCAAGGACGATGTGCACTCAACTGTCTTCCCAAACCTAATTAATACAAGACAGGCCTCCCGAAAACAGCATGAAGACTGCAAATTGGCTTCAGTGATAATGTATAATACTGTCCTAATGACCCACATTCTGCAGCAAATGGGTTAAAGCAGACTTATAAAGGGAAAAGCCAAGAGTTGAGGAGTATGTGATGTAATCCCCAAAATCATCTACCAAAAGCCGAGGTAGACTGTAATTCTCCTGTTTGATCACGGCGCTGTCTGTGAGCGGGAGGACAGATCCGAGGCTGCTGCTTCAGCAGGATTTCCCCGCCTGCTTCTCTGGAGAGTGGGTTCATTCCACTAGAGAGTGGCAGTGTTTTCTGTCCATTCATCACCACACGGTGAAGACATTCAGCGTGCCTACACAGCCTCCAGGGTTTCAGATTCAGTTCATAAGCATGTTTCAATCTCATCTCTATCTCCTATGCCTGTGCCTCACACTGTTGACAGACACAGCATCGGCCCAGTTGGCTTCTATTGTAAACACGTTTTTGGCGTTTTTTACAGATACTAAAGACATGACTGGTAATTGATGTTTTGCAACAGATGCAACAGATAGAGACAAGGAACAACTATTCCTGTAACAAATAGATATAAAATCTCACTGTTGTGAGCTCATATAAACAGAATTAATAGCAATAACCAAGGAGGAATTACTGCTTTATATACAGCACCAAGAAAGAACCAGCTAAAATCAAGGTGAAAAGAAACCCTTTAAAAAATGTATAACCTTCAACCTTCAATAACATCCAACCAGCATCCTAATGTAGAGTCCGTGCAAGGTCCGTGCAACAGTCAACTACAGCAGCCTGATCCTACCTTTCAGATATCTCCTTTTATCCTCTGTAAAAAGATGCATCTGCTTTAGAAGCCCTGCCTTCGTCGAAGGGGGGGTGGGGGTGTTGCTTTAAAAGTATCTAAGAAGAATATGGCAACATTCCTGCCATTTTCACCTGTTTACAACAGCCTGCAGACGAAGAGAGGTTATTAAAAATCCGCAGGCAACTCAAAGAGAGGCCAACAATTTCGCTCAGGGTGGATGTGTCGTCAGGAACATGCTCTTATGAAAAATGGAGAGGCACAAATCTAATGAAGTGAGAGAGAGAAAGACAGAGAGAGAGAGAGAGAGAGAGAAAGAGAGAAGAGCTTCGATTTCTCACCCACACCCCCGCCGCAGATTTAAAGCTAGCTGAATGGGAAACGGGAGGAAGCGGTTTCCATGGAGACCACTTCCATCATGGACAGGAGTGGTGCATTACAGCTCACTGAGTGATCCGGGTGCACTGAGAGTGCCACAGCGATACTGAACGAGTGGCCGCCGCCCGGGCTTTTAATGCAGGAATGCATTGGGAGGAATGGAAGCTAAGAGGGCTTTAATTCTGACCATGCTCTCCCAGGAGCACCTCAAAGCCCTTTCTCGAATGCTTACACCGGTTATGAAAGAACTGGGTTGTGCTGACCTTTGCCATGTTAAGGGGCTTATTTCGTCCCCACATTGCTGCAGTCACTAAACACAATATTCCAGAAATCCGGTTATTTTCCCTGGATCAATCTGTGGTTTAGAGCTACTGCAAAAATCGAACAGACCATCCGCACATGAGCTCCTCGCCAAGCAGCTTTTTCTAAGAGTACCTTTGCAATGGGCTTTTTTTGGTAAGCAGGGTTACTCTAAGTTGGGGCGTGCTTTAGGGGTATAATGGAATATCAGCATGTGTGGCAGTGGGGGTGAAATTGTGAGGATTATAATAGAAGGCCCTGCTGTTTTCATGGGCATATTTGTGAATATCTAAGTGGGTATTAAAGGAACACTCCAGTGTATTCTCCAGTGTTTTTCAACCTAATTCTGTCTGCTGTATCTGTGCTGAATAGTCAATCATCCCGGATAAATATTCCATTAGCAACTGTCCAATAGTCCAGTGTACATGGTAATCAACTATACAGTGTAGATGCTGGGGTATTGCTAGGGTGACCATATTTTGTTTTTCAAAAAAGTGGACCATGTGGATGCTGTGGCTGGGGGCTTCTTGTAGGACTATGGCAGTGTGTATGTATGAGGGTAGAAGGGAGTTAAATATCTCTAAAATCTGAGTGTCTCACAAATAAAAGAACAAAAAAGCAAAGTTTGAGTTTTCACCACGATTACATTACATTACAATGTTATTTTCATGCCAATGAAACAAAAATATATTGACAAATATTATATATATATATATATATATATATATATATATATATATATATATATATATATATATATAAAGTCAGATGAAGTCAAACTGATCTGTGTTTATTTACATCTGCGTTTAGGTATTTTAGGCTGTAGCCAATCGGCTGTGGTGGAAAGCAGTTTGACCGATGATTAATGTAGCTGCAGGTACATGTAGACCAATAGGGACATCGAGAAGACGGGGCTAAAACCAACTTGTTTAAAGCTGTGTGTAAATGTGTGATGACTGACATTTCACACATTTTTCACAATCTGGAAAGAAGAGGGCACCTGGTTACCCCAGCATTTCTTTAACAAGCTTGATGGAAATAGGACATCCAGTTATTAGGGCAATAACCTAAACCCTTACACACAAACATACAAGCCTAATCCTCTCAATCCTGTTATCTATGTGAATCTGTTATCTATGACCTCCTCACTTCAGTCAGGCGAGAGAGAAAGAGACAAAGACACAGACTACAAGATGGCTCATACATCAGACAGCATGTTCTAGTAGAAGCCCAAAGCAGCAAGGCAAGGCAAGACAGAGAATACATTCATCATAATTGCACTCCCCTTAGCTTTGAAATTCAGCATGTAAGGCAGCAAGTGACGTGATACGGCCCCTGGAGCCTTCCTTCTTTGTGCTTTTTTGGCATCCTTCATCTAGCATGAAAGCTACATATTATGCCAGTCAGGTAGCACAGGGTCTTTCCGCCTTCCACAGCATAAGCATAGACATAGATGTGCATCAGTCATTGGGGACAAGGCTAATGTAGCTGCTTAGCAGCGTCAGCCTCATTATGAACACATTAGCTAGCTCAAGAAACTAAGAGCAGATAAGAACTAAAGATAGAGCTGTAATGAGTTTGCTCTCACCGGTGCATTACCTTCATGTTCTTCTTAAAGTGATAGCTCAGCAAAAAAAAAAAACATATGACTTGATGACTCAGTTGCTCTAAGTTCTAGTTTTGCACTGGAGCTACAGAGGTAATGGGCCAATAACAAATCCCCTACTGGAAGCTTGCGGCTAAATTACTGCACCATCACCCAGTACATTTCATTAGTTCACCTCAAATAGACTTGCTTATGTCAAATACAGGCTAAATTCAAGTTTCATGATCACAGTTATATTACATAACATATTGTTGCTGTCATGCAAAATCCTTGTATCTCCAAAATTGCTTTTTAACTTTTAATAGACGTCTATGTAAAGTTTATTTCAAGTCAACAGCAACTGCCAGATTCAGATTAGTCCGAATTAAGACTTACTTATTTAAAGTTTGTGACAGATCAGAACCATTCTGTGTAATCAATTGCACAAGACTGGTGGATTTAAATTTCTTTTTTTATTAATCAAAGGCAACCCAGTGTGTAAATAATGATTAAGACATCCCATACAGTCTTTTTTGCCCATCCATGGCAGTAAACACACAAGACACACCTGGAGCCCACCTCAGGGAGCAATTGGGGGTTAGTTGCCTTAGTCAAGGGCACCTTGGCTGTAAATGTTGAGGGACTAGAAAGCTCTGATACTTCACTGCCCCCATCCATACTTCCTGCCGCCAGTACTGGCAAGTTTAGGTCCTAAGCCTGCTTCTCTAACCATTAGGCCACAACTGCCCCGTACAACCATACATAAATCATAAATCTAAAATTTACTAACAGCCCATAATCAAACATTCAGTAATTGGGTATAAAGTAAGTGTGATTTGCTGTGACTGGAGCCTTTTTGTATATTCCAGCCTTTTATATCAGTCTCAGAACTGTTGAGGCTGATAGGCAATAGAAATCAACAAATTATATAGTGTGCATTTTCACAATTACGTGACAAACTAAGGCCAACATTCAAAAGAAAAGACTATTTAAATGAACATTTTCGGGAAGCCTGTTTTTAATGTGAAGATGGAAGAGAACAAGAGAGCAGACTCGAATTTAAGCTTTGTAGGCCCACAGCTTCCATCCTAGCCTTTTGCCACTTGAGGAGCATGTGTCCTGAAGTGGCCTGTTTTCTACTGCAGCCTGAGACTGACAGAAAGAGTACTGTATTGTTGCACAGAGTGAATAAATCCTTCAGGCAGCCAGGTCAAAGGTTTGCGAGTCACATGACGGCAGGCTGCCTCGGCAACCAGTGATCCATCCTACACCCAAACAGCTTCCTCTCATCACTCACACGCCATAAAGTAGGTTATTGTGCCAAGCTGTCCTATCCCAGCATCCCTCGTGGCCGTGAAACATGAAGTATGATAGGTGCATCCCCATCCCTATCCCCAATTCAACGACTGAAATGAGACAGAACATCCTCCCGCCCCGAGCGCACTAATAACACTGCTACAACAGACTGCAATTCAGTCGTTTCCCTTTTATTGTATTTACAGATTGAGTTTCCTCACCTTTGAGCAGACACAATAAGCATCTGATTGAATCAGGGAGGTCTCAACGGGAAAACATGGACCTGGAAAGACAATGAGCGCTAGCAGAGAGTGGGAGTGTAACAGTACACATATTATTGTTCTGTTGTTATATACAGGGGCAGCAAGACAATCACTCTGAATCGAGTGCAGCTATGACATCAGACATACTGACACAAACTCCATTGGTTTCCACTGTTCTATATAACCTCTATAAAACCCAGAAACTTATATATTACACTTCAAGGTGTATTACACAGTAACTACAAGGACTTCTGTACAAACTGGTGGGGCTATTCTTTGGTAACAGAAGTTTGTAATAACATTTTCGGCCCACTAGCGAGCCATAGGTGTATGCATTTGCCATATGGACACTCGGTCATTTGTTGTATCTATAGGAGCAGTGGTCATTTCTCACTTGAAGTACTGGCTACACTGTCCCTACGATTTCCAGTGGTACTGCTTTGCTCCGCCCGCATCTGTAAGATTTCACAGAATGTGCACAAATAAGCACAAAATGAACTATTTGTTTGAAATTTTTCCATTTTTCCATCCAATTTTAAAATCTTCTGTTATTTATTCTTCTATTATTTAAACTTCAAGACCTGTAGTAAACAAGAATATGTAAGAATGATCTAAATGGATGGACTGTGTAGTAGCATGGCTACTGTCAGCTCTGAAGAAACTCAAAGAGCAATGTGGAGCTCCACCACATCAATGTGTAGCATGACAGAGGAGCTGGTACTGCAGTATGTAGGTCACTGTGTGTCTGCTGACGCTGAAGCACAGCAGCAACATCAATGCTGCAGTCAGTGCATTGAGAGAAATAAGCAGACCAGGGTGTTTTTTTGATGTAAAGCTAGTTGTGTAAACGGAATTGTAAGTCTTAAGTAGTGAGCTGGCAGGGTGGTGGGTGGCGGAATGTGTTATTAAACCTCCGGCATGACTACTGAGATTAGAGCACTTCTGCTGAGCTCTGCATGTCAAAGGATCAGGCTGCAAGGACAATTCCACACACACACACACACACACACACACAATGGGAGACACGAACATCTAACATGCGTTCATATCAACATATGGCTTTCCTTTCAAGATTCTACATCTGCCATGTGTTCAACAACAAAGACTCACCGACATCTACGCCTCTGCACACCATCAGCTGTGGAGCAGACACACTAGATTTACCCACAAAATGAGGGTCTGGTCAAGGGTGGCTTCCTGCCACGAGGTGTGAAATCACTTTGGGCCTGCCATCATATCACCGGAACACAGGGTCAGTACACAGAAAGTCCCCACGTCTGATCTCCATGTATTGCTACTCTTTACATTGTGGTATGCTTTTCTGACCATAATGTAGCTATGAGGCTTTTCCAGTACCTTTAGTACACTGAACTAGCAAACTATAGTATAGTACTTTGTAGGCTGATGGGTAGGACTAACATATGCATGCATGTGAAAGCAGAGCACTGACACTGAGAAGCCAAAATTAAATTAAATTGTCTGACGGGGCTCAAAGGACAGGGGCCGATAATGGCCGATCCTGCTCATGCACCCCTGATTTTATCCCCATCAGGAGGCAAAGAGCCTTTGTGCTGCATCTGCTCTGTGAGAAGAACATCCCAGCAGAGTTTTAACAATCATTCAAGTACAATAACATCATTTTGACAAAGCTGTTCGAAGGTCAAGCCGAGATAGCAGGGCCTCCTCTTGTCTCTGGCCTCCTCAGAAGATTTCACAATGTAAAATGACACTAAATTGATCAGTCAATCTCATCCTTTCAATCCCTCCAAACAACAAACATGTGCTGAAGCAGTGGGACTGCTGTGCAGCCGGCCTGCAGTTTTGTAACATGCGTCAGCTGTATCGACTCTCTGAGTCCGGGCCTGATTGTTTCAGAGTGAGCCCGGTGGACGCAGCAGGTCTGAACGCAGTACAGCCGGCACGGGCCATGATCTGAGAGCAGAGCATGCTGGGGTAATCAGACATACCACCTGCTGATCACAAACACTGCGACTGCTACCTCACTACTGCACTGTCTCAGAGTGCTGCCCCTGTCTCCACTGAGCTCTGTTCTGAGGAGAGGAGAGGGAGAAAAAAAAACTAATTAACCTTATTCCTTGGAAAAATGCCCTGTGGAAATGGGAGAATGGAGCACGAATCGCAGCCGAGAGGTGCAACGCGTCTCCAGGGACAACAAAGGGGAGTGAATGAGTGTGCGTGTTTTGGGGGGGTAGTCAGAGAGCTGATATTGGGCTTCTTTTCACACATCATTAACAGATTCATAATTTAACCACACATGTGCTGAACTGCCCAGACAGAGAGAGAAAGAGAGAGAGAGAGAGAGAGAGAGAGAGAGAGAGAGAAAGAGAGAGAGAGAGAGAGAGAGAGAGAGAGAGAGAGAGAGGAGAATGAGAAAGGTATATATGTATATGAGGCAAAAATGGTGGAAAAACAAAAAAAGGAACAGGGTGGTTAAGATAGAGAGCAAGCAGGAGAAACACAAATTATGAGAGAGATAAATAGGGAGGGGGAGAGAGAGAGAAAAAGCACACAGGAAGCAAGAGAAAGAGATACAAGAGAGGGACAGAAGATGGGAAAGAGATTGAGAGAGAGCAAGCAAGAAAGAAGAGAGATAGAGAAAGAAAAAATGAGAAAGAGAGAGAGGGGGGGGGGATAATAAAACAGAAACAGAATGAAAGTGGAGAGAGAGCGAAACGAAAGAGAGAGCGAGCAAGAAAAGAAGCAAGAGAGATAAAGAAAGAGAGGGACAGAGGATTGGAAAGAGATTCAGAGAGAGAAAGCAAGAAAGGAGAGAGATAGTGAAAGAAAGTAGACAAAGAAAGAAAAAATGAGAAAGAGAGAGAGGGTTATTATTAATGATTAGTAGTGTGCGTATAGCAATTAGTATGTATATAAAGTATAAGTACATATTTTATATATATATATATTTATATATTTTTATTCTCTACCATTGTCACCTATTTTGTAAGTATTGTTACTTTTATTGCACTGTAATTTTGTTGTCATTATTGTAAGAGAAATTAGCTAGATTTAATAAATTAATTGTATTTTTTACTCATATACATTTACAAACTGTAACATTTAGTTCACACAAGCCAGTGTGTGTATATGTGTGAGTGTGTGTGCATTCTTGTGGTTGTGCTTGCCATGCTGTTCCTGCTCAAAAATAGGTTTCTCATTCCCCAGAACTCCGCTCAGTACAATGCTGAAACGATGCTGAGGCATGATGAAACACGCTCTTGAATTTTTCCCATTCGCTCCCCCCTTGTCCCATATTGGGCAGATCCCTCAATAAAACAGCCTGTGTGCACCAAGCAGGTGGTAAATCTTTAATGTGTCC
Organism: Salminus brasiliensis; assembly: GCF_030463535.1. Taxonomy (NCBI): domain Eukaryota; kingdom Metazoa; phylum Chordata; class Actinopteri; order Characiformes; family Bryconidae; genus Salminus; species Salminus brasiliensis. Next base: position 12,134,794 of record NC_132896.1, read on the forward strand.
AAATCCTCTCCCCATGTCCTCCCACCACTCTCAGCCTCCCTGAGTCGCAGCATTTGCGCCTCACTGTTTTCTACTGAATAATAAATGCAGCCCTTTGGGTTTGGGAGATATTTCTTTTTATGATTAAAATCCCAAACTGTAGCCCGGGGCCGTTTGTGTTGGCAGCCTCGTTTGCTGCAGTTCGTCCCTAACAATAACCCTCCACCCCCGCCCCCTCTCCTCCAAAAACCATCCTGTAATAATAACACCCGCCCGCTCTGTACAGTGCGGGGCATTAACCCCGGGTGTAAATTGCGCTTCCAGGGCTGGGTGTATTAGGGTCAGCCCCCCTTGGGCTGCGCTCAGACAGCATGTCTAGGCCATGTCCTCAGTGCTGAGGGAACACTTTGCTATTTTTACCAGATCCTCTGCTGTCTCACAGTCTCAGAGCGAACACAATACCGTTTACAGTGTAGGCAAAAAACGAGGCTAGTGACTGAACATGGTGTTTTTTCTTCAGAAAGAAAATCAACACAGGTGATGGTAAGGAAGTAAAAAAACACAGCTTGTCAGGTTTGATGGATTCCAGGATTTACGTCATGGTTTGACTAGATTCTCATCTAAAATATCGACTCTCTAACACACAGATCGGTTTTGCCTTAGAAATACACCAATTTCAGAAACTGTGACCTATTCACTATATAGTCCACTAATTTGGGGTTCTGTCATTTTATAGTCACGGCCGAAAGCATAGTGCCACATTTCTGTGCACTGTAACAATCCCACAATGCACCATAAGATATAGTATACAAATTATCTACATTCAACTAAAATGGAATACCCATAATCCGTCGTGTTGTTTGGTCTGAAGATTTGCACACAGCTTCTCTAAGGAAAAGCAACATTCAGATTGCTTACGTGAGGCAATCTAGTGTTGCACAGCAATGAGCTCAGGCATGTATCCGAACGTGTCTGAAATCATTCACTACCTTGTGGAATTCTGCCCCTATGACAGTGTGCTCTGTAAGGATGTGGATTTTGGCAGGTAAGGGATAGTGAATAGGGCACAGTTTGGGACACCGCTTGTGAAGTACTAGAACAGTTCAACTGAGCTACAAACAACACAAATATGGACATCATACTGTACATTTTTCAACAGTGAACCTTGAAATTGCTATTCAAGTCAGACTTGTTCACAATAGTGGTAATAAGAACCAGGTGTCTCAGGTCTCTGAAAGCTCTGTCACAGAGCTATAAATGCATTCCCTGATGCCTAAGACTTTGTTTTAGAGGTACACTAAATGGACAAAAGTATTGGGACACTCATTCATTCATTGTTATTCCCCAAATCAAGGGTGTTAAACAAAAAGTCTATCCTGCTTTTGTTGGAGTAACTGTCTCTACTCTCCAGGTAAGGAGTTTGGAGCATTGCAGTGACAAGAACATTTGTGAGATCAGGATGCTGCACTTAATCCCCAAATTCCCAACTCATCCCCAAAAGTACTGGATAGGGCATCATCCATCATTCCAGAGAACACACGTCCACTGCTCCGCAACTCAATGCCTATGCTTGTCTGTTCTAGAGAGTCATATTCTATTGGCAATACTTCTCTACAGGCACTAGACAAGCTAAACACTCTAATCTCTGTTAGCAATGGGTGCGTAGCATAGCTGTTTGTGTTGTGTCTGGGACTTTCCTGCGGAGCTGGGCTGGGTTCTGCTGTAGAGCCCTGTCTCTGCAGTGCAGACAGAGCTGCTGCTGCACTGCAAAGCCTTCTCTCTGCCAGGCAATATATCACATCCAGAAAATGCTGGAGGTGGCACTTTTTCTTCCAGCTTTTGGCAACGGCGTCTGCTGAACTGCACTAGTAAAGAGTCAGAGTCACAGCTCAAGGCAAGGTAGATGAGTGCATGGGTAGCTACTGCAGCTGCAGAGACTTTTCACGGCGCAAGTTGTTCAGCTCGTGTGCTGGAATGGGGAGACGTTATAAACATGTGAGGGGAAACGTTCTGGCCAATTAAACCCGCCGAGCCAAATGAAGATGGAGGCCGAGCCTCCTCTACAGCAGCGCAACATCTATCCTCCTGCTGTTAGAGAACTGTCATTCTGCTAGCATCTGTGTTATGCTAATGAAACACACAGACTCTGTACTGTCGTCCCATTCTCTGGGCCAGCACTCCGGAGAAAAAGTGATCCAGACATGTCTATCAATTCAACTGCCACTCTGTCCTCATTACTGGCAAGGTATAAAACTCCATGATTGCTTATGCATATGAAATGCAGAAGAGTGCATATGCTGTGAAAGCGCTGTGAAAGCTAACACGGCTCCCTTGACTACCATTTTGGAGGGCGTAATATGGCAGGCTCTATTAAAAAAGCTAATATTGAGATCAGTTGAGCGTAATACAAATCGGCACAGCTTTTATACCTCGTTCATTAAATATTAACACTGAGATAATATGTAAAGCCGTTATGAACATTATGAAGCCTTAGTAATCACATGTGATCATTTTATGTGGTTCTTTACTGTAATATAAGGAAAGGAAGGACAAGCTAATAAGGGCCGCACTGGTAATTTAAGGCATATACCCCACTCTTACACCCCCCCCGCCAAACCGCCTCCCTGCCTATGCCTATGGGAGGCTTGTCAGTGCTTTATTAGGTCAGGGACTAAAGAAACCACATCTGGGGTAACAAAGTTGCCTCCTGAAATCCAATTACAAGTACCATGCCACTTTAGTAAATTAGACAAATTGGTATGTGTTGGGGGTGCTTCTCGCAAGGTCACCTCTCTAGGTCAAAGGGCCATTCACACTGACCACATACAGAGAGTGGTCTATTGAACTGTGATGATCATACTCCGCCATTTTAAAGAGCAATACAAGCAATTATATGTGTGTATAACCAAACCTCTTGTGCATTACACTGAATTAAGTTGAGCTATGAGTGATCCCACTGGAGAATTCCACCACCATCCCAATCTAGGCCATCCCCCTAAAAACCCAGTGGTGTCTGTGTGTGTATTTCTGTAACAGGGAGGATGGTCAAAGTGACCACGTCATTACAGATGCTCCCCACAGCCTGAGGGACAGGACAGTCACTTTGGAAACCAATTCCACCTCTGAGAATGACCACACTGGGCAGACGCCATCAGCACCGTCTGTGTTGTCCAGTCAGTGAATTATTGTGGGCTGGGGCTGATATTAAGCTGCAGGAGGAAGGGATGGGAAGGACACATAGCCGGTCACTATCTAAGCTCACAGACTGTAATAATGCGAGTGACACATTTGAGGGTGGAATATTAAACCCAGACACCCAGCATGGACAATGAAACACGAGGCAAACGGTCGTAAATTAGAGCCATCAGGAGACACAGGACGAAGAAAGGGAGTGGCTGTATGCTTCCAAAGCAAGCACAGATATGCAATCTTTGACATCTCCACTGCTTGTGGCAGTGTAATTATCCTGTTCATGCTCTGCCCACAAATGCATTCTCTCTTAGCATCTGCTGCAAGATTGCTCAAGCTTTACAGAATGACATCTAAGTGACCTACTGGGAAACTGTAGCGTTTCTCAATATAACTACATTTGTTTTGTATGCACCTGAATTGTCGAGTATGTCACTGTTAGATACAGTTTATGGACAAAAGTATTGGGACACCTGCTCATTCACTGTTTCTTCCCAAATCAAGGGTATTTAAATCAAGGCTACCAGATTTGATTGCATTCAGCGACAAGAGCATTAGTGAAGTCAGGATGTTGAATGCTCACCACCCCAACTCCCCAACCTCACAACTCATCCCAAAAGTATTGGATGAAGCACTATTGTTCCAGCTTTATACCCCTTTAGCCCATGCCAGGAGTGGTACCAACAGGTTCATGCCTATCTACTCAGAGAGTCCTACTCTATTGGCAAAACTTCTTTACAGTGACTAGACAAGCTGTGTCTGTAATAGGTGAAGGTATCTGCAGCTGAGTGCATTCATTAGAAGGGATGTCTACAAACATTTGGACATATACTGTAGTTGTGAATCCTGACTATTAGAGTTATGCCCAATGTTATTTAATGTTAGGCAGTGGCAACACTAGTGGATGTTAACCAGTGATGATCCCTGAACATTAGTGTTAGACACTAATGTGTTGGGCACATTAATACTTATGTTCCCTCAGTAAAGAGCCCTGGCACAGAGGGCTCATTTCGTACAACAGACTCAAACCTGGTTAGGCTGCTCATCATCACATTCTCAGGCATCAACGTATCAAGGACATCCTGAAGGTCCCATCTCACAGAATTGATCCCATTCATTAGAAATCAAATTTGACTGTATAATTCCACTGTCACTTGCGACTTTATTGGACGTTAATTTAACCCATTTAGTCAAATTCCCAAGGGTTTAAACAACGGGGCAGCTAGCTTTCCTGTATCTATGTAGACACCCTCAGAGAAAGAAAAATCATGACTGGACAGGCTTCCATTTGCAGTTTCAACAGTTTAAGCCTTTTGTTTCCAACCAAACCTACACAAGAGTAGTACTATAATACCTGTAATACCAGCAGAGTCTAAATACAATCCAGTTGCATTGAAAGACTGCATTTCTGGGTGGAGCATGGATAGGTTGACTGAAAATGTTTGTAGAGGACCATTAGCATCCAGACAACTGAACAAACTACTGAGAATGATGCAAGGCGTTCATCTGATGGCTGATCTTCCTTATACGATCTGCAGTTTCACACAAAGCCCACTGTATTCTGCTTACATCTTACTGAATGAAGCCAACGTTTAACGGGTATCCAATGCACTCAACGCCCCCTAAAACCACCTCTCTGTGAGAGGAGTACCTGCATACATATGCATGAGAAAAACAGTGCCAGGGCATTTAGAGCCAAGAGGGTGTGGGTTGCTCACGTTGTGTGTGTGTATGTATGTGTATGAGGCAGAGAGTCTGTCTCCAGACAGAGTTACAGTGTGATTTACACACTGGCCTGGGGGCCTTCAAGGCAGGTCATAAACCAAGGGCCTCTGAGCTTGCATGCTGCTGATTGCATCTCTCCACTGGGTCCGTTTTAGAGAGGCTCCCAAAGCTATAGATCATTGCCCAGGAAGGTGCCCTCTGCTGGGAGAAGGTCCAGGGATCTGCCCCCATTAGAGCTCCATTCATGGTGAGAAGAGCATCACGCACAAATGTGCTGGACTGTGTCCATTGTCATGCGTCCACTCACCAGGTCACAATAATTATGAAAATAATTAGTAAAAGCACGTCGCTTGTCAAGTCAAGACCTTTTAAAGCATCAGCTGTCCTTTACATTGTCCAAGCATTTCATGATGAATGGACCAATATAAATGGCCTTAATGTTCTCTGAATAAAAGCTCTTTTTATACTGACATACATTAGAGTGCAAATGCGCATCTATGTCTAGCACTCGCCACAGGCCATGCTGTAGAACAGCAAGGTGCACTACAAGGCACAATCTGCCAGACAGAGCTCTGCATTTTCTTCTGAATTTTGAATCAATAAATCATGTTATTTATAGCACGCTTGATCCACTGCAGGGCAACTATTCACAAAGAAACCTGGCATCAGTGTTCACATCACTGCTCTAAAAAAGAACAGAGCATCTGAAGGTGATTTTGCTGAACATCGAGCACTAATCACACGAGACACGTGTCATGTGTAACGCTCTAAAAATTTTGGGCGAGTCACTCAGCACGTCATAAGATCACCCAAAACCAGAACATGGTTTTAAAAAGGCCACATGCGCAGCAAAATGTCCAATGTTGAATCCACCCTTACAGCGCTCCACCAGTCTGACACGAACACTGTGGGTATTAACACGGCAAGTGTTGATTCAACACTGTGGTTGTGGAGGTAAAATAAAGATTACGGCCTATTTTGTACACAGCAAACACAAAGTATAAGCACATTATTACATATTATTATGTTTCTGAGCACACAATCATTGCTTTGCCACCAAATGATCTGGCCTTTAGTAAAGGCACTGATTGTGCAGCCCTTTACTACAGCATGTTTGAGCAAACGTATGAACAAGGCGGGGTCCTGTAAGCAACATGTACAGCACAGTGGTCTACCTAGCGAAAATAATCCCCCCTTTCAAACCTATCAATGGAACCTCCATCAAACCCTAACCACTCAAATAGACTGACGCAGACTATCTAACCTATATCACCCCCATTCAAATGCACTGTAGCAACCTACTTAACATATACCACCCCATTCAAAAAACCCATAGCAACCTACCTGACCTCTATCCCCCTGTATTCAAATACAACGTAATAGCCCATCTAACCTATATCACCGCCGTTCAGACATCCCATAGCTACCAACCTAACCTATATGGTCATAACCCCCCCCCCCCCAGTCAAATATACCATAGCAGCCTTCCTGACCTATATTATACCACAGCTGCTTATCTGACCAATATCACCCCATAGTAACCTACCCAACCTATATCACCACTCTATTCAAGCACACAATGTACTATCCTGTATAACCTTCCCCTTCAAATACACCATAGCAACCTTCCTGACCTATATCACCATTCTATTCAAGCACACTATTGCAGCCTATGTAACCTACTAGCCTGTATACCCCACCATTCAAATCCACCATAGCAACCCATGTCTAACCTATTTCACCACACTATTCAAATACACTACAGCTATGTCTATGTAATGTTCAGGTCTGTCTACCCCATTCAAACACACCATAGCAACCCATATCTAACCTATATCACCTCACTGTTCAAAGCCACAGTGTACAAGCCTACATAACGCCCCAATTCACAAACACCATAGCAACCCATATATAACTCATATCACCACACTATTCAAATACACTACAGCTATGTCTATGTAATGCACTAGCCCAATACACTAGACAAATAACCTAACTAACCCATATCACCCCCACCACCCATGCCAACCTCCCTACATTTAGTACACTCTATTCGAGTGCACCGCAACCTACACCCCTCAATTTAAATACACGACATCCATCTCCATACCTTCGGTTGCATAGTTGTGGTCCCGAAGGAAGCTGTTGTTGATTTTGCGGTTGTCAATCTCCTCCTCCATTTATGATCCCGTTAGATCGGCGACTTAAGGCGGACATGCAAGAACCCATCGTGTTCCTCCAGCATCAGCAGGCGGTGGGCGGCTCCATGGCGCTGCGTGTCAGCACGCCGGTAGCTCGTGCGCTATAGGTGAACGATCTTCTGCTGCTGCTGCTGCTGCTGTTGCTGTTGCTACTGTTTGTCCGGAGGCTCTTGTCCTTCCTCATCGACCGCCTGAAATCAGAGAGGCGTCCCAGGGCGAGCGGCAGAGAGAGAGAGAAAAAACTAGACCTTCAGCAATGCGCCTTCAGAGCGCGCGACCCACGACAGACGGATAGACGGATGCGTTGCCGTGCAGTCCTCTCTCGCGCTGTGAAACGAAGAAGAGTGGCGTAGGGATGGGGGGAGGAGGGGGGGGGCATGAATCGCCGTAAATGAGGATTTGAGTTAAGATCGGATTTAAAGGGGGAGGGGCTGAGCCCTGCGCGTTCGCTCCGTCTTCTCGGTCGCGCGCCTGATGGTGCTGCGCTGCTGCTGATCAGTCTATGAGGGTATTTTGTGGCTCATGACCGTCTTTTGCTTTCTCACCCGCTGCGTCTCAGAGCTACAGAGCCAGACCCCGCCCACAGAGATGACAGGACCCGCCCACTTCGGTTGGTGCTGTCCAGTGCTGAAATGACAGCGCTTGTCAATACGAGCTGAACGAGCTGGACACGAGGGCCGAGCAAGAGTGGGTAAATCTACTGGACCACCCACACTGAAAAGAGCACGATTCATCATTGAAAATTGAGTGTAGTGTGTCTTCCATTCACTGACACAGGACTGAAACCACTACAGGTCTCCACTGTCACAAAAAACTGCTACCATTATATGCAATGTAAAATGGAAACTGATAAGAACTGATGAATGTCTTACTATGAATATAGATTGTTCTAGTATACTGAGATTCAGTGAGTGGTTTCCTCGCCAGATACTATACATATACAAGTACTTCACAGGAGAAGTCAGTGTGGAAAGATTTTATACTGAGGAATTTTGGAGCATTTCTACTATGAAATTATGACACAATATAATGTCATTATATGTCAAAAACTAAAACAGCAAACAGCAAAATGAAGCTACAGGGTGTTTGTGTGACAGCGATGATAAGCATTTTTCAATCTCATCTCTGTATGCTTTGTCTATGGCTGCTGTCCAATGAAAAACATGTATCTCTCCATCGTTTTCTCCATCGTTTGAGCCCTGTAGCTACACCCTGTAACTGTGTAAACAACTTTGGTGAATAGACCAAACAATTCTCTTATTTTACATTAAATTCCATTCAAATGTACGGACATTTTTGCTTGCCATTTTGGAGATACATGTTTTTCACTGAACAGTGATGATATACACACAGTATCTGAATGTACTGCATTCTATTGAAAGTCAACAGATGTTCTGATCTTTAACAGACTAATGATCTTTAACCAGTTCTTTAATCAGTCTCATTGCCACTGGTGTATAAAAATGGGTGGTTCTAAAGAACTCGCTAAATTCCAGCGTGGTACTGTAATAGGTTGCCACCCTGGCAGGAAATCAGGTCATAAAATTTCTTCCTTCCTAAATATTCCACATTGTTATATTACAAATCACGCTCCTCTATCTGGAAGTCTGATGGACGAGTCAGGGTTTGGTGAATGCCAGGGAAATTTTCCCTGCCTGACTAGTTTGGTGGAGGAGGGATAATGTTATGGGGTTGTTTTTCCAGGGGTTGGCCTTTAGGCCCTTTATCTCAAGGGAAATCTTAATGCTTCAGCACACCTAGACATTTTGGACAACTGTATGCATTTAACTTTGTGGAAACAGTTTCAGGAAGGCCCTTATCTGTTCCAGCATGACTGTGCCCTAGTGAACGAAGCAAGGTCCATAAAGGCTGGTTGGGTGAATGGTTGGGTGAGTTTGCTGTGAAAGACCGTGACTGGTCCTCACAGAGCCCTGACCTCATCCCCATCAAACACCTTCGGGGTGAACTGAAATTAAGATTGTGTGCCAGGCCCTCTCATTCCACATAGGTGTCTGACCTCACAAATGCTCCTCTGGACAAATGGGCAAAATGTAAAAACTCTTGTAAAAAGCCATCCCATAAGCGCAGAAGCTGTTGTAGCTGCAAATTCTTATTTTTAATGCCTATGGATTTAAAATGAGATGTCATAAAAGCTGTAGGTGTAATGCAAAGGTGTCCCAATACTTTTGTCCATATAGTGTATGTTTATTGCGATATTAAAAAATACAGGAATCTTCACCAGAAGTCACCAGGAGTCAGCAGAAGTCAATGATGCAACATGACATGATATTAATAATGCACTCAGTGTATCCAAGATCGGAGTAAAATGAATGATATAGGGCAGGTATAATCTGCTTCTAGTAGATATGTCATTGAAACAGTGTAGAGTTTCATATTGGATCAAGTGGCAAAAATGTTGTAGACAAGACAAGACAACCATTTTCACTAGTAATGTTGGACATAGATGGAATTTGGCATCCGCCTCTGCCTTTAACCCATCCGTGCAAGTGAGCACACACACACACACACACACACACTAGTGATTAAATACACACAGTGACAGTGAGCACACGTGGCTAGAGCAGTGGGCAGCCATCATTGCAGCGTCCAGCGGAGCAGGGAGGGTGAAGCGCCTTGCTCAAGGGCCCAACAGTGGGAGCTTGCCAAGACTTAGTATTGAACCCACAACCCTGTTTAACCATTAAACCACTACTGTCCCAATATAGAATAACAAGTTTTATATAATTTGACATTGCACGTGATTTTACACATCCTGCGATGTGACTATTGCACATGAACACATTGGGATGGCACATATTGTTCAGCACTACAGCAAAAGCAGTCCTGTACACAAATGCAGCAGAAAAATAGAGCGAGTGAGAAAGAACACAAGAAAGGTGTCAGGTGTCTCGCAGGCAAAATCTCCAGATCCAGACTTCAGGCGGATCCTTTTGTGACAGCGAGTCTCCTTAAGTGATCGCAGACCAGACAATGATTAATTCGATTAGGAGCCTTGCTGTGGGCGCATTAACTCAGGGCAAATTTGATTTCCGTGCTGCTTTTAATATTAGACTCTGCAGGGACTTTCTCTGCTCCACTCCATCTCTGAAGACACCAAATTCCCCATCTTCTCCCCCATCTGCTTTATTGTGCTAATCCATCCCACAGCACTGTTAAAAAAAACCTGATCTGCAATTCATAGGTTCTCACACAGGGGTATTTTATATGTGTAGTTGAACGTCTTCCTGCTGAAGCCAATATTGATGCACATTTGCAGTATCAACTGACTCAACATAGCAGGCTGGTACTGCATTAGACACATACTGTGGCCGGGATATTCTGTTTCCTGGAGAGAGACCTGAGACCGCCATAATGAACTATGGTTTTATCATAAATCCACGAATCATAACATGTAACAGGTATAGACAGTTTTGCCAGTGCTTACCATTTGTTTGTGGCTATGCTTAGATCACAGTTTGGATAATCAGGGTGTTGTGCTGGTCATGCTATACCAGCTTGCTAGTTACCATCTTAAGAAACAGAGCACAGCGCTACGAGTCCTTTTTGGTAAATGAAAGCCTTGTTTCAGTCTGATCTGATTCTTCTGCTCCTCTTTGATGCATCTCTACTCCAACATGGCCCTGCTTTCACACCTCCTCATTCCCCTGAACACAGTGCTTATCATTATTTAAACACGGTGACAAAAAAATCAATGATTTTCTGTCAAGAGAGGGGGAGGCTGCAGCTGATGACAAATTCCACCTGGCATCTTTTAATGATCAACAGGGCAGCTTGGTGTCTGTCTGACGATGAAAAGAGGGAGGAAGGGAGGGAAGGGATTGGATGGGAAGGGAGACAGATTGCAAAAAGAGAGGGAAAAAAACAGAATGACCAAATGAGAGGAATAGAAAAGCAGTGAATGCCAGTGAAGAGGCAGGCTGCTGCACTGAGTAATTAGAAAGATATCTGAAAGGGCCCAGTAGAGGCAGCAGTCTGATCAGAGGTAGTGTCTTAATTATTACCTTCTTCAGACGCTATACCTTTACTACCACTTCTACGCTCTGTCTAAAATCTAATACCCTAATGCTTCTAAATCACATAAAAGAGTCTGCTGGTGTTTAATCTAGGGGTGTGACTATTGATTGTATTAGTAAAAGAGTAATCTATTATTTCTAATCTAATTCTTTTCATGATTAACTTAGTTTTTCTAACTTAGTAATTAACTTTTTTTTCAAAGCTATACATTAAAATAGGCAAAACCCAACCTCTAACAAATTAGGAAAATATGTGTATATATCTATATATTGACCAACTAATCATGACAGTCCTAGATTCTGCAGTTCAATAATGTGTAGTTTAGATGCAGAACAGACCCTCTATTATCACCAGCAATGCCACAGTCTGGGTAGATAGGATGGCTATCCCTCCTTCCAATTACTCACAATGCTAATCAGTGCTGGTGTCTGTTAGCTAAAGGGGGCGGCCAGAGAGCCCCCCCCCCCCCTTACTTTAATATACTTACTTTAATATTTAGCTGTGCCACAATTACTGGTCAGGCCTTAAAGATTGTTTGAAGGAGAGATGTTTATGTTATGATTGAGATGTTGAAGTCAGCTCAGCTCTACATGGCATAAGGTCACATACAGGCCAGAAGAACTTTCCCATTCACTTATTTCTTCTCCTTCACATCCTTTAGAGATTTTAGGATGCCATGGCTTATAGTCCAAGGCCTACTTAGACCTACTGGAAACCTCTCAGCCACAGCCTCCTATTAAAAGTATAAGATCCTTGAGGAACCTTTGTAGATTATTCAGTTTGAAACTGTGGAGAAAACTCTTAAGTTTCTTTACAGAATCTTTAAGAAAATGTTTTTAGAAGGTTCCTCAAAGCACCTTAAGAGTTTCCTCCACAGTTTCAAACTGAAGAACCAACAAATGTTCTCAAGGATCTTCTACTTTATTTAAAACAAAAATATGCTCACCCTAGCATTTGGATGAGATGTTTTTAAAAATGATGATCAGCGCACACTCAAACAAGTGTGAACCTGTATCTTTTTACTCTTTTTCATATTTGTCTTCTTTGTATTATCTCTGTAATGCAGAAACAATTAAAATCTTTTCATTTTAAACCTTGAGTCATGGTCATCTTTTCACCTTTTGAAATCATTAGGACTGTGAATTTTCATATAGTTGTCAGTTTTATCTCAGTCATTTTGTGGTAAATTCCCAGACGAAGTTAATCTTACAGATCATAACATAACATATCTGCTGTTGAGCTGTTCAGAAATGTTGTATTAGTGACAATTCAGAAAGATGTGGTGGAGCTTTACATGTCACATGCAACCCCCCCTCTTCCAGCTTGGTATTATTGTGTGATAAGGGGAGACCAAGCTAGCATTTGTAATTGGGCAGGGAGAGGGGGTTGGGCAAGATAATTCAATAAAATAAAGGTTCTTAGCTTGAATATGTGATTCTAGAACAACCTATAATTGATCTAGAACCTAGAGGTTAACTGAATATTAAAATGGTTCTTTAAAGCATGTAGGTTAACCAAAAGTGGTTCTTCTGTGGAATAGCCTCAAATAACCTTTATTTTTAATAGTGTATAAAGGAAGGCTACGTCATGGTCTTATGTTCCATTAATTAGAAAACAAAACATATATATATAAAATATAAAATATAAAAATAAAATAAAAACAAACAACAACAAAAAGTGAGGCCTTGGGGCTTTCTTTGTCTGCAGGTTAGCCCATGCAGTGATGTGCATCAAGGCTGCACCGTGAACATGGTGAACAATTATACCACCATGATATTTAAGTCATGGCTAATTGCTTGCATTGATGTGTAGTAATTGTCTGACCTGGGGGTGCCTCTCCGTACCTGCCTCTAGATGCACCATGCCTCCAAAACAAGTTCGTTATTATGGATCAGCAAATGAACTGGATCTTGACTGACGACAGCCATGGTGTTAGAGCATGATCCATTGATACCTCATTATTGATTTTCTTCTGAATGAAATGTTGTGCTAAATCGAGCACACATTGTGATTATTATTGTTGGACTTTTGCGTGGGATGGTTATTACCTTAACTAGTGGTCCAAAACAAGCAGCATTCAAAGAGCTTATTTGCTCATTGCCAGACGGCCTGCCTTCACATTAAGAGTAGAACCCTCTCCTTAAAGCATTCACAGTAATGGGATTTGCATGGGGGACCATCTGCAGGGTGTGCCAGAGAAAGACTAGCAAACATTCACTGACTGAGAAGGCTGAGAAAATCCCTTTTCAACCAGCTGTCTCTGCTGAATCCCAATGGAAGAACTTTACCAAGTCTGACTCTGGTGCTTGCCACCACCCAACACATAGAGAATCAATGCAATGTGTTTTACTATGACATTCATTAAACCTGGCAGTTCACACACCATTATGCAGGATGGAAATTGCTATGGAACAGCCAGGCTGTTGCACACAGAGCGAACATGAAAATCATAATGAGAGACATTACGAGGTGTGTGAGTGAGTGAATGAGAGAAAGAGAGAGAAAGAGAGAGAGAAAGAGAGCACAGCAGAACCAGATGGATGTGTAGTTTTGGTTGAGTGCTTTAAACCCAGCCCAGAGGCAAGCCTCTTTGTCAGCCAGGTTTACATGTGATGTCATTCCAATTAAAGAACTGAGCAGCTCGCTCCATCGCTCAGTTCCCCACTGGCATTTGCACTTATCATCTAATGAATGGACACACAACGCACAATGACAACTCATCAGTGCTGTGGTTCCTTCAATGAAAAGAGAGAGAGGCATGTGCTCATGCACTGCTCACGAGAGGCACTCCTGTAATACACCCACACACACACACCCCACACACACTGTATTTGCCTATGAAATTCAAATGCATGGTTATATGCCATCATAAATATTCCAAGACATAACAGCATATGCTCTGTATGTTGCTTTTTTGTATGGGTAGACCTACAATAAATATATGGGATAAACAAGCATACTCACACACATATTCCATAGTCATACATACATGCACAGACCCGCACATTTACCCTATCAAAATCAGTATATATTATTATATGCTTCCAATAAAATCCTTGAGTTGTATATTTCCAGAATATATTTTTTTTTGTTTGGACATAAGTATGTGCACAAGCATGCAAATAAACACACACATACACACTATTTCTGCAAATTAGCATACTACATAGAGACCTGCATAAAAAAAAAAAGACATAGACATTTTCCATTCAGCACTCTAAGCTGCCCCCCGCCTCCAGCTCTGACTGTATCGGGCATGGCACTTCTCTGGGGGAAATACTTTACCATCATACTGGTTGCTAGGAAACTGCTTGTGGTGCTGCATTGCTATGCAGTACAACAGCTGTCTCCATAATTGGATCATTAAAAATCTTAAACGTCATAATTCCCCTCATATTTATCCTAATGCAACTCGAGCACATCAGAACATCTTTTCCAACATAAAGGTTAATAGCCTGGACACCCAGAATTACTCCTGGAACGACTTGCTTATTTGCTTATTTGAGGAAGCATGTATGACCCTACACCTAGTATTTAGATGAGAATGCCATCCGTTCTTGTAAATAATGATTTTACCAACTGACCTAACTAAGGGCTACTATCCAGGAAGAGGAGGGGGATTTCCACATATGTGCATATGCATGTTTCATTCATGCCGTGTAGATGGGCTGAATTTTACCTTTATATCTCTGTGTAATTGTGGAGAATGTTCAAGCTGGGCTATTAGGCATTGTTGAGAGATAATGGCCTCTCCTCGTTTCAGCACTCCGGACAGCTCCATTTAGTTTGTCCAGCATAGTCAGCAGGTCATGGGATTCACCAGTAATATAATTGGGCTATCAGACTGGTAAAAATGTATGAGGAGACGGGACACAAAGTAAAACACATGAAGCTTCTCCCTATCTCTCTCGCTCCCTCTATCTCTCTTTTGTTGTTTTTCCCCACGCACTGTCTAAATTTCCACCATTCCATTCATTACGTGTAATCTTTTAATTGTGGCTACAGTCCTGGAGCAATTATCTGTAATTACACCCATCTCCTATTGCTATTTTGTATCCCCATAGAAGCGAGATCCTCCCCTCTTCTTTTTTTGGCTCTTCATGCTGGCAGTCAAAAGGACCCAGAGCCTGTCTGGGATCAGATGAGTGGAATAGCTCGACTCTAATGATGAATATTTCAACAGAATGAAGACGGAGGTGGAACAGAGGGAGAATATGCCCACAGCCATGTTAAAGCAGACTCTTAACAAGCACTACTATAGGACTACACATACTTTTTGTACCCACCCCAGCCCCCTGTCTCCCCTGCCCTGACACACACACACACACACAGTAATCTGCAGGACAATCCTATTTGGCCTAGCAGCTGCCAGTGGAGATCACAGGGAGGAAGGCTGCAGTAGCCGTACCCGCAGGGATGCCAAGCTGTCGACAGACAACCCGACATAGGCCACCCGCTCAAGTCCCGTCTCTCTCTCTATCTCTCTATCTGTCTCTGTCTTGCTTGCTGTTTGTCTTTCTAAATGATGCTGTCTTATTAAAACCTTGTAATCCTAGTGTGTGTGTTGTGTAAACACTTGGGCAACCATAAAGGGTCCAAAATTAATTGGAATAGAATCTTTTTAAAGATACTTTTAAAGTACTTGGAAAACATATGTAAACATTGAATAAGTTTCTAAATGTACTATTTATGCATTCATGTACATTAAAACACTGAATAGTTCTAAGGAGTTTCAGCATGGACTGCTTTTTTAATGCATCAGGCATACAGTAAGCTTTATCAAATAACACACTATAGGCATGACTGGGAAAAGCATGGGCTCAGTGTTCACCATGGCACTACTTAGGTTTCAATAATATATTGTCTATGCACATTCGATTGTATAAAGTGAGTAAAAAGTGATTCAGAAAGTGATGCACTGGATTCACTTGATTCAAAGGTGATTCAGAAAGTGATGCACTGGATTCACTTGATTCAAATATGAATTAAAAAAGTGATGCACTGAATTCACTTGATTCAAATATGAATTAAAAAAGTGAGGCACTGAATTCACTTGATTCAAATACGACTTAAATACTATGTATTAAATTTATCTGACGGAAACACGAATAAAAATGAATGCACATGACTCGAACGTCTGATCATCAAGAATGGTGGACCCCTCCAATAAAAAAACGACATATTGCGCCAGTGGAGTGTGAGGGAAATATTGGTGTTGTGAACAGTATCTCCACGCTATGCTGAGCATGAGTGACAGATAAGATGGGGCGGCGCCATATGGTGTTGATCATGTACTAGCCAGAGAGCCCATCCTGTCTTTTAGAGAGGAAACAATCTGACTAGAGGGGTCTGAAACAAAACTGAGCGTGTGGGTGTGTTTGCGTACGTGTGCGTGGGGGGTGTTCCTCAGTTGATGAGACATATAGGAAGTTGGTAGGTTGTTTTAGAGGCAGCCACCAGGTTACAAGTGAATCCTCCAACCTCTCATTAGTCTATGTCCTGAGGGGGTGTTTCACATAGCAGGATTCCTTAGTTTAGACAAATAACTTGATGCCAGAGCTGAGATACCTTCCTATTAGATACAGTCCTCACCTTTGGGCTTACATTGTCGAAAAAACCTTGAGTGATAGAATTGATATATTGATATATTTTAATGCATAATTAATCTACTATTACAGTGTAGGCAGTATTATTAACATACATTTGCATGTTACAATACAAGTTCTCTACATTGTCTATTGCAATATGTACAAATGTTCTAATATGCAGACAACCTATCATTATGTCCCACTGTCTTCCCACAGAGTAAGAGAGTATTATGGAGACATGAAAAAACACAAATGCTCTCCACAGGTAACTACGTGTATATGGAATATAATTCGAATCCACTTCTAGTTTTATTTACACAAATAAAACACAATTTGCCTTTAATGATTAACACAAAGCCTGTTTAGCACCGCCATCTGCTGGCTGGATGTAGCACTCACTGATCTCAGTGAGTGAATGAAGAGATTAGGTCAATGAATGAGTTCATCTGTAGAGGGCGCAGTATCCTCAACATTGTAATAAACAGTGGCTTGTTTCAGCGCACTGTCATCAGTGCCTTTTTGGAGCAGTGATAAATAAAAGTTCAGAGTGTACTGCTATATTTACTTTGTGGCCTATTTCCTCCTCCCTGTGTGTGTGTGTGTGTGTGTGTGTGTGTGTGTGTGTGAGAGAGAGAGAGAGAGAGAGAGAGAGAGAGAGAGAGAAGATCTAAAGACCACAGCAACAGAACAACTACAGGAAAATGCATGCATACACATGCACAGAGGTTTCTTTCTATACAAGGGCAGGACATGGAGCCATAAACACACCAATGAGCCAAAACATTAAGACATGTGAGGGTCTGGGATGTGCGCTCAGTGCCCAGATAACATGCCCATGAGGGGCCTGCATGGCTAGCCCAACTGGCAACCAGAAAGTTTTGTTCATGGGTTCCATGTTGGCCCCACATATGGATGCCCACCAGTGTTCCATCATGGCCAGTATTGGGGCTAGGAGGAGTTAAACATGGGCACCATCTGGGTTGTAAATTGCACATGGGGCCAAGATGGGACCCATGTGAGATTAGCTTGGGCTGTAACGTTGGAGCCCATTTGGGAAGCCCAAACGGGTTCCCGTAACAACAAATGGACAAACCCACTCAGAGCCCATGCCCATCCGGAACCAACCTAGTCCACATTCCACCCATGTGATCCTAGCCTCATTCATGTTCAGAAAAGTGCTGTCCTTGAATCGAGCCTTTAGAGGGAGCCTTAAATAGAAGCACACAGTGCTCTAGGCCTGCCCACTGAGTCAGCAACTCCACATATTGCATACCAGCCATGTCTCTCTCTCTCTCTATTTCTCACACACACATTCTCACACACATACACACATCCCTCTGGCTCCGACACTCCGTTTGACTCAAACTCACCCATGTCATGACACATTACACAACAAGCAAATCATGACACGGTTGAGGCTCCCTTTCCAGAGTTGCATAAGCAGTTGTGTGGAGCGGTCAAGCTGGACTGGGATCTGCTATTAATCAAAGCCCATGAAAAACACAGGCCTGGATCAATGATGCTCTGATGACCACGCTCAGAGGCTGCTGAGAGAGGACATAGAACACGTAGGCCTCGGACAGAGTGGAGCTGAGGCCACATCAACACTTTTCACTTCATCACCACAACTCCACAAACTCCACAAAAAAGCAAATATTTAAAGAGCCCCAGAATGTCAAACATCTTTGGCATAGTTGAATAATAAGAGTTTGGTACATATAAATTTAAGCAGTAATAAATGTGGCAGTGTCCTAACTTTTTCCTCACAAGAAAATTGCACTTCTATTACTCGCAGCTTACAAATATTTTTGAAGACATTTCCTCAGTGTAGGTGTAGTTTACACTACATGCTTTAAATGAATATCAAATGTCCATATGATTAAATAGAAAAGGTTTTCAGGGGGAATCATAATTCCTTCACATGACTGTAACCACTTTGCAGTATTCAACAATATGATACCTTTCCTGAATGTGTTTTTCTTATGTGAGAATTTCAGTGGGATTTCCGTCAATGCCTATGTCAGTGAATTTATCGGTCTTATGATTTACTGGTGGCCCCCTGAAGGCTTTAACTCAGGAAAAGTAGAGAAACTGCAGTGTTTGCATCCAAATAGTACCTTAATATAAACCTTAATCTGTACAATTCTTCTCATCTAAAGTTTTATTTCTCATATTACATTAAATCTTAGTCACTATGTGCAGGGGATCTAGACCAACCTGAACATGTTCATAAAAATAAGTGAAAGATCCGTTTCCAGATTAACAGATTTCAGTATAGCTGCTTCCCACTTTGCACTGTGCAGCTAAGAGCACATCAGAGTGAAATTCAAATCCACCCTCTTTCCTTATTCCAGTGTCTGACGTCTGGCAGGAAATTTATAGTTGCTGTTGGTTGTGTAGCTCTGATATCTTAGACCAGAAATGCATTCTTTCAAGGGCAGTTACTCAAACCCAACACATCAAACGTTCAGAGGACGTACAAAGGAAGATCGTCTCTTGCTCTGCTCTGGAAAAATAAACTTGATACATTGGATAAAGAGCAGCTGTTTACAATTTCCTCAGCACTTTCTTGCCTTTATGAACGGAGGGGGGAAAAGCCATTTGGAAGCAGTGGCTGTGTGTAGTGGCAGAGCAGTAATTCTGTTTAATAGTGGGGCTAGTGGGAGAGAGTGCAGGAAAAGGGTGGGGATGGGTTGGGTAAAGAGCCAGGCCTAGAAGCAGCTTTCAGCGCTGTTTACTCGTCTGTGCATACAGTATAATCAATGATAATAGAATCTTTGCTGCATACAAGCACACACTCACTCCACTGCTTATACACATGTCGAACAGCACACAAACAAACAGACCTAATAACTCTCACTGGTGTTGATTATGTGTCCCATTCATACCCAAATGTTTTGGAACACTGGTCAAATGATCTATTTTGTGTATTTAGGTGCAACACAACACAACCACACATTCCCTCACTCTTCTAGCCATGTGCTAATACACTACAAACATGAGCTCCTCTAGTCAGCTTGCCAACTGAAAGTCTACAAAAAGATATCAAAGTGCTTCCAGTGTTTTCCCTTCCAATGCCCAAATGCCGCTGCACACTGGGTTAAGGGGAACTGTGGAAGTCAAGGGAAGATAAGGAAGGTAAATCTAAAAACAACATCTAGATAATATCACTGAAACATTGTTTGACAGGTGAGAAAAACATGTGCATTTGTTTTAAAACCAGCACTGATAAGCGAGTTCAGAACCGAGTGGGGGCTAACACCAATGCTAATGCACACATGTTGTAGAAACCCAAATCAGAGCACATGCACCCCATATAAACCAGTTCTTTCACTATAGTATTTTAAAGGAACTTTAAATGGTCAGAGAGGTGAGTCAGACTGGATCTTAAGATATTAAAGACAAACTATAAAACAGTCATTTCAAGAAAAGCATAAACTAGCTAAATTGAGTTAAATCAGTCCAGAATGTCTTATTATAGAAACTGTTACTAATAATAAAGTGATTTGACTTCAGTATTCATTAGCTGCACATCTTATCTAAACTGTGTGGCTGTATTATTTATATAAACACAAAGATCGGATCAGTATTAGTTGATATTCAGCACTAAGAGACTCAAAGGAAAAATAACTTGAACTCCCTAACTGATTTAAGTAAATATCATCAATTTCTGGAAGCCAATTTGACAATCAGCAAATAAACTGAAGTGGAAAAGAGGCTTGAATCTATAATTGAATATTCAATTATTCAAAACATTCTCAAAAGCCATCCTGAACTACATTAGGAAATACAAGCTGAAGCTTTGGAATGGCCACATAGTCCTTTGAACAATACTGAAGATCTATGGGTAGATTCTAATCACTGTGTGCATGCAAAGTGTGCCAAAGGAATTTCACTGAATTCTGGCTGTATTTCTGTCCTTTTCTATAGATAATATCTCAATAAAGATAACATAAAATATATCCTCCCTTTTTTCTTTATAATTAACATTGACAATCTGTCCTCCACACGTCCAAAAATGAAAAAGCCTTCGTCTCTGTCCTTCTCCTCAAAGCAAACAAAGAGAAAGAAAATGAAATACTTGAAAGAGATGTGCCGAGGCGCAAGGGGCAGCCGAATCGGCAGCAATGGAAGCTCTGTGGAGAGGTGCTATTGTAGGTGTACAGACAGCAGGGCGGTCTGTGCAAAGAGGTGTTATTGTGAGCCTTTGTCTGGAGTCTGGGTCGTCTAGGGTCTAGAGTAGGAGTGAGGTACTGAACTCTGTGAAAGCCCTTTTCTCAGAGCTTCCGCTTTTATGTTCTTTCTGCTTGTTTAAAAAAGGTCTTCTGTTTGTCATTTTGTGCTCTCATTACTGATACCACAGTTCTAGCTAAACACCAAGGGAATAGGAACCTTATCCTTCCTGGTTCCTACGGCTGTGGTGTTTAGCTATTGGTTGATGATATTAATATTAGTGGAATTATTAAACCACTGATTTTGCACAGGCCAGAATATTCAAAAACATAACTGTACACAGATCAGCCATAACATTAGCACCACTGACTGGTGAAGTAAAAACACTTATCTTCATCTACAGTCGGATCTGTCAAGGGAAGGGATATATTAGGCAGCAACTGAACAGTCAGTTCTTGAAGGTGAGTTGTTAAAAGCAGGAGAAATTGACAAGCATAATAATCGTAGCCACTTTCACAAGGGCCAAATTGTGATGGCTAGATGAGTCCGAGCATCTCAAAAACACCAGGCAGCTCTTTTGGGGTTCTTTTGGTATGCAGTGGTCAGTTGCAACCACCTCACAACTTAAAGGACTAAAAGGATCTGCTGCTGACATCTTGGTACCAGATTCCAGAGGATACCTACAAAGGTCATGTGGATTCCATGCCTCGAGTAGTCTGTTGTGGCGGCAGAAGGGGGACCTAGTCAATAATAGGGAGGTGGTATTAATGTAATTGATGATTCATGTATAAGAGAAGGAAAACTTATTTCATTTCATGTGAATATACATTAATGTAATACTTTATTCCACAAATTGTTCGCACAATGTAAAGAACAGCTAGACAAAGTAAAAAATATTAAAAATATTATAATAACTTATCAAAAGAACACAAACTATTTGACATTCAGATAAGTCTGTTTTACATGCATATATGTGTGTGTGGCACATGTGTGTAAGCGTGTGTCCATACCATCTTCCTGGAAGTGCATGCCCCAGATGTGTTCTACACTCTGATCCCTGTGATTGCCATTCAATCATGCACAGATAAGCCTTAAATCCCAAATCCTACAAGCACTCGGAAAACATGAGTATAGAAAATCAGAGTGGTGTCAAAGGGACAATTACCAGCTTCGGTAATAGGCCGAGTGCATAAGGCGCTTTTGCCCAAACCAGATTTTTCCCATAATGATCATAATGTAAACAGTGGCACATAGAAAGAAAACAGGTGTGACTTTCAGGGAAATCCCTGAGTCCACAGAGAGCCTCAGCAGCATACTCACTAATGGAGCTTCAGAATAGCCAAGCAGCCAAGATGTGCATGCCACCCCTTCACACACACACACACACACACACACACATACACATGAAAAGGTATAATGGCATAGTAATGGACAAGATGAGAGATAATATGATAGATGACTCATGCTAATGTTCAAGGCATTTCTTTCCTCCTACTCTCCTGAAAAACTCCCAGTTAGGGCGAGAGAGACACAAAGAGAGGGAGAGAGGGAGAAAGCGAGAATGAGCTGTAGGAGTGAGGGTATGGCATTTTCAATGCAGTTCAAAACAATTCATGTTCTAAACAGTGTATAGTCTCAAAAACTGTATCACTGAAATACTCCTTTTACTCTGCTTCTAATACTCCTTTGATGCACTCTGTTGGTTTGAAGTGGGTGGGATGGGGGGTTTTATCTATGCAAGCATCCGAACTGAAATGACTGGGCCTAAAAATAGTAGTTCCGAAATCTATTATATAGTAGGAAAAAATGTAATGATACACAGAATTCGTAAATCAATATGGATACTTCTGTCCATATGTCCATATGTGCATATATATGTTCCTCGTTTTGCTGTAGACACAGTATACTTCACTCACAGTACACTGAGTACTGTATATCAGCTCTATAAACAGCACAGAGCTGGCCTTGTCCTTGGTGCTGAAATCAATATCCGTACAGGCTGAGATTTGTACATCTGTAGAACCATAAGTGAATTTACTATCAATCAAAAAATAACATACATTGCACTGTACAGAGTGCTGACCTCATGCTGTTTTACCGAGTGAATGAATGAATGGTAATATACAAACAAAAGACTGGCATGACATAACAGTCAATTCTCTGAGCTTTAGCTATGCTAATGTGAGCATTTTGCATCACTCTAAATCTAAAAACATCAATCTAAAAACTGTCAGGGCTGATGACAACAACAAATCTGGAAACTATTCCTAAATGCCCTTTTGCACTATGTCTGAGTCAGAATAGTGTTGTGTTGTTTTTAACAAGTGCATTAGTGAGGTCAAGATGATGTTGGATTAACACCACCCCAATGTATCCCAAAAATACTGGATGGAGCACCATCAATCCAGAGAACACAGTTCCACTGCCCCACAGCTTCCTCAGAGACGTTATACCCATCTAGCCAACACATGGCATTAGGCATGGTGCCAACAGGTTCATGTTTATCTACTCTAGAGAGTCCTATTCTTCTGGCAATACTTTTCTACAGGGACTAGACAAGCTATGCCTGTGCATTTGCAAATCTGTGTCAGCAAGGGGTGCAACATAAAAGTATCTAACTGAATTAGAAGGGGTGTCCACAAACATTTGGACATGTAGCATATCATTAATACATTCAACACTGAAAAACTATACTGCATATTTCTTTATAAAGAAGGTGTAATTGTACTGGATCTACTGGTGCTTTTTTGTGCATTTCTAATTTTGTGTACAATGACAATGTCTCCAAGTATCATGGCGCTATATCAGCCATATCGCCCACCCCTAGGCGAGACTCTTAATGCCACATTCGCCTGCTTCTGTAAGATGACTAAAACCACAGTATAAGTCAATCTCAAGAGAGAGGGAGGAATTCAGCACCTCTGATAACCTGACTGAACTATAGTGTAAAGAGCTAGCTAACCACAAAAGAGTGTATGTGGGAGGAGAAGTGTCAGATATAACTTTGCTGATTCATTTGACTCATACTCAGAAAGCTATAAGTTGGTGGATGGAGGGAAATGTCCAAGATCCTGCAGAGACCCTTTTAAAGCAGCACTGTGCTCCAGCTGAGGCTTTGCTGACTGATTCCTCACAAAGGAAACAACAGAGCATCTTATCTTAGAGCTGTGTAAAGCTGCTGCCGTAGAGCCTCTTAAAGCCAAGGCATTTACAATGAGCATAAATACAGATAATGCAGTACAGTTATTCTCTCTCTCTCTCTCTCTCTCTCTCTCTCTCTCTCTCTATGTTCTCTTTTTCTCCACCTCTCTCTTGCTCTCTTGCTCTCTCTCGCTCCCTCTTTCCCTCCCTCCCTGGAGTGTCTTTGAATTAGCTGACCTGTTGTGAGTCTATTTCATCACAAAGCAGGATTTGTGTGGAGGATTTTCTCTCTTTTCATGTACACAAGAGGCTCCCTGGCTACAGAAAGTAAACTGTGTCAACTCATGCAGGATACGCAGCACAAAGAGAGTGAGTGCGAGAAAGAACGAGAGAGAGAAAGTAATGGCAGGGTCTCTAGCTTGAGAAGGCCTACCGTTCTGACAGCCGTCTAATCTCTACATCACTGCATCTCCTATGGTGTTACGAATATTCTCATTTTCCATCACAATTCCACCTATGAGTTGCCAGTTATTAGAAACAGTGTTTTAATACCTAGATTCATTGGCCATTTTTGCAGGTTTACGTCCCATATTGACATGCTGTAGCTCACATTGCAGCACTTTTAGCAATTGTTCTATCCCCATCAATGAAAAAAGGACCACCACAGGGCCTCCACTGTCCAGATAGGGTGAACAGCCCTTTTGTTAGACACTGACTAATGTGGGGCACCTACGTTTTGTTTAGTGTAGGTCTTCCTCAAATAAAGTCAGTAAAACTACTGGTTAACACAAGCTCATATCAAATGACTTCTCAAAAGTCAATGAAACAGTCTTCCAACAGAAAGCACCCCAATGCAAAAAATGTCCCACATTAGACTAATTGACCCTATTATGTGGATGGTGCACCATTATCAGTACAGCCACGACACTGAAATAACAATGTCATGGCAGGGGGTGACTGCATCAGGCACAGCAGCACAGCTGGGGTGTTCAAACTGCAGTATGTGTACATTTGTTGGCCACTTTATTAGAAACACATTGTTTGTACTCCTAGCATGGTGAATGTGTCCTAGTCTGAGGTTCTGTACATATATACAGTGCCCTCCATAATTATTGGCACCCCTGGTTAAGATGTGTTCTTTAGCTTCTAATAAATTACGTTTTTTTCTAAATAATATAGGACCACGATGGAAAAAAGAGTAAAATCCAACCTTTAACTCAAGTGAATTTATTCAGTAGGAAAAAAATCCCACATTAAGAAATAATTGTTTAACATCCAATCATGTGTGCCACAATTATTGGCACCCCTGATGTTAATACTTTGTACAACCCCCTTTTGCCAACAAAACAGCACCTAATCTTTTCTTATAATATTTCACAAGATGGGAGAATACAGATAGAGGGATCTTTGACCATTCCTCTTTGCACAATCTCTCTAAATCATCCAGCGACCTGGGTCCTCTCCTCTGCACTCTCCTCTTCAGCTCACCCCACAGGTTTTCAATGGGGTTGAGGTCTGGGGACTGAGATGGCCATGGGAGGAGCTTGATTCTGTGTGTGGTGAACCATTTCTGTGTAGATTTGGCCATATGTTTTGGGTCATTATCTTGCTGAAAGACCCAGTGACGACCCATCTTCAGCTTTTGGGCAGAAGCCACCAGATTTTGTTTTAAAATGTCCTGGTATTTCAAAGCATTCATGATGCCATGCACCCTAACAAGGTTCCCAGGGCCTTTGGAAGTGAAACAGGCCCACAGCATCACTGATCCTCCCCCATATTTCACAGTGGGCATGAGGTGCTTTTCTGCATACTGAGCTCTTGTGTTACTCCAGACCCACTTAGAGCATTTGTTGCCAAAAAGCTCTATCTTAGTTTCATCTGACCAAAGCACACGGTCCCAGTTGAAGTTCCAGTACTGCTTAGCAAACTCCAAACATTTGCGTTTATAATTGTGAGTGAGAAAAGGTTTTTTCCATGCATGCCTCCCAAACAGCTTGTTGGCATGCAGATAGCGCCTGATGGTTGTTTTGGAGACTTTGTGACCCCAAGAAGCTACCATTTGTTGCAATTCTGTAACAGTGAGCTTTGGAGACCTTTTTATTTCTCTTATCATCCTCCTCACTGTGCGTGGTGGCTAAATAAACTTGCGTCCTCGTCCAGGCTTGTTTACCACTGTTCCAGTTGTTTTAAACTTCTTAATAATTCCTCTGACAGGAGATATGGACAGGTGTAGGTGAGTGGCTATTTTCTTGTAGCCATTGCCTGACTTGTGGAGGTCAACACACATCTGCCTTACTTGAATGGTATGTTCCTTTGTCTTTCCCATGTTGAAGAGAAATGGCCTCTGTGTCATGTCATATTTATACCCCAGGGAAACAGGAAGTTGTGAATTACTAATTAAATGTTCCTACATACTCTGATCAACTTCGTAAACGACTGTAGAATTGACAGAAATACTTTAATTACATTTATTTCCTAAGAAATGTTAGGGGTGCCAATAATTATGAAACAGGTGATTTTATGAAGAATAATTATTTCTTAGTCAGGGATTTTTTTCCCCCCTTAAAATTCACTTGAGTTAAAGGTTGGATTTTACTCTTTTTTCCATCGTGGTCCTATATTATTTAGAAAAAAAACTCAATTTATTAGAAACTAAAGAACACATCTTAACCAGGGGTGCCAATAATTATGGAGGGCACTGTATACATGTACATAATACATATGTATACATGTATTTGTGAGTGTGTAAATCCCTACCTGTTTTTCCTGACACCAGCAAAAGAATGTGCAGAGAATCAGGGCCTTTAAACAGTTAATCCATCACCCCCATCACCCCCCCCATGTAGCTACTTCCATTTATGCCTCCCCTGACACCTATACACATACACACACAAGATGCACACCTAACTTGGAAACTGAAACAAGTAAAATCACCCCAAGGATAGTTCACTAAAAATTGTATTGCCCAAACGCTCGCCTGCAGCTGTTGATGACACACTAATGGTTTCAGGCCAGGTCCCATAGCGACTCCCGAAAAGCAAGCCTGGATTCACACCGAGCATCGTTACGCAAGACAGTTTTCTAGCAGTCACGGTACAAACACTTCAACCCTGGGGAGTGCTGACCAAAGCTCAAACAGACAGGCACACACATTTATACACACACACCTCACAGAGACCTCTGGGTCATATCAGAAACACAGCACCATAAAACTATTATTTTTCAAACCTTTAAGCTTTTCTTTTTATTAAAAGAGGTACTATACTGTACTTTTCAGGGACTAAACACTGTTGCTGGGGCAGTGCCCTCAAGGGCACATGTTTAGTACCATTAATCAGGGAACTTAATTGTATCATACTTCATGTTTCATGTTTATCCCCTAAGGCCCAGGTTAAGAAGCCCTATGTTATTAGTCATGAAGTGAAAACTATTGTATTGCCTTTAAGATAACCAGATTTTTGGGGTACAAAGTCCCACAATGCTCTCTGCTCTGGGACTATGAAATAATTGGACCTTACGTAGCATTTGGTATCTACAATGGTACATTAACATTGGCTGTACCCTGATCAATTAGACCTAGGTCTTTAGTTTGAGCTATGTCAAAACACATCTCTATGATAATGCTGATTTCTACTAGTGTCCTTATGGCTTTTGATGATATGTTAGCACTAAACTAAAAGGAATGCACTATAATGTATTTACTGTTCTAGATTATAGATATGGACATTTGAAGCTTATAATGACATGGCATACATGTTTTGAAACTTCTACCTTGTATGATATGTCTTGCCATGACAATCGATTGGAATCGATTATTGGGGATTTCTTATCTGACTGGTAATTATTATATCAAGAAACATTTACTCAGCTAGTACTCATTTTCCTACTGCTCACAACTTTAAGTGTTTATGGCTTACTTAGTAAATTTACCACTTTCACATGTATCAGTACAATGACTGGCACTTTTACTGAGACTTCATATGGGATTAACTAACATAAATCCATTAAGGTTAATTGAATATGTCTGTGACCATTGCTGAACGCTGTGTGATAGTGTGGCTAGGTTACCTTCCAAAGTTAACTTGGCTAGGATACGTAACATTAGTAGTGATGGTTCATTGATTTAACCCAAAATTGGCCCAAATTGGTAGTATGGTGTTCCAATCAACAACAGCATTGTACAAACATCACACAAAGCTAGTGGTAGATTTTTTTTTTATGAGCGAAAAAAGTATGAGCGATATTTTGCATTTGCATTTTCGCATATATGATTTTGAGATGAGTTTTTTCGTTTATTTCTAAGGCTGTTAAAAAAAACTGCTGCATGTCACTGCCACCCTCCCGCTCGCTCATGACCTATTTAATAATTTAAAGCTCCCACTCTTTACATGTTACACATGCATCACTACAGTGATTGGCACTTTACACTTTACGTGTACCTCGTGGCATAACAAAGTCTATGTGTAATGTGTACAAATGTTTCCTCTGGCTATGTAAAGCTGTCACATTTGCTTGACTTAGCCTTGAGTTATACCCACATGTTAATTAACTCACATGAAATGAATTCCTTTTCCCAATAGTGTTTTTGAATCACTAAATGGCTGTAAATACTTTATGGTTCATTTATGTCCATTTCTGTAGTTTTGACTTTCTCTAAAACTTAAATTTGATTAATCATCACAATAATCTTTAAGAGTTCTTGATTACTAAAATAATCGTCAGTGACTGCCCTGCTCTCAGTTAACTCTCAGTCCTACAGGGATAGCTGCTGTGTCGTGTTGTTTTTGCCCAGGTTACAGCAGCAGCATATCAATGTAGGTCACCCCCCCCAGCCCCTCACCCCCACCCTCACAGTTCATTTGCTTCCTGTGCAGGAACTAAAAAGTGCAGTTCATTACCCTGTCGAGGGGAAAAACGATGTCCCCTGAGCTCTTCCTCATTCCTTCAAAATGGACAGCTGATCATCCATAACACCCCCTGCAATCCTCTTCCTCACCTCCATGCCCAGTCCTACTCTCTCCACAGCCTGCAGCTTCTCAGTTCTCCTCCTCAGCACTTACTTCACTCACAGGCAGCAATTAACTGCTCCCCATCTTCTTCTGGAGCACACTGCTAGCACATACTGTAGCGCTTAGTGGAATGAGATGCTTATAAATCTGGCAAATTGCACATCAGTTCTATTTTGGGTTTATCACTGGGTTGATGACAAGTGCTATGTCCTACGAAAGAACAAATCGAACTGGGCATGCAGCTACAGCCTCCGCGCAGCAGATCACTAGTTATACAAATCTAACCACTGCACCAGTATCATAAGCACAAATGAAAATGCTCGAGCATATAAAGTGGCAAGCTGCAGATTTAACTCTTTAATGTTCACAAAACGTGGTCTTGGAGAGCCCTGGGTCCTGCAGATTTTTGTGTGTTTTCTTCTGGAACACATTCACTTCAACTCAGGAAGGGCTTATTAGTGTGTTGGGAGCAGGGAACACTACAATGTGAATGGCAAGGGGTCCTCCAGGATCAGGGTTGGAGACCACTGCTTTAATTCAGAGACATAAGCAACTTTTTGGTCTTTTAACCTACTCTTCTTCTTTATTGCTAATGTTTTCTCTAAGCTGGCTACCTTTATTTACTTATTTATTTATTTATTTATTTTATTTCTTTGGGGTTGCAA
Organism: Salminus brasiliensis; assembly: GCF_030463535.1. Classification (NCBI taxonomy): domain Eukaryota; kingdom Metazoa; phylum Chordata; class Actinopteri; order Characiformes; family Bryconidae; genus Salminus; species Salminus brasiliensis. The sequence goes on from NC_132896.1 coordinate 12,164,499, forward strand.
AACTATCAACAAATGCATATTAGTATCCAACAAATATCAATAATAAGCCATGTTTACCTTTTTTAAGTTTTTAATGTGTGCACACACTTGCACAGAAACTATCATAATGCATCCAACAATAAAGGTAGCATCATCAAGGCATCATCTTCTATTAAACAATAAATAAAACCGTAATTCCGATGCTGATACGTTTTTATATGCTGAATGTAGACATTTTTGGGACACCCCAAAAAAATTATTAAATTTGGGCCAAAGCCCTATATTTCCAACACACAAGATAACATTGGGTTGAATAGACTATACTAGAATAGATCTATTTTAGTGGAGACCTGACATGACCCTCAAGGCCCTTCTCCTTCAAACGTACTATAAATTCACCAGCATGTCTATGTGGGACCTTTGGGGCATGCAGCAGACAATTAAAGTCCTGTAGCTACAGTACAGCAGCCCAGCAAATATTCTGCCCCTGAGCCAGCACAGCAAATGTGTGATCCAATATCCACTCAACTCTGTCTTGCATAATAGCCATTATGAATCGTTTCAATGTGACTTTGTCTTAATAGTCAGGGGCATCTGATATGTTTGGAAAATAAGACTTGAGAGAGCAAGGGCTGAGGTCAGACGAGGCCTTTCTTTTTATACTCCACAGTTCATAAAATATCCCAAGACAATCGCGATACAGGGGGATACTATATAAGGCTTGGCTGAATGAAAGTGATCGTAATTCTGTCTGTGCAGCGCGCACTATATCTAATTCTCTTCCATGTAATAATGTGCAACGGGTTTGTGTACATGAATAAATGCTGTATCATAATTATAATCAAATTCTTTTACCATCCACGACTGAGTGTGCACAGATAACACAATGTGGTGGGCGGCTTCTTTGCTTTTGAAGAAGAACAATCCTTACAGTTTTCCACTGTAAAATCCCAGGGGTCCTTTTACTATGAATTATAAAGAGTGAGCAATAGTTCAGAAGCAGCCCTGCCCCAGAGCATGCACAGTCACATGGTCTGGCTCACTAGTCATCTGGTTAAGCACGCTTTCTGCCAGTGTGGGAAAGGCCATAGCATGGCTTAGAAACATGAAGAAACGGAATGCAACAGACTGTGCAGCTTCATTTATAAAGCCAACAAGTCCAGCTGTGTGTTACAATCAAAATCAGTCCCACAGCTCAGACAGTTGATAAGTGAATGACTTACTGAAGCATTTCACTCTACCTCAATGACTCTTCTCTTACAAATGAAGATGCTTCTGATAGTGTGTGATGGTTCTTTATGGAGCAAAAAACCTTCATTTTTAAGTATGTAGTAACCCTCCATCACATAGCTTATCATAGCATGGTGTGAGCTCCTCTGGAATACACTCCTCTGAAATAAGTCTGTTAACTCCTTAAACCCTGTATGCAGGCCCCAACTTCAGCTCTTCACTCTCATTACTAGATGGCTGTCATTACTCTATATATATATATATATATATATATATATATATATATATATATATATATACACTATATATATACATCCGGCTGGACAGTGCACCAATCAGAAATATCCAGATGATGACCAACACAGCTTCTGTCTCTTTACATCTATAAGGTGGACCAACTAGGTAGAGGTGTCTAATACACTGGACAGTAAGTGGACATAGTGTTTTAAAAAACTCCAGCAGCACTGCTGTGTCTGATCCATTTGTCCCAGCGCGATACACACTACCCCCATGCCAGTGTCACTGCAGTACAATGACAATGACCCACCACCCAAATAATACTTGCTCTGTGGTGGTCCTGTGGGGTCCTGACCATTGAGGAACAGGAAGAAAGGAGGCTAATGAAGTATGCAGAAGACCAGATGTACTATAGTCTGTTATTGTATAACAGACTATAGTTCTGTGCTCCTATATAAGTATGTGAAGCTGATATAATGAATAATGAGTGTGATATTAATGTAATGTAAAGTAATTCAGATCTAATTTCATGTACTGTCATTTAAAATACAATTACTGTGTATTAGATTTTTTTTACATATTGATAAAATATGTATGAGGTTATGGCAGAGCTTATGTGTTAAGTTTTAGTTTTCTGCAGTGTTTTAAATTCAGCAAATCATTAGAAACAGTGCTTAGAATGCTTAGGGGTGCTGGGGGGGGGGTCTTTTTATTTTCAGTTGTTTCTATATAGCGAGAACTTTTCTATTAAAGTCAGAAAAATTAATGTAAACAAAAACATAGTTAACCACCACGCCCACCCTCCCCCACCACATACACAGCCCACATGCATCTATACACCAACAGCCCACCTTTCCCCCATCCCACCACCCCCAAATTCAACCACACACACACACACACACACACACACACACACATACAAAAACAAACACACAGCTCCATCCTACCTTCGGTGTGGCAGGTGGAGGACAGGATGGTGCTGGGTGGTCTGAAGAGGTAAGGCAGGTACCGGGAGAAACATTTCATCTTTTAGCGTTACCGGATCTCTGTGTGTCTCATTAGGGGTCTTCCCGCTGTGTGATCCGCATCTGCGCTGCACGGCGCTGGAGCACAGACCCCGGGGATGAAAAGGGAAGAGTCTCTGCTTCATACGGAGTTGCTGAAGGTGGGAAAGTGGCTCTCGGTGGCTCTCGGTGGCGCTGGCAGTGCTGCGCGCGCCGCTTTGCCTGCGTTCGCCGCGCGCTTGGCTTTTCCTCCCCTGTCGGTCGGTCGGTGGCAGGACGGGAGGCTGGGCTGATGGCGGGGAGGGGCAGCTGAGGGGGCATCACTTACTGGCCCGTGACACACCACCATGTAACAGGCGAAATGCCCCCTCAGCACCCGACTGACTGACGCTCGAAAGGCGGCGTGTTAATCTAATCCTCAGGCTTTAGCTCGCTGGCTGGCTGTGGTGGGCTTTAGCTCGCTGGCTGGCTGTGGTGGGCTTTAGCTCGCTGTTTTACAGTGAATTATACTGGATGATAAAACGTAGAGCTGAGAATAATGCAGACCACCCAGCAGAAAGCAGCAAAATCCCTGAAAGGGGCAAAACTTTCATGCTAATTCACACCGGAGGGAAATAGCGCCCTCTCCTGGTTCCTGTTATTTTACTATTTATTTACTTTTTAAGACATAAAAAGCTTGAAAGCTGTTGTGGACACCCCTTATAATGAAATCATTCAGCTACGTTAAGTTGCACATTATCCATTGTTGACAGTGATGTGCAAATGCACATAAACAGCTTGTCTAGTCTAGCATTTTGCTTTGTTATATTCCTATTATTCTTATTTTTCTTATCTTCCTTCTGTATATGTATTTGTACATATATGGGAGGCTACTGCACTGTATGTCAGTGCTGCTGTAATACCTGCCTTTCCTTCTGGGATTAATAAAGCTATCTATCTATCTATCTATCTATCTGTCTGTCTGTCTGTCTGTCTGTCTATCTATCTAGTGCATTTCAGAAGAACTGAATTCTTTCAGAAGAATAGGACTCTCCGGGGCAGATACACATGAACCTATTGGCATCATGCCTAATGCCAGGAGTTATAGGGGTAAAAAGGACCCCCCTCTTCCCCCAACAGTGAGCTGCCCTGGACAGTAAATACAGTGACTCCAACAAAAGCCTTTATTTCGGAAGAAACAATAAACGAGCAGGTTTGGCAATACTTTTGTTCATATAATGTATCATGTTAGCAAATGAAGCAAATCAGGTACATGTTATACCTCTTTTATTGCCTTCCTAATCACAAAAACACACTGTATGTCCAAAAGTATCCAGACGCCATTTTTTTATTGAATGTTGCGCCTATTGCTGACATAGGAGTTCAATTGAGTTTATACATTAGTATGATCTTCATATAAAAGCACTGCTATTAGAATGTGACACCCTGAAGCATCCATCCATCCATCCATGCATTTTCTTACCTGCATTTACCAGGGTTTTACCCTGGGATTTACCATTAGGTCCATAGCCTACCTGGATTCACTAGGCACAAGACAGGAATACCCCTTGGACAGGGCACCAGTCAACTGCAGGGTCCCACGCACACCCAGGGGCAGTTTATCAAAACCCTGGAGCTTTACAGCACACACGCTACCTGTGGCGCAACCATGCTACCCCATTCTGAAGCAGCCAAATATTAACCTCAGGTCACAAGGCCTAATCTCAAACACCAGCTAGAAGGGTATAAAGCTCCCTATTGGAATTGCCTGGAATTGTGTTTTCTAGCGTGATTGAGCTCCATCTAATGTTTTTGGTATGTGCTGGATTGACGTTTGTGATCTACACATCAGTACCTAATGTTCTCTACTGCTCTAATGTGGCTGAACACCATCAAATTCTCACAGCATGTTTCGACATGTAAATCAACCCTGCCTATAATAGTAATAGCTGTACTAGTACTGTAAATTACTGTAGCAAGGTGGAACAGAAAGAGAACAAGGTGGGACAAAAAAAGAACCACATTCAGCTCCATAAAGAACTGTGTTTGTATTAGAGATGTGTGAGTGAACCATGAGTTCTGTAGAGGTTCTCCACCACTTTAAAGCTTTTTTACTCTCACACATCTCAAAAATAGTTGTTCTTCTATGGCATCAGTTTAAGAACCATCTGAAGCTCCTTTAGTTTTGAACGTGTACCCTTGATTTCAGAAGAAACAGCAGGCCAGCTGGGCTTAGGCCTCTAGCTACTGTGACTATGTGGGTCTACTAACAGGTAATAGCTGTGGTTTCACGATGCTCTCACTTCACATCCTGTAGAAACAGTAGGCTTTTGAACCTTTCCATCAAATGGTATAACCTATACACAACATCCGAAAACCAGTGAATAGCTTTTGGCCCTAAAATTCAGACGACAACAGGTCCGCATTGCTGTGATACTGGCTATAGGCTTTGGGACCAGGTGCCATCTGCTCTCATCCCTAGAGTATCAGCATATCAAAGAGTTGACTTCCTCCCTCCCTCGCTTTCTCTCTCTCTCTCTCTCTCTCTCTCTTTCTCATACACACACATTCACTGGCTCACTCTCTCTTCCCTCCTCCTCACTCTGACACACACTGTCTGACTCACTGTTGGGAGCTCATGCTGGCTTTTTTTCTTTCTTTTTTTTTAAGGAAGCTCTAAAACCTCACTGAATATTTATGAGCCATAAGGGTTTCTAATTATAGACAGACAGACAGGGATACACAGACTTGGCAAAATAAGGGCCAGGGTGGCTATCACCTCCACAACTTTGCTGCTGCGTTTATGGAGCCAATGTCTGGTCTAATTTATGAGCCGGTGAGACAAAAAAAAAACATTACCTAGCCTGGTGTCGAGGCAAAGGCAATGTGAATCATTTTAGCAAATGTGGGTTTGATGTACACTGTAGTATGTCACTTACACAGGGGACCATTAATCCTTGAAAGTGGTCGTAAGTAAGATTATGTCCAGCATTAATACATGAACTGTTTGGTCATCTGTGTTTGACCTGACACCTGCTATCTTACAGAACTGCTTGGAAGTGTTAGGGATCTGATCTTACTGTGTAAGCACCTGTTGACAGCTTACATGTCTAAAACCTGCACATAATGAAATATAGAGACTGTAGGGAAAGTATGACAGGAGTAGCATGTTGTGATAGCCTTTTATTGGTCAGTTTGGTTCTCTTTGACCAATTAAATGCCCTTCTGCCCCTACAACTACAATAAGCAACCTATTAACTGATCTAATTAAATCCATGCTTTCTGTGATTCCCCTTATTAATTAACCGGCCATCAATTTGACATCAGAAAAACGTTGGATGCTAACATCAGACAGAAGTTGAATTTTGGGTGAAAATGAAAACCAGGTTTATGTCCAAACCCAATGTTGTACAGATGTTGAACTCTGGTTGGAAATCAAAATCACACATCCCAAAATCATAAATCAACATTGCATTGACATCAAGATCCAACGTTAGACTGACATTTAATTTTGGGTACGTAACACTGTGACTTAAAACCAACAACATATTAACATCTAACAGCATTGAAATTATATGTTGAGTGGACATTAACATCATGACGTTTAGTAGACGTTTGGGTTTCGGTTCTTTCATGCACATATAGCTAATTATTAGCAAGTGCATTCCCAGGAGGCACAGGACATTACTTCGATGTCAGAAAGACGTTGGATTCTAATGTTGGGCAGACATTGGGAATGAAAATCAAATTAATGTCCAAACCCAATGTTAGACAGACGTTGAATTATGGTTGGAAGTCAAAGTCACAAATCCTTCAAAAACCAACATTATATTGCCATCAAACTCCAACGTTAGACAGATGTTTTTTGGTTCCTTAACTCTATGACTTAAAACCAACAATATATCATCTAACAACGTTAGAATTTCAGGTTGTGTGGACATTAATACATGAAGTTTGGCAGACGTTGGCTTTTGGTTCTTTTTCAGACATGCAGCCTGTCATTAACACGTGCATACCCAGCAGGTAGTGGACTTCAATTCGACGTCAGAACGACTCTTACATCAGGCAGACGTTGAATTATAGTTGAAAATGAAAATCGAGTTGATGTAAAAACCCAATGTTAGACATATGTTGAATTTTTGGTTCCTTAACACCATGACTTACATCCTACAAATACCAACATCCAACAACATTTGCTGTCCAATGTTTTGTAGACATTAACGTCATGATTTTTGGCAGATGTTGAGTATTGGTCACCATACCTCACAACTAACATTTGGTATTTTACATAAATAAAGGCACAGACATCTGACATTTGGGTTTTGGTTAGTAACCATCACCACGTTATACTTTAGTGACCCAACGGCACAACCCACATTCAACCAGATAACAACGTCCAGCCACGCTGGTGCCCAGCTGGGTTAGTTTTGACCAGATGACCAGTGAATAACACAGACTGAACTTCTCTCTGAATTTATTTAGACATTAAAAAAGGCTGAAGTGAGCCAGACTCACTTCAGATATGCAGTGAGACTAATCCCCACAGCGTGGGCTGCAAATGTGACAGCAGTGATTCTTACCTTCTGTTGGGTTCACTTCAGCTGGACCCTTCACCTGGGCGACGCTCCAGCACGGGTCATTAGCACTGCCCCCGCGACCTTTACAGCATTCACGTCAGGACAGAAAACAGCAAGGAGGCTCTCAGCACAACACACACGCTCGTCTTCTTCTGAAGCATATACAGTCTGCAGCGGACTTACCGGGCATGGTGAGCTCCTCTCGCCCTCTCCTCTCCTGTGGTGATGAAATTCGAGATTCTAGACAGGACTCGTTTCTCTGGATGTTTTCTGTGTGTGTGTGTGTGTGCGTGTGTGTGTGTGTGCCCCTGCTGGAGAAGGCGCTGAAATGACTTTTAAATCAGACGCTGATTTGAAGCTTTGATCAGTTTTCAGAGCTGTTAAAAGCCTGCAGTTATTAGTTATTAGTTATTAGTTGCTCTAATGAACTGATTCCTGCCTGTGGTTTATGTAGTCTGCATCGCTGCCTGTGCGTTTGCCTGCCGTCCTCTGAGGAGCTGCAGGGATCTGATCACACCCCAGCTGTTTGATCACCTGTTACACTAGCTGTCTAATAAACTGCACATTCATTACAATATCAAACGAATGCATTTGGGCTGTTTCTCCCTCTAAAACGCGATTAAAACAGTTATATAACAATATACAATACTTTCTGCAATCTGCTTGGTATGCTATGTTCTTCTCTTCAATTCCTTAACTTTGCTCATTCCTTAATTTGTTTTATTTTACTGTGCAGAACTTTGGTTGACACTTGAAGTCTTTTAAATGTGCTGTAGAAATAAAGCTGTCATGTCTTATCTTTCTAAAGAGTATGTGAATAAATAGTGGTGGTAATATTCATAATATCAATAATAACTAGAAAAGTGCATTTCCTGAAGAAAAGGTAGAATTGTTGTGTGGCCTAACAGACAGTTGCTACGCTATTAATACACAGTGTCGATCATATAACTGGTGGCTGTTTTGTGGTTGCTATGGTGCAGCGATGTGGTTGCTATGGTATCCCATGTGATTGCTATGGTGTTGCTAAGTGGTTGCTAAGTGGTTGCTAGGCAGTTGCTAGGTGGTGACTTAGCAGGTGCTGTGGTATCCCAGGTGGTTGCTATGGTGTCTCAGGTGATTCCTCAAGTGACTGCTGTTGATGAATGGGTGTTCCTAGTGTATTTGTAGCATTTGAAGGGTGCCAACACTTTTGCACCCCATTCCCTGTGAGAAACAAAAACTGTATACACACCTGTATTGCACCATCAGACTGAACAACATGAAGTTGGAATACTTATTATTATTATTATTATTATTATTATTGTTGTTGTTGTTGTTGTTGTTGTTGGTGGTGGTGGTGGTGGTGGTGGTGATGATGCTGCTGCTGATGATGATGATGATGATGTTGCTGTTGTTCTTGCTTATCAAAAATCTTATTTTCTGCTGGATTTGTGATGTGCAACAACAACAACAACAACAATAATAATAATAATAATAACAAAAATAATAATAAATGTGGAACAAATGTGGATGCATTGGACTGACTGGATTGTTGCAAAGACCTTGGGGCAGTACTGACTGTGATTTGGGAAATGCATGCCATAACAATTATTTTATTAATGTATTCATTTTCCCACTAACCATTTTCAAAACTCAATTTAAACATCTAGGGTGACTCTTTTTGCTTCATTAAATAGATATGTGTTAAACTGACATTATCAAATTAGTAAATACTATTAAAATTTAAAAAAAAAAAATTAATAAACTGCCCCCTTTTGCCTGATGGCCCAGTATCTCTGTTCCTAAATTCAAGCATGTTGTAAAATTGTTATCTTTGTATATGACTGTGAACTCCAATAAGATGCTCTGTTCAACTTTTCTTTCACACATTACAGAAAAGTCTGCAAAAACAAATAGGCTTGGATCGGCCTAAGTTCTTCTCCTAAAATGACAGATTCGGTCATCTTGATTCTTGGGATGGAGGTCTAAAGTAAACTGTATGGTACTGAAGTATTGTATTGAACTGTATAAAAGTAATGTGTACATAGTATACAGTATATACTGGCACAGTAAGCAGTATACAGTACATACTGATACTGTATACACTATACAATATATACTGATACAGAATGCAGTACACAGTATATGTTGTTACAGTATTAGTACAGCATACAGTACACACTGTTACATTAAGCAGTATACAGGACATACTGGTACATTATACACTATAAAGCATGTTGTTACAGTATTAGTACAGTAAACAGTACATACTGCTACAGCCTGCAGTACACAGTATATGTCGTTGCAGTATTAGTAGTCTATACTGGTACAGTGAGCAGAATGCAGTATAAACTGCTATAGTAAGCATTATGCAGTCTAAGCATGATTGCTCAGTCCTGGTCCTGGAGATCTACCACCCTGCAGAGTCCAGGTGCATTTGTAAAGCTCAGACGGGACTTTAATTTTGAACTCTAGCTGTAACTTCCTGTCGCATCTGTTTGATTCGTCCTGCCAAAGTTTACGTTGGTAGTTCCGAGAAACGACTGACTGACAGTGTGTGGATGTGATCCCACACACAGTTAATGGTCAAATCGCTTAATCAGGATCGCTAGATCAATAGCAGTTAATAGTCCAGGGGCGTAAAACTCTCTAAAATGTGGCGGCTGAAAGCAGTCCAACACAAAGCGAGCCGGTCTGCTCAGGACTTGGAGGAGTTTAAGCTCAAGAGGAGAGACCATGAGAAAGGTAGTGCTCCTTTCTTAGCTGGGAATTGGTTCGTCAAGTGTGTACACGTACATGCAATTTCTCATGAAACCCTCTTTACAGCACTAAGACAGGCGAGGAGAGACAGGCAGCTCATTAGCAAAAGGCTTCTGCTAAGTGAAGATGAGGAGCGGGAGAAGGAGTCAATGGAAACAGACGGGGCTCCTGTGTCTCAAGAACAGGTGACTAACTGGCCCCCCCCCAAAAAAGGCCATAAAATATAAAAGTATGGTGAATACACGAATAAACGTTTTAAACCACAGGAAAATAATTGTCAAAAAGCATTTATATGATAAATTGTCACAATTAAAAACAGTCTATTATCTATTTATTGTTTTTGTGATGCCACAAATACGCTGCATTTACATTTACACACTACATAGACAAAAAGTATTGGGACACCTGCTCAGTCGTTGTTCCTTTTGAGATCAAGGGAATTAAGATCTTGGAGCATTGCTGTGAGGATTTGATTGCATTGACCAGCAAAAGCATTAGTGAGGTCCAAATGCTGGATAATCACATTCCTCATCATCCCTAACTCCCCAACTTATCCAAAACGTTTTGGATGGAGCACCATCCATCGTTCCAGAGGACCCAGTTCCACTGCTCGACAGCTCAATGCTGGGAGCCTTTATACCCCTCTAGCTCACACCTGACATTAGGCATGGTGGCAGTAGTTTCATGTTGATTTGCTCCACAGTCCTATTCTATTGGCAGTTGTTCTACAGGTTCTGCAGGGCCTAGACAAGCTGTGTGTGTGCATCAGCACTCTGTGCACTTAAATCCTATAAATTCTAAACGCAAGAACTTGTTTTTGTGGTCTTGTACACAAGAAGTGGATCTTATGGAAGAAAGCTGATGGAGTATGTGTTTACTAGATGCAGGAGATGTTACGCAGTGTGCAGCATGGCGGAGAGGAAAAAGCTGCACATCTGGCTTTGCTGAGGAAGGCACTGAGAGACCCTCAGACACACCTGATCTTTACTAAGTATGGCCATTATTTTCACAGCTTGTTTTATACTTCTGCATAAATTGTCTTTGTTGCAATGAGGCTAGACTTAATGTCAGGATCCCAACAATGCCTGTACCTGAAAGTAAATAGAATTAGAAGATGGAAAATTCATTTTGGTGTGATATACTGTTGATTTTCTTTGGATCATGTCAACAAAAGATTGCCTTAAGTCTTAAGTCTTTTTCCCTCCAGACTGGAGAACAGCATGTATGTCCTGGTTGGGCAGCTGAGTGGACACAATGCGCAGTGTCAGCTGGAGGCTGTGAGGTGTCTCCATGAGCTCTCTCACTCTCCTCACCCTGGCGTGGGAAAGTCATGTTTGCCTGCCACTCCTTACCTCCTCACATACCTCTCCAGTCCCAGTCCCAAACTCACGGTTAGTAAGACTTTATTCTTTGCAGATTGACCAGTCTGTTTACACGATTTTCATGTTTCACAGCCCTTTTCTTGTTTCCTTCTGTGTACGTATACTTTCATAGGAGCTTTGCCTGTACACTTTAGGGAACCTGTGGACTGAGGGTGCTGTAGTAAGAGAGAAGCTTCTTGCCCAAGGGGTAGTGTGTGCCCTAGCCAGCTGCATTCAGGTAAACAATATTTAGAAAGACTTTAGGTTACCCTCACTTCTTCCCACTTCTCTTACCCCTCTCAGTGCAGATAATAAGGATGGAACATAACGTCCATGAAGACCATTATGAGTTTACACAGTCATATTTATAATTCACTCTCTGGTGATATCTTGGCTTATATCACATCCATGATTTCTAGAAACAATGGTAATTGTGAGACCCGCTCTTGTGACTGAATCACCTGTCAAGTTCCTTGAGTTTTTACTGATCTGGGAAAACCTGCTTTTAGCTGCAGTGCACTAGTGAGCTGGAGTCACTAAAACTCAGCCCATTATTCATTATATTATTATTATTGTTAATATTATCAGTACCACTTTTTATATATTTTTTATTTGACTGGTTTAAATTTTAGCCTGTTCACTTCCTTTAATGTTTGGTTTAATTTGAATTAAACCAGAATAATTAAATCTTTGTTTGTAATTATTTTGCCATTTACCTTTGATGGTTTTACTGTTAGTTTGTTTATGTAGTTTCTTCTTTTATTTTCACCTGATAAAACTCCCTTTAAGTTGTAGTAGCTCTATGTTGTGGCATGAACTGTATTAGGTGACTAACTGGTCCCCCCCCCCAAAAAAAAAGGCCATAAAATATAAAAGTATGGTGAATACACAAATAAATGTTTTAAACCACAGGAAAATAATTGTCAAAAAGCGTATGATATAATATGATAAATTGTGAGAATTTTCTAGATTTAAAAACAGTCTATTATCTATTTATTGTTTTTGTGATGCCACGAATACACTGCATTTACATACACTACATAGACAAAAAGTATTGGGACACCTGCTCAGTCGTTGTTCCTTTTGAGATCAAGGGAATTAAGATTTTGGAGCATTGCTGTGAGGATTTGATTGCATTGACCAACAAAAGCATTAGTGAGGTCCAAATGCTGGATAATCACATTCCTCATCATCCCTAACTCCCCAACTTATCCAAAACGTTTTGGCTGGAGCACCATCCATCGTTCCAGAGGACCCAGTTCCACTGCTCGACAGCTCAATGCTGGGAGCCTTTATACCCCTCTAGCTCACACCTGACATTAGGCATGGTGGCAGTAGTTTCATGTTGATTTGCTCCACAGTCCTATTGATAAAAGTTGTAGTAGCTCTATGTTGTGGCATGAACTGTATTAGGTGACAGAAGGTGTTCAATATAGTAGTTAACTTGTCCACAGTGGCACGTCGATGGCTCTGTACCCATTCACGGTACACAGACACCTTCACAACGGCAGTTTTAGAACGTCCCACAAAGTTAGAGGTTTCCGAGGCACTACCACCCTTCGGCACTGTGACAGTCATATCAAAATACTATGACCACCCTTAGTTTGGAATGAACTCCGGCTGGGACGTCACAGATGCCACATGACGGGGTTTGCTGCACATATTAAAAAGCGGGCACACCAGTCAGTTGTAGCAGAGTGCAAAATGATCGTCATGAGGACTTGGACATCAGTCAAAAGCATTTCAGTCAAAAACTGCTAACGTTGTGAGGTGTTCTAGAGCCACCGTAGTGAAGGAGTACAGAGAATGACCTGGCCCCACAGGCCAGAGGATATAAGAGGGGAATGGTGACTCTGGCGAGTGGTACAGAGAAATCAACTTGGCACAGTGAACAAGTTAACCTCTATAATAAACACCTTCCGTCACCTAATACAGTCCGTACAACAACGTTTTGCTAGTATGATCCGAGCCAAATGTGATTATTCTCATTATTACGTGGATTCTGATATGACATTTAGATCTATCAGCCAATGTACACACAATAATTGTTTTGCCTTTTTAATGAAATCCTCTGGATGGTAATGGCCTGAGCCTGAGGGATGTTTGGATTGTGTTAATTTGATGAACTAGCTTTGTTTGTCATCCCTAGAATCAGAGATGTAACCTGGCAGTGGTGGAGGCAGCTGGCTTCACTTTGTCCCAGCTTCTCCAGGATAAAGATTCAGCAGACAGAGTTATTCCGTAAGTTACAGCTTTTGTAAAAAGAATATAAAAAGAAAGAAATAAGTCATGATAAACAACCAAACTTGGAATCTGCAACAAAAAAATTCATGTTCATAATAATTTAAAAATGATTAAATAGAAAGCGAAGATCACCCCTGTTTATTTAATAATCATCTTTTGTGCAAGTACATTACATGTAATTTAATGTTGTGTGTTTTTCAGGCTGGTCGTATCTTCTGGATTGGTCCCTCATTTGACCTCAATTTTGATGCCCAATCCTGAGTTTGGTTTAGGACCAGCAATCGAATGTGCATGGTGTTTACATTATATAATGTCACGGTATGTGTTTATGGTTTTCTCATCTTCCACAAGTTTTGTTCCTCAGGATTGTTATGTTCTCAAACAATTCATTTTCCTTGAATGAATCTACATGAAAATGTAGGGTTCAGAGTTAGGGTCTAAAGCAATGAGAGATACCCTACAGTAGTCAAGTCAAGTCAAATTTATTTGTATAGTGCTTTTTACAACTGTTGTCGTTAACAAAGCAGCTTTACATAATTAGTAATTAGTAAAAGACAGAGACAAAAAAGAAATAACGTGAGACATGATGGTAGCACAAAAGCATTTTTTCTGGTTTGATATATACACAGTTAGTTCTGTCTCCAGTCTGTTTCCAGTTTATTCTTCAGAATTGAACAGGCTGTTTAAAAGTCTGTAGTAGGTAAATGAGCTCTGTTCTGATTGGCTGTCCAGACTGAAATACTCCCCGCAGCCTCAGCATGAGTAGATGAATCATGCATGTTGTAGGCTGAATAGACATACATATGTAAGTGCATAGGGTTTGTGTGAGATCACAAAAACAATAACTTCACAATTTGCTGTTTTACAGCTTTTATTCTATACATGAACTGTGGAGTCTTTATAAATAAAAGACTATAATATAATAAATAAAATAATATAATAAAAAGTGTGAGCACAATTTGGTTTTCCATGAAATGGACCATTTAATTTTCCTCTGCCTTTTAACAGCCTGGGGGCAATTCCCAGTGTTCAGTTTGTAAAATTGTGTTTTTGTTGTTAGGCCTGTCAGGATATATTTTGTTGTTGTTGTTTTGAATGGTATAATGTCCAAGAAATAATTGCAAAAAACATTATCATTTTCATTGAAGACCATTTTATGCCACTGATATAATGATAATTTAATAGCATAACAATATAATTACATGCTTTTAAAGAGCAGTGGATTTTTAATTATTAAAATAAAAAAAATCATGAATTGGAATTGGAATGTAAAAAAAGGTGAAATTTCTCAAATAAATTAAAACCATTGTTTTTAAGCAAAGTTGAAATGTCAAGATCAGCAAAAATTATTAAGGTTGTGTTCCTTTATAATACGATAAGTCGATAATGTAATTATCATGGCAGGCCTACTTGTTTTGTGCCTACTTCTGTCTACAATGTTTGTCTGTGTCTGTTTCTGCATTGCTCTGTTTTTAGCACTGCTGATTCCTCTGCCTTACAAACTCAAGGTGTCCTTGAACAGTGCAGTAACCTTTTAATTGCACTAGGTGGGGCTGTTGCTAAAGGAAGTATTGAAGAGGGCCAAGAACTGGTGAGTTTTCACTGTACTAACTCACCACCTACAGTAAATATAGTTGTAGTAAGTCTACAGTATCAATATGGTGATGTCATTGAGTGTCTCTGTGCTCTGTAGCTTCTCTGGCCCCTGCTGCGTTGCCTGGGTAACCTTCTCGCAAGTGGAGTGTGTGAGGGTGGTAGATGTCCCGCAGGTTTAGAAGATGCCCGACTCCTGGCTGCTCTGTGTGTGTTCAGCCAGGCTTACCTACCCTCCCACTCTGCTCTGACCAGGGAGTGCCTGTGGGTCCTCAACAACCTCACAGGTAACACCAGTAGAATAAACCATGAGCAAGAACTGCGTCATGAGCTTAAAACCAAAGAGTAGCTGTACAGTATGTTAGTATTAATCAGCATTCTGGTTCTGTTTACAGCTGGTTCCACTGTGTTTTGCTCAGCTTTGCTGTTCTTCAATATGGTGCCAGCACTACTTCAGCTTTTGCCCTTCTCCAAGGGAATCAATACTATGGTGAGAGAGAGAGGCATGCACACAGACATACATACAGAATACAGTCACACAGTTGTGAAAGCATTCACTGGTAAATGAAGCAACATTACACTGCAGTTTAGCTATTGTAGGACAATTTGACATATAATCGTTATTATTATTCATATTTTCATTGTGAGTCAAGTTAATCTGTCTGATCTTTGAATCCTGACATATTGCTTACACATAACCTTATAATGACTTTCGTGGCACTCTTCTAATACTTGAATATCATGATAAGGAAGGTGTTTTCCTTTATACAAGAGTGCCATGGAAATTTCTACTTTTTTTTTCTCTATACCTTTTGATTTCTATCTATGAGGAGCTTTTATTCTCTCTATTCTGATTCTTTTATTTATTTATTATTATTATTATTATTATTATTTAATGTATTTATTTTTACAGCATTCATCACTAAGGGTTGGGTGTCCTTTTTTTACCACAGTCTCTGTCCTCTTTTCTGTGAGTAGGTGCTGAGAATTCTGGCTAATGTTGCTCACAACGGGACAGGCTATTGTGTGCAGTTGACCCAGGCGGGCCTGCTCCCTGCCATTTGTGCCACGCTCAAAATGGCTGATCCAGATGTTGTGACCATGAGCCTGGAGGTTCTGTACCTGCTGACCACCAACAGTCCCCATGTCAGTACAGCTGGAGAAGCCCATGCTTACAGCTCACAGTGGAATCCACTACATATGCTAATTTCATCACGCACAATTGGTCAGGTGTCTAAGGGTTCAAAGAGGGAAATATTCAACTGGCAGATACTCAAGGTTGCAGGCTTCTTATTGGTATCAGACATGAAAAGGTTGTATCATGCCATTAGAAATAAGTCCTTGTGAGGTAGATGGGTTTAGTGGAAGCGTCAATCAAATGCAAGACTATTTGATTGCATTCTGATTTAAAGATTTCACTGATTTTTAAACATTTCTGCATAATGTGATTGCGTAAACTTAACCACTCAATTACCAATTCTCATTACCAATACCACTCATTACCAGTAACACACTAAAATAATAGTTTAAATTAGGAACCTTCATTAGATAGTGGATACACCCTATAGTTGGACCTTTTATGATTTTATTTAGCAAATTCATCACCATAGGTTGCCTGCCAAATACCTTTCGTGTACCTGCCATGAATGCCATTTAGGGCTATTCATTATCTATGATTAGCCTTATCTATGATATAAAAACCTTAGACAGGTGTTTGTAATGTATAACTGTGTAATAGCTTTCTGTTATGTCACTTGTAGAGGCATTGAACTCCTCAGACATTTACTTAGACCGCTACTGTAAACGATTCTAGCTCCTGTAGAACAAAACATTTTGTGTTATTCATTACATCTTAACAATGCGGTTATGAAGATGCATTAAACATTGGTGTAATCCTGCAATACAGTCATGAGAATCGGGGCTGAATTATGGATTCCCTTGTCAAAGGCCCAGAATACTCTACCTCTGATCTACGTTTAACCACATGCCATTTTAACCCCTCTGTCCATTCTTCATGCAGGTAGCCGAAGAGTTTGTTAAGCTGAATGGTATTCCTCTGATGGAAGCAATTCAGTATAATAATGACGAAGAGCAACGTCTGAGGGCGTCCTACCTCTTAGACCATTTCCTCCACAGCCACCCCACAGCTAATACAGATGTCTAAATTATACTACTATGATGTGTAGCCTCTGCAAGAAAACACATAGGGTGAGTTACAAATCGCAGTTTAGTGTTCAAACAGATTCCTAGTCCATAAATACGACGACATTTGCATATACAAGTAACCTTGTAAGTCGCTCTGGATAAGAGCGTCTGCTAAATGCCATAAATGTAAATGTAAATCTCTGGTGTCTGTTTTTATAGGTGGATACGGCATTGTGAGTGATGAGCAAGGGCAGTGAAATAGGCCTGCTGTGCAGAACTCTTTTAATGGGCTCAGCAATGCAAGTGTGTACTGTAGTAGTAATTAATAAGTGTGTGTTTTTATGTATATTAAAAATGTGAATGGAAATAAAGTTTTTTACTTTGCATAAAAATGTTGAATTGGAGTTGTGGTTTAATGAAAACAACAATGGAGCTTTCCGGGACTTTTATTTTGGAACCAGAAAAACACAGATTGTACAATAACAGTGGATGGAAATGTTTGAAGGTGAAAACACAGCTACATCAGCCTAAAAAAACAAACAATCAAAGGCAGTGGTCAACCAGAGGAAAGGAAAGGGCTAACCTGTTGAAAACAGTAGCTAGTGGTAGTGTCTGGTCAGTCAGCTGGATGAGTGACTGCAGTTTACGCAACTGATCCCCGGTCCGTTCGCTATGAAACTGCAGTGGTTAGCTAGCTAGCTTGCTAACTTTTATCGGTATGCTTTTTTCTGCTGTTATTCTTGTGAGCAGTTGATTTATGACAAAGATTTGATGTTTAATCGCCGATTTATTCAACTCAACCTTATAAAATGACACACGGCTTATTGGGACTACCTAGCTATCTAACATTGAGCCCTTCATTTCTGTTGTGTTCTGGTTATTGGAACCGGTCCGGGAGCGAGTTCGTTTAAGTTGTTGCATATTATTAATATTACAGCTAGTACATAATATCGGAATTCCTCTGAGGTAGCTAGCTAGCTAGGTAGCTCTAGAAAAAATACTGCTGACTTGTTTAACCTTGATTGAGTGACGAACTGATGGGCACCCCTAATTTCTCTAGATAACTTCGGATGGGTCAAACTCCACCCCTGGATTTTGCTCCAACTGTCTGGGTTTGCTGAGCTGCAGCAGAGCCATCCAGGCAGCTTGAACAAAACCATGGGGTGGATTTGCCACCTTTGCTACTTCGCTAGCCAGTTGAGTTCAACTTTGTGCTAACGTAGATGCATATTTTGTTGCCCCTGCCTAAACTGGACTATTATTTCCTAGTCGGCGAAGATGAGCTTGTCTTAATATTAGTAAATCAGTACTATTGTCACCATGCTGGACGTTTGTAAGCGTTAACAGCTTTCTCTCTTTGCAGCATAGCTAACTTGGCTACCTAGCCCAGTTAGCTACACAGGGTTGACAGTGCTGACCAGGTGCATTCCGATGGGCTCTCACTGACAGGTAGTGCTATCTGTCTGTAAACTCCTCTGTTTGCTTGGTCTGTATCATTTAGTTAGTAACCATAACATATTCCTGGGCTATCACAGAAATGCACATCAGTAGATTATTAGTAATTATTGTGTACACACATTTTTCTCCATTTCACACTTTAGATTAAGCCTTGTCTTGAGGTAATCTAGTATTGGGGTAATCTAGTAATCGGTGTAATCTTTGTACTAAAAGTACAATATGGACTGTATGCGTTTTCTCCTGAGCTAAGGCATTATCTCTGTCTGTTCAGACTGCCCTGGGTGAGAACCGGTGTGGTTGGCAGAATGCAGCTGAAGGCACACCTGCGGCTCTGCCAGAACTATGGGTTTTACTATAAGGTCTCTCAGCGCTTACTGTCAGTTTCTGCTGTACACAGGCAAGTGGTGCAGCTCCAACACAGTAATTTTATGCATTAAGAACTGTGTGTTGCCAGTTAACCCAGGCATATTGCCAGGCCTGTCATGGTTAGTGACATTTGTAGATGATATTACATTTATGACATTTGACAGAAGCCACAGTTTAAATCATGTCACAGTGGTAATTATCTACATTTCCTTAGCGATCAATAAGGTATCTATCTATCTAGGTACGTTAGTAGTCTTGCCAGAAGTGTCCTTGTTTAGGTGGAGAGTCGAACCCCCAGTTGAACACATGAAGGGCAGCATGTTACTGATTTCACTGTACCAACTGCTTTAAAATAGAAAAAAAAAATCTTTCACATGAACAGCAACATGTTACCAATGTTACCAATCACACTGTACCAGCTGCTCCAAACTTAAGTTAATGCATTTTTAACTAATCAGAATCAGAACTGGTGTGATTGGATTCTCATGCAGACTTTGTAATTGTAGGGTCTTTGTCCTCTAACGTAATAAAAAATGTATCATTGCCCTCTGTTTGTTTGCAGGTCCCCAACAAATTACTATGACCTTCTTGGAGTCAAACCTGATGCATCGCTGAAGGAAATAAAGAATGCATTTTTTGACAAGTCAAAAAAGGTTCACTTATCTTACCATTACCTTAATTGTACGTAAACACAGGTTTAATTACTTCCATCATCTTACCATTACTACCATCATCTTTATAGTGTTTAAAGGTAGGGGTGTCCTGTCTAGTAAATGGGGGTTAAATCCATGTATATTTTAACGGTTTGCTGTAAAAGTGCAAAGAGAACAAATAAAGCAGAGCAGAAAATGTCAAATTATGTACATATTGTACTAAAAACAGAGCAGTATTTTCACTTTATTGGCTAATTGATAGCGTATCTTACCAAAGTGCTGTTTCTGTATTATCTTATTAACAGCCTGAATAAACTTCAGCTGTATTAACAGGCTGTATAAACTTTAAAGGTACCACAGTATGCGTATATTTAGTAATTGTTCTCTTGTTCCATGTGGCTTTATTGGGGGGGGGGCATCAATTTACAATACTATGTTTTTGCCTTAGAATGAAATACACTGAATTTCCTTTTATGTTGGGTTTGTAATTAATTTGATGACTCTGGGTCTTACTGCATAGTGCTCGTATTTTGTGCGGTTAGTCTAGCTTCGAGAGAGACAGTAAAGTCAGCTGAGATTAGCTTGGATACCTGCTCATCTCCATGGCTAGTGCCACGCATTTGTCTTCCCCTTCCCTAGATCAGGTCTCAGGCAAAGCCGAAGTCACGAGACATGGTTCATGTAGCGGTTAGTTTTCGAATGTTTAGCGGAGTCTGGCGGTGATGTGCTGCTCTCCAGTGTTACTGATGCACAATCGTGACAAAGAAAAAATCAATTGACTTTTTAAGGCTTCGCAAGCTTTAACTAGAACCAGCAGGGCCTGCGCTAGTGGGCTGGATGTATGTAAATGTTGGGGCCTAAATATAATGAGTCACAACTGAAGAGATAACAGTGTTTGAGGTTTACGATATGTCACTTCCATGTACCGAACTCTCCTTATTCAACTATGCCAAGGTAAATATAGTTTTCCACTCTACAGCACCTTTAAACCTTTTCTTTATCTATAGTGCCTTTTAACTGGCCTCCTAACTCTCATTAAAGCCTGCAGTGCTCTCTGTGCCGAGGTGAAAAGATGTAGAGACTTGCAGCCATGCCAGAGCTAGGCTAGGGGACGTTTGAAGTTTGAAATATCATGTTACAAAATCACAAATCGCATTATATGGGGTGTAGGCGCTTACTCAAAACAGGCAGTGTAAGCCATCTTGAGTTTCTGGGATGGTTTTTGACCTGTGGCGGAAGAGGCTTCTAGCTGTATCTTGATTTCTTGAGTTGATTGGATTAAATTGGGCCTGTGTTCAATCGCATTGTAAAGAGAAGAGCTGCTTGTTGTCATGGTTCTGTTGGCGGTGTTTTGTCCAGCCTTTCCTTATTTGAGCCAAGGTCACTGTACTCAAGGACAGCCTTATTTGTTTTTATAGGATTTCTGGTATTGTTAAAAGTATGTCATCCGATTCTCTGGTCTCCCTGCCCCCTTCACCACTAGAGGGATCTGTTGAATTGTTGTGATGCAGGTGACCCATTCTCTGATCTGTTCTACAAGCTCAGCGATGTTTGTCACTCTCTGGAGACCTGAGTTAGTAGGACTGTTTATGTAATGTGATTTTGTATGAGGTGAATATCAAGGTTCAATGTTATTAATGTTGTTGTGCCTATAAGTAGTAAAGTAGTGTGTGTGTGTGTGTGTGTGTGTGTGTGTGTGTGTGTATGCTTATACGCCTGCGTGTGAAGGATGGCTTGTAAAGTGCGAAGTGTCTGTGTCTGCATGAGATGTGTGTATTAGGTGAGTATACGGGGTCTGTGTGGGTTTGGCACATAAGGGTGCTTTGTCCATAAGGGGAATTTAGATGAAAGCATGATAGAACTCCCTGAATGGGCTGGTTTAGCAACTCATGCTAAACAAATGCATTCCTGATTGTGTGCCTCCACACAGGCTTGTGCTTTGTTCATGCTGGTCTAGTCATTAGGAATATAGTCAGTTTTTTTCATCATCATGGGAAACAGATTTGTTGTTATTTTCCTCTAAACAGCAGTTGATGTTTTGTTGTTGTTGTACTGATCAGTCCTAATAGACAGTGATATTTTAGCTTTGTTGATTTGTTGTCTAGTTATGCTTATTATGGGTCTTTGCCATTCACTCATCAGTCTATTAAAGTCAATTAAAATGTTTAAACTCCTTGTTTTTAACACCTTTACATACCTGTTTTTTCAGCCCACGGCTCTTTCAGCTCATACCCTCACATTGAAGTTATAAGACGTATTTCATCCTGGACTGTTTTTAAAGTGGGGCACATTTACAGTAGGCAATCAAAACAGAGGTCACTTACAAATGTCTGCCTTAAATAACACATTAGCCCAAACAGCTTATCTCGTTCTCAGGGATAAAAGAGGTTAGAAAATGGTTGATTAAAAATGTTTTTTTTGTTTTGCTGAGACCGACACATAGAATTGTTACAGGTGGACCTCATGAAGTAAAAGTTCAATGTAGGACATGGGCCATATAATATCTTCTGTTACCTTCGTCTGAAAACACAGATCACAACTGCTTTCCTTTTCCTATAGCTTCATCCGGACAGTAACCTGACGAACCCAAGCCTGCATGGTCAGTTTGTGAAGCTGAATGAGGCTTACAGAGTGCTGAGTAAGGAGGGCAGCAGGAGAGAGTATGACCAGTTGCTTAAGTACTATTATACCAACAAGCAGTCCTTCAGACCCTCCTCAAATTACACATCCAAGCCTAGGTAAGATCAATCCATCTATCAGCGGATCACTGTTAAATGGATACAAAGAAAATTGGGGTTCATGGGGGTTAAGTGCTTTGCTTAATTGAATGACCAGAAGTGCTCATGCTCATTTAGTCCTGGGTACTCTTGGGTGCTTTAATGTTTTTTAATCCATTTTTATTAAAAGAAGCAAAAGTTTAATCAATGTTTATTCTTATGTTCTAATCTACCAAAACAAATGTCATTGTGTGTGTGTGTGTGTGTGTGTGTGTGTATATATATATACATATATATCTCAGTGCGGAGACGAATGAGCGCATTCGTTACTGGGAGCAGTTTCGACATGCCCAGGACAACACAGAGTATTGGAAGGATAGGAGAAGGAAGGAGAAATTCTATCTGGTGTACTACTGCATTGTGGGCATGTTTCTCAGCATCAGTATTCACTACTTTGGATTCAGGTACCGTGAGAAACCTTTGTCACTATGACAACATTTAGCACCTCTGCTAGTTCCTGTAATTTAAATTGTCTTTCCTCTGACGTTTCAAAAAGGCCTAAATATTGTTGTCTGTAAATGTATTATTTTTCGTGTCGTGTCTGCTTGTGGATTGGTTGCTGATTGAAAACTTGATAATGTTCCTGTTTGTTTTTTCAAAGTCTGTCCCATGGCCTAGACAAACCTCAGTAATGTATATTCACTGCCATCGCCTGGTTCCTGTGTTTATTTATTCATGCCTGTCATAATCTTGTTCATGTTTTTACACCTGTATTGGTACTAAACATCACAGACTGCTGTTACATCACTGGTGGACAGATAAAATATTAAGAACAAAAGGAAAGGTAAAAAAAAAAAACAATGTTCTGTGAAACCTCTCAGACAGGAAATAGGTAGACACTGGGGTGATTAGGAATTCTATCATCCACTTTAAGTTAAGACAAATCAAATATTTTATGTTTTCACTGCTTTAACATGTCTAATCCAGCTCAAAGGACAATGTTAGTTAATTAGTTACAAAAATCAGGGCAAGTTTAAAAATATGCAGCATGTGGGGCCCTCAGGAGTAGGATTGGTAACCTTTGCAATATCTAATTTTAATCAATGTCTTTATAATAAAGGACTGATGCCATATGTAAATGCTTTTCAAGTATTAAAAAATGCTCTTTACCCTTAAGTCCATATAGTCTATATATGCAAGCTTTAAAAACAGCCCTTTTTGATAGGAATATCTCAATTCAGTAGTAACCACCAGTGGTTCAAAGAAGTTAAAGAGTTTAAGGAGTCAGTGCTGAGTATCAGCTGATACTGATCCAATGTTGGTGGTTCTGTAAGATAGCCAATACTAAAGTAAAATCACTTGTTTCAAATCCCTGTCTTAATAACCCATTTATATATTCTATATTGTTTATTATTTGTTTGGCAGCCTATATTTTTAAACTAACCATTTAATAGTGTTTAGTATCTTTATAATATAGTGTAACTGACCTCCCGGATCATTATGATTAGGGGTGCACAACTCCAGTCCTCCAGCAAAGTTTAGAAGTTGCCATACTTGCCTACCTACACACCTCATTCAATTCATGCAAAGTGGGTGTGCTTAAGTAGGGCACCAACCAGTCTTTGCTGGGGACCGGCCTTCCAAAACTGGGTTTGTACACCCCTGACTTAGATGATCTAGATTGTTTATGTGATACAAGGCAGGGCAGCCAATGAGATTTTAGATAATTTGCACATAATCTGGCATAATAATAATCATAATCTGTCTTCAAGGGAAAGAAACAAAAATAGCCTCTGTAGTTTTGATTTGATGAGAAGTTAGAATGAAATGTCACATACATAAAGCCTTACAAATGTTATAAGTGGACAAAACTAAATGGAAAAAAAGGATATGGACCATTTGCGTATATAATTTGCACATAGCTGGAATGATCTCAGTCCTGATGACTGGACTAAAAGTCAACTCTTACCCTATAGAGTTTAAGTCCAACTCTAATCTGACACACGATGCAGGTAATCTAAGTCTTCAGGGTAATCTGAATACAGGACTGTGTGACTGTGGAGTGTTGGACCCGACGCTACCACTACCATATGGGATATGGGATAAGGCATTTTAGTTGAAGTCTGTTCACCTGATTCGTCATTTTGTATTTACTCTTTGTAGGAAGCTAGAGGAAGCACATACTAAGTTCATGGATGAGAAAGACAGAGTCATCACTGAACTCTACAATGAGTCCAAAGAGAGAGCCAGGTAAAACTGACCAAGGGTTCCACGACAGCATATTTGCTTACAGAAGACGCATGCAAGTGTATCATAAAAGAAGAGTACACACACATCTGTTCATAGTCGATATGGCTATCAACTATATAGTCGACTTGGCCATACTTCATGTTAGGTATATCAGTTCACATGGGATATAATTTGTATTGGGAGTGTTCCATTGGTATCTGCTTTGCTTTTACATTGAACCGGAAGAGCAAGCAGGGTGGTGAAATCTGATTATGAGCTCCTGCCTTTGACCAGTTTTGCTTTCATTTCGTTATTTTGCAGGGTGAATGGCTTTAAGAGGCAGCAGGAAATCCTGAGAGAGAAACATGCTGAGTTCATGGAGAGATACAAGATTCACAAAAGTGGGGAAGAGAAGTAGTACTGTCCACCTTGAAACAGGGTACTGTCATCTACTCGCTTAAAAATATTGGTGCTACAAGAGGTTTTTAGAGGAACCACTTTCGATTTCCTAACCATAGAGTTAAAATGTTACAAAATGTTGGTAAAGAACCTTTAAATCTAATGCCTTAAAAAAAGTTCTTCACACTCTCATTTCTCTATTGCAAATAGTGTTTTTTCTCAAATAATCTTTTGTGGCACTTTTACTTTTAAAAGTGTAGAGGAACTGAATGCAGTGGTTGAAGAGGTTACAGTTCTGTGTGGAATGAATAGGGTTTTAGCACTGTAATTAGTCAATTTCTATCAATTAATGGATTCCCAGCCAGCACAGTATATTTGGCCATCAGTCCTAAAATTCCCAATAGATTCAGAACACATTCTTGTCCAGAACGAATGATGAAACATGCAGACGGTAAATGGCTCATTTTCCAAAAAAAGCACAATGACTGTAGGTTTCATGAACATGATGCTTCATTTCTGCAATGTACAATTCTGTCAGTCATGGGTCGTCTGGAGGCAGATGACGATACGTCGCTGTAGCAACAAGGGTGGTACAGCAGCCTGCTGCTACAGCTGTTCTACGTCAGGTGACGAACAACACCTCTAAATGTACATGTGTCCAGGGCAACATTTTAACGGCGCCTGGAAGTGGTGTTATGGAAACATTGCATTCCTCGCAAAGTCAAAACACTGTACCTAGATCACAATGTCTCCCTCTATCTCACTCCCTTCGCCCTTACTCTCTTTCCTTTCTCTATATGCTAGGGTGTATGTGTATGTGCAAGAGAGAAAGATTTAGGAGAATGTTGTACATAAGGGTACAGATGTGCTGCCTTAGCTTGATTAAAGGTGTGACTAAGAGTTTTCTTTAAAGTGGCAGTACTCCTCAAATATGGTTTAATATTGCAGCCTCAGACGGGGAGGCGACCTTTTTTTTTTTTTTAATTAAATTAATTATATATTTTTTTAAATCTTCCTGAGGTGAGCTGTCACTCTATTGAAGTGCAGCTCCCACAAACATACACTATATGTCCAGAAGTGTGTGGATACACACTCAGCTTGTCTAATCTCTGTAGAGAAGTATTGCCTCTGGAACAGGACTCTCTGGAGCATATAAACGTTAATCTCTTGGCACCATGCATAATGCCAGGTGTGGGTTAGAGGGGAATAAAGCCCCCCCAGCATTGAGCTGTGGAGCAGTGGAACTGTGCTCCCTAGAATGGTGGCGCTCCATCCAATCAATACTTCTGGGGTGAGTGGGAGAGTTTGGGGTGGGGTGGGGTGGAGTGAGGTGGTAATCCTCCAACATCCTGACCTCACTAACATTCTTGTCGCTGAGTGCTGTCAAATCCTCACCGTAACACTCAAAATCTAGAAGAAAGCCTGCCTTGGACAGTAGAGACAGTTACTCCAAAAAAGCAGCTCCATATTAAAACAGTTGATTGCAGAAGAAACAATCAATGAGCAGGTGTCCCAATAATTTTGTCCATATGGTGGATGCCTGGATTGACTGCCATGCATGAAAGACTTGTGCTTGTAATATCTAACAGCCTTTAAATTGATAAATTTAAATTGAACCTTTACATCAAGTGATGGTTCTTTAGACCTTTGAATTGTTCTCTGTTAGAACCTGTTAATGGTTCATTATGGAACCGCAGGTGGGTTTTCTATGGCATCACTTACAGAACCACCTCTTGAAGAACCTTATTTTTAAGAGTGTTCTACATAGTTTCCAAAACAAGCAAAGCTTGCTTATTGGAAAAACACTACTTGCTTTTTAAACAAAACAGCAGATAAAATCTGCTTGCTAGCTATCATGTCAGCATTGGAAAGCATGTAGCTCTTCAAAATTCGTTCTGGATGAATGACAAACAATTTGGGAAATATGCTGAAACTCCAGCATTTTCGAATAGGAATATGCTGAATTTTGTCATGTGTATGACGGCTGTGTTTGAAATGTCCTCTATTATGCTGTCTTTGGCAGCTGTATAAAACGAAGAGAAGGCTTTCCTCTACAGATGTTTCCCTTTGTTTAAGAGTGTAAGGAATTCCCTCTGGACCGAACAGTCAACCACATTCTCATAAAGCCTTTTTTCTTACGGTAAAGTTCAAGCTTTAATTGGACTGTTGCAGTGAGCACCTTAATGTTTCTGTTTGTCACTGTTCCTTGCAGTTATGAATAATTAAACATACCAATATCAAATGATGCAGGGCATCTTGGATCGTTTCTTTCTCTGTGTGAATGTTCTGCTGTTTACCTCGCGCACTGCCAGTTATATGGATATCACTATAGCCCCTGTCATATCTCCAATCTGTGTAAACTCTTGTTTTATGGAATGTATTGTGGACTTTATTCTTTGTTTTATGGTCTTTTCCTTTTAGTTATTTTCCACAGAGGCTTAAGAATGCATTGATGGGAGAATTGCCATTGTCGTTGCTGATATCCAATCATTTTCATGTTCTCATCTGCTGGTACAAGGAAATATTTCAGGCAAATCTGGGGATATTGAAGGAAACATGAATATATAAGCTGACAGCTTGGAAATATTGAATAAAATCACTATATATAAACTGACCACTTGGGAATATTGAATGAAACTGGAATACATAAACTGCAAACCTGGGAATATTGATTAAAACCAGAATGTATGAACTGACAAACTCTGAACGTACAATGCCGAATGAAATGCCACTGTATAAAATGGAAACACAGAAATGTTTAATGAAATTTGAAAATGCAAACTGAAAAGCTGAGAACATTGAATGAGGGTTGAATACATAAAAGTGAAACCTGTTAATATTTAATCATTCCTGAATTAGTTTTAATATATGATTTTCTCAGGTTTTCCATTTTAGGTTTTATTAAATATATTCTTGGGATTTTCCATAAATATTATTTTCTAAATACATCATGAAGTATGGTCAAATGAATCAGCTGCTGATAATAATATGATTATATGATATTTTTGTACGTCTCTACTAAGCCTTATCCAACCACAACGTGGGCAAATGTTTGGACAAAAACTCTTAATACTTGATACTTTTCTTGGGAGCCCATCCTCCACAACACAGTTCAATAATTAGTGAGCAGTTCCCTGAATTATGCTTAAATTCCATAATGTTCTAATGTTTTAATCCATTTCTGCCCATTCTGAAACGTTTCCTGCTAAACCAATCATTCGTCATTCTCTGCCATCACTTGTCACCTTCGAGGGCCCGTTTCAGATGAAGGACCTCGAGCCGGAGGTGTGTTCCGGAATGTTCCCCTGTACGGATGTTGACGGTGTGGGCCTGTTCCCCTCTGTGACACTACGACCCAGGCCGTGCTCAGATCTGATTGGCTGATAATGTGTACAGGCCCATATGCAGGTGGTGCTCTCTTCTCAGGCTGATCTAAGAGATACCAGCTCTCTCAGTCAGACTCAACACTGGGCTGGGCTTATTGGATGGGAATTTGCAGACAATTTTTGAGTGAGATCATGGCATATTGGATGCAATGCTAAAGCTGATCTGACACAAGCTATGTGAGTACTGACAGGATCATTACAAAATCATGAGCCTGAAGTTTACTAAGATTGATGCTAACCATCACAAATCATTAAATCCCCCCTTTCTTCACTTTGGCCCAGCTTGTCTGGGTGATTAATTGTTTGAACTCTTCTTATGTGGTCTGAGATGTGAAAGGCCTTTAGGCAGAATTATGGTAGTGAGCTCTGTTACCACTCTTAGGACTGCAAAGCACACAAGAGGAGATAACAGCCCGCATTCCATGATCCCACATGTGGTTTGTGCTACACAAAACCCAAACATACTTACCTATGACGTCTGGGGGGGGGGGGGTCTTAACATGCAAGTGAAGATGTGAAGGGTCATGTTAAGCAGCTATAGGTTAAGCTGTGTGTGCAAAGTGTGCATACTACAAATACTAAAGTGCAGACACCTGCTCACCCAACATTTCTTTTGAAATCAAAGGTTTTAATAAGGAGCTTGTCATCGTTTGCTGCAGTAACAGCACTCTGGGAAGGCTGAGCACTAGATGTGGTAACATTGCTGTGAGAATGTGAGTACACTCATCCACATACCAGCATTAATGAGGTAGATACTGATGTTGAATTGTTAGTTTTGGATGACATACCACACTTGACGCATCCAAAAGCTATTGGACGGAGCTCCATTAGCCCAGAGAATGCATTCCCTTTGCTTCACAGTCCAGTGCTGAGCAGCTTTATAAGCCTCTAGCTGATGCTTAGCACTGGGCATGGAGACCTTTGACCCATGTGCCACTGCTCCAGAACATCTTATTCTATTGGCTTTGCTATTGGGTTTACACAAGTTGTGTGCTGCAGCTGAACACCTGTGTCAGCAATGGGTGCACCTTGAAATAGTTAGAATCAGCAATCCAAGAAGAGTTGGGTGGACATGTTTGAACATATTGCCAAGGTCAGCTTTGCATGATATTACAGATGATATGTGAAATATTGTCAAAAATAGAGTACACTGAGATATGATATTCTGTAAAAGCACTGAGTAACATGCCTTGTCATTCTGAAGTTGTGTAAACTTGCAATCATTAAATCATTGAGAGTAGAGTAGTTTGGTGTAAAAAAAAAAAAAAAAACATGGTTCTGGAAAAACGTGCACGGTCAGAATTCCTAACTGTGGTGGTGGTATGACACCTAATGTCTCTACCAAGGCCTAAAAATGCATAAAATTACATTTAAAAAAATATTGGCTTTTATCCAATCATTTTATGCAAGGCTGCTGAAAATGGTTTATGACAGGAAATATATTTTTATAAATAGAAATATGAAAAAAATATGAATGTTAAACCTGGCTGACCCGAAATGCAAATGTATAAAATGAAAACTTATAAAATATTGGAATATTGAATTGAAGTTGCCTTTAAGCAAAGGCTGTTCAGAGTAGTTTTAATGTAAGAAACTGAGTCTGAGTTGTTCACAGTGGTGATGAGTGGAACCAGACATTTAAAGGGTTTAATGCCTCTGTAGACTTCATAACACACCGTAATTACAAGAAACAGTACGGATACATTGCCTGGTGTCTCTGACGCTGGTTTGTGATAGTTTTGAGTCATGGCGGAGAAGTACATGAAGGGCGTTGTGAGGTAAAATAGTACCTTTAGTAACTTTTTTCTGTAGTGTATCATTATTATTATTATTATTATTATTATTATTTACATCAACGGGGCGATGTTAGGGAAATGGTTCAAACTTCTCTCCCCATTCTCTTCCCTCACCTTTTTTATTATTATTATTGTTATTATTATTATTCATAAACATGTACATCGTACATTTATGTTTTATTAAACACATATTTATATTTCAATTATTGACATTTGGAGTGTTTTGGAAATTTACATTTTGACAGAAAAAACAAACATGTTTAGCCCGAGGCTCCAAACCGGACCGAGGGAGAGAGGGAGTTAATGATTGGCCAGGCGAAGCAGCTTTCCACCTGCGCCGGTTTTCGCGCGAGCAAGGTCTACGCTCTCTAGAGAGAGAGAGAGAGCGAGAGAGAGAGAGAGAGAGAGCGCGAGAGAGAGAGCGCGAGAGAGAGAGGAGGGGGGGGAGGAGGGGAGAGAGAGGGGGTGAAAAAAAGAGAAAAAGTTGGCCACGCGACGGTCGGTTACGCGCGAGCCTAGAGTTTGGGAGCGCGCGCTCTCTGGCTGAAGGGCAAAGAGGAGGAAAGCAGCTCCGCCACACGAGCTCAGGACTTTTATCACATCTCAGCCCGATTCGCTGTCAGATTCACACCGTGACCGCTTGGCAGCCTGGGAGCGATTCCTGAAGCGGAATAACAACAAAAAAAGCGGAACGTGCTGCGCGCGTTCACAGAAACGTCATCGTGTTTGAGCTGAGAGGAGGCAGGCGCGAGCTGAGCCGTGACCTAGCGGAGGGCCACCACGAGACGGGCAGGAGGGAGAAGCTTATAGAGGCGCGGGGGTCGCTCTCGCGGCTTAGGAAGGCGGGATTGAACCGTGCTAGAGGTCTTTTAGCCTACGTTCACTAGTAGTAATAATAATCATCAGGGCGTACAGTGGCCTGCTGCTGTGGTCGGTTATAACGGGGCTCTACCGCCGGGAGATTATTACTATAACGGGCGCCCGAGAACTCCTCTGTGGTTGGAAGGAGTGCGTCCGTGCACGATAGACCGGATTTTACCACCTAAAGTACTGCGCCTCGTTTCTGAGCTGAAAGAGCGGAGGGGTCTTGAGCGCGTGGCTAACGCAGCGGTGTGGTTAAAGTGACCTGTCTGAGCTGGATGAGGGGTGGCGGCGGCGGCAGCAGCATCATCATCATCCGGACTGACCGACCACCTTCATCCGGCCTCCAAACTTCCCACCTTGTCATCTCAGCTGCACCTGCGTCCCACCTTGTTCGCATGAAGCAATGACCAGGGCTAGGCTCGCCCTGGCTCTAGAAGATCGGCTTGGGGAATCATCATCATCATCATCATCATCATCATGGTCTCGGCTCCGGGCTCTGGGTCCAGTGGATGTAAAGATTGAGGATCGCGCTTGGGGAAAGTAGTAGCCAGTGCTGTGTTACCGAAGTGGGGGTTCAGACTTGTTTGGGAAGCAACCAGCCATGGGCACAAGGCTGCAAGTTCTCCTCGGCATGTTTCAGGTCGTGTCTCTCACCAGAATCCCGGCGCACTGTGCCAAGGCACCGGTAAGACAAGTCGGCTAAGGCTTATTCACTAAAAGTTTGTACGTGGGGAGTCATTCAGCTACGTCTGAGCCAAGTTTAGCTCGATTTTCTCTTCATTTCGTATGTAATTGCTCTGGGGTTTTATTGCACGGAGTTAATGTCCAACACTTTTAGCCCTTTTACGGGTTTTGTGTTGAAATAACCTCACGGTCGTTGACACTGGCCATGCATTGCAAAGGTTGTGCGTTTTAAGAAAGCCCGGATACTGCAGCTAACACACATATCAACCCGATATAAACACGAGTCTTTGTGGCTATACGACATCGAGGGGACGTTATAGTGGTGTGTAGTTGAACTCGGCACTAAAGGGGTTGTATGGTGTTTCCTGAGCGGTTGTGTATCTATCCTGCTTAACTAGAAGAGACGAGGTGGTTCTCGGTACTCTGGTGAGCTACGTGAAATCGATGCCATGCTTTATGGCAGCAGACGCCCAGAATACACCGACTGACTAAGCCTTCTTTTCTAGCCTTGCTTCACTCTGAATGAAAACAGACTCATGGAGGCAGTGTTATAATGCTGCCTAGACATAGACGACCAGCATGTCAGCATTTAGAGACAATGAAGCACTTCATGAAAAACCTAAAGGCGTCTTTTACACAGCTCAAGTCGTGGCTCTGCAGTCTTGCTGACCCTGCTATGACCTTTGAGCTTCTGAACTTCTTTTCACACCTGCCTAAGGTGCCCCTATACACATATTCTCCTCCTTTCTCTCTCTCTCTTTCTCTCTCTCTCTCTCTCTCTCTCACACACTCACTCTCTCTCTCTCTCTATCTTTCTCTTACCCCCACCCGTCCCCCCTCCCCCTTTTTTCTCTTAAATGCACTTCCAATGACTCAGGCTCCTCATACCAGAGGGCTATCACACTGCTATCACCAGGTGGGGAGACAATGATGTCATCCACTGTCCATGCTTAGTCCGCTTGTTGCAGACGACTCCTTAACATTTCAGACACCCACGCACCTGCTAGGAGCTAAAAATGGGAACGCAGTCCAGCAGTTATGATTCATTTTACAACATATTTCATTGCCACATCTGCCCGGCCAGCCTGGCACAGGTGGAGGGAGGGGGGCTTGGGGGGGTGGCAGTGCCCTCCGGGAGTGAGATGGGGATCAGAAAGTGTTAGAGACGGGAGGGGTGGGGGGGAGGGCGACTGACGTAGCTGAACCAAGCTGCTGCTGCAAGAGCTGGCAGCACTGAAATGATCTGTGTGTCTGTGTGAGTTGGGGGGGGGGGGGGGGTGAGGGAGAGGGGGTGCAGTGCCAGCCTTCCTGCCAATTTCAAGCTTGGAAGCTGTATTTCACAATGACTCTGAGGCAGAGGGGGAGATGAGAAACTGGCTGATATTTCTCTCATATTGCGACACTGATGCTGTGTAATAACCTCCCAGGTTCAGCACTGTACCACATTGCACCAGTGCTGTGCAAACCACCATGTATTTATGCTTTAACTCAGAAATGAGTCTTAATATTTCTTGCTCAATGCTATATGAGCGGTTAAGTAGTGTAACATGATTTTGATACCTTAGTGAAGTGATTAGACTTTAATAATAAAAAAAACAAATCATGCAAAGCTCTTAAAATCAGTTTATTGGACATTACTTCCTACTTAATGTAATTTAATTATTTACATTTTTAATCAAGTTTAATGAAAGAATAATTACAGGCCCAGTGGTAATTACCCTACATTTTACATGTCCCAATGTTTAGTAATAAGACATACAGCGATGTTAACACACACAATATTGTTATTGTGGATGCTTTGACAAAAACAGCACTGCCCTTGCTTTGTATAATGCTCCATTTGATGTTTGTATAGCTGTTTAGTGATGCTGTGTAATAACCTCCCAAATGTAACACTGTACCACATTGCACCAGTTAAACCAGTAAATCGTCATATATTTAAGCTTCAATATCAGTTATGTGAGCAATAAAGCAGTTTTCAGATTAATCTGATCTTTAGTGGAGTAGTCTGAGCTTTATTGAAACCACACTTTAACAATTCATGCATAGCCTCTAAAATCCTTTTATTGGAATAAGAAAAAGACTCGAGAAGATTAGCTGGGAAGGTGCATTTAATTGTAAGTGTTTCTTTTTCTGCTTTTTTGTTAATCAAGTTTGATCAGAGAATCATGACAGACCTTTAATTATTGTGCAATACACATGTGCAATCCTGATGTTCAGTAATTAGACCTACAGTGATTTTAACACATTGGCTCACATTTAGCAAGCTTCATATAGTCCACATGCTTATCTGGAATTAGCTCATGGTCTTTTAAATACCACTGAATAATAGGGCTGGGCAATTAATCGAAACTGACTTTCAGAACCTCTGAACTGACGTAATCTTGCTCATATTGATTATTTAATCCTTTTTTCAATTTCCCCACTGTGTGTGTTCATGTACAGTCCCCTTAAAAATGCTACCACATGTAGTCACATGACTCCGTCCCATCCTGTCTGCAACATGGAAGCAACGTAGAGGGACACTGAGCCAACTGAGCAGCTTATATAATATTTCATAAATCGTAATCGAGGTAAAGTGTTCAGTTAATCGTGATACTAATTTGAGGTCATATCGTCCAGCACCTCTGGATAGGATAACATGCACCAATGATGTTCTCACTCTAAAACTATTGATTAATACGGCCCATAAATATGGCTCATTATTTTGAAAAAACATCACCATCTTTGCTTTATGTAATGCTCGTAATGTTCGTACAGCTGTTTCAGTGTGTGAATTAGGGCTGCACAGTTACTATACAATATGCTACTATATAACAACTTTTTTTTGCTGCTTAATGCAAAAGTTTTCCTAGCAGAGGCAGATTGTATAGATTGTGATATCCTTTACTGATGAATAATGTGTAATTAAAGAAAAAAAGACATTCAGTATATACTTATAATTATTATGATAATACCAGGTTGTGACCATGACAATACAAGGCTATGATATATTCAATGCATTATATTGAATTTTATATGGACGCATGTCCATAACCCTAGCCTGCATAGAAGCACTCTTTTTGATTAGTCTTTTTTGGAGCTGTTTTAACTGCTAAATGTCTTAATTAAATTGTTCTCATCCTTACACAGGCAACTATCATGCAAAAAAACTTGTGTCTCCAGAATGACAACTTCCCAGCAGAAAACATAATAATTATCAATGGAAGTCAATGTAAAAAGATTTTATTCCAAATACTTTTGAAGCATTTCTAATGGCCCATTCATCATGAAATGTTGACACAATGTGAAGGACAACTACGGTTCACTTCATGTCAAAATGTGAAAAATGGTAGACATGGAAATGGAAAGGTTTTTCCATGAGAGTGCAGATTTACATACATGAGTATGCACATTGGTACGGACGTGAAAGAATGCACGCTGGCAGCTGCCATATAAGGATCGTCACACATGCCGAAGAAAGCAACGACACATTCATTTACTCAAAAACACCCACCAACTCGGGCAAAGGCAGACTGTGTGACCGTGTGTGTGTGTGTTGTAGTACAAAGTCTGCTCTCTCCTAGCTGTGACCTTGTTCCACAGTGTGGACCCAACAGTACTGAGGGGCGTGTTCATGTGAACATGCTTTACTTCCTGTTCTTATCTCACTGCGCACCAGCTTGTGGGATAGTTGCAATTTTACAAATCCGTTTGATTACATTTTGGGTTGAAATTATGGTCACAGAGCTAGAGCAATGGCATTTCCACTGGTGTTTCACTTCCTATATAGCTTGTCATTGTCAGCATGCTTGGCACTGATGTTCTTGGATCATGTTTAAATAATGTTAGTCATGGTCCAAACGAACAGATAATTCATGGTCTAGAGCACTCAGAGTGATCGAGACTTGCAGCTTTTTGTTACACTGATTAGAATAAATCCCCTGTAACGTTGTTCTCTTCATCAACAGTTTGTGAGGTTACAGTCTATATAACATACTGGTGCAGTTTCCCATGTGTTATCATGTATTATTATATATTTGTAGAAAATGAACCTGCTAGAACTGTTAGATGTAGAGCCAGCTATTCAGTTTAGTCTAATGTTGTTGTTGCTGTGTCTGTACTTACTGTATGTTATGTCTGATTATATCTGTGTGTGTTCTCCTTCAGTTAGCTCACTGGCAGCCCCCAGAGAGACACAGATCAGAAGAAGGTACTCATTCTCTACACTCTGATTCAGAAACACTTATTGATGTCTTGAATAGCTAGGACTGAAAGTTGCTTAGTACACACGTGTTGTTCTAATCAACTGATCAGTGTATTGCTACTGTCACACAAACACCTTCACAGGTCACACTGTTAAAAGTGTTATTCCAAGTCATTGTGGAGCATTTCTATTGGTCTATTCTACATAAGAGTTTGATACAATATAAACAACAATTGACATATTAAAAGTATATTAAACCATTGAAAAATGTGTGACAGAACTAAGAATTAATATAACTAATTAACTGATGAATATGACTACATATATACTATAATTGGACCTTTTAGTTTGAGAATGTACCATGAGAAATAAACATTTAAAGTGGTCTAAGACTACCTGGAATAAAATTGTGTTTCACTGGCACCTGTTTTTTACTGGCACCATGCCTAATGCCAGGCATGGAGTAAATGGGTATAACCAAGTATTGAGCTGTGGAGCAGTGAAACTGTGTTCTCTGGAGTGATGGTTGGTGCTCCGTCCAATACTTTTGGGATGAGTTAGGGAGTTGGGGATGAGGTGGGGTGATGATCATCCAACATCCTGACCTTACTAACGCTCTTGTTGCTGAATGCAATCAAACTCTCACAGGAGTGCTCCAAAATCTAGTAGAAAGCCTCTCCAGGACACAGTAGTTACTGAATATTCATAATAATTACTGGATCCCTTAATAATCCCAAGTAGGCTGCATCCAAAATCCATTAAACTGGACGCTATTTTAAGGGCATAGTGTCTTTCGCACTCTATTGTTCATCTCCCTTTACATTTTGTCTGTCATTGTCTTTTTGTGTCAGTCCCTTATCACTCTCTATCTCTTTCTTCCTTTCTCTCTCAGTCATCAGATGGTTGGATGTGTACCAGCGGAGCGGCTGCCAGCCAAGGGAGACGTTAGTAGAGGTGTGGCAGGAGCTCCCGTGGGAGACACACAGCCTCTTCCTGCCGTCGTGTGTTCCGCTCAGACGCTGTGGGGGCTGCTGTTCTGATGAGGCCCTCGAATGTGTGCCCTTACACACAGATACACTCACCATGGAGGTAGCGTGATTAGCACAATTAAACTGAAATATATGGATGTTTATTATACATGCATTCACCTTTGCAGTTGCACCCTTTGCTGACACAGATGTAGAAATGCACACATACAGCTTGTTTTGTCCCTGTAGCAGGTAAACATGAACCTACTGGCACCATGCTTAATGCCAGGCATGGGGTAGAGGGAAAAAAGGCAATTAAAAAAAAATGATGAAGCAGGATTTTTTTTTAATCCCCTTGATTTCAGAAGAAACAATGAATGAGCAGGTGTCCCAATACTTTTGCCCATATAATGTATGTACATATCCACAATACAAATATGCATACATCTATGGCATAGAAAGCATAGAAATAATAAGGCAGTAAAAATACTTTATGGTACATGCACCCACACACCAACTGTCTCCGCACAAAGTGAGATCTTAGAATCTCACTCATTGTGGAAAAAAGTGTTTGGACAGAGACACACACACACACACTCACCCACAGCGTGAGGCAGTCATACATATTCAGAAAGGGGAGGATGAAGTCTCCTGTGGAATGAACTAGGCTGGATGGGACTCTGGTCACGTAGTGTTTTGAGAGATTGAAGGATAAAAGATGGAGTCATTACTATGCAGAGCTATGTGTGTGAGTAAGTAAGTGTGTGTGTGTGTGTGTTTGTGTCTTAATGCTGATTCCTGAGTACTATGTTTCTGTCTAACCTTCACAGCTTATGAAAACCACATATATGCAGCATGAACTGGTGCAGTTACCCTTCGTAGAGCATAGCCAGTGTGAGTGCAGGTGAGCCATCCACACACACACACACACACACAGACACATACATTGCTGAATATATATCCATCCGTTGACTGTCTGACATACTGATCTGTGCGCATCCACATACCACACTTCACACAGCAATCAGTGTAGTGTAGACAAAATGGCGATCTTGTGGCCTAATTAAATTTCAAATAAATTAAAAAAGGTCATGTATGTTAGGATTCATTTCCAAGAAAATAAATCTGTGTTTGAATGAACAATCTATCAAATATTGAGTGAAGTTCACTGTGGTCACGTAAATACACTCTCAACCAGTCATATGCTTAAATACCTTCTGTCCCAATGGAGGCCTTTTTGTACGCAGTCAGAAAAAGAAAAAAAACTATACCCCCAAAAGCGGAGTAGCCCCGAAAAGCCCCTTTTTTTCTGGCGTCCAGCCGTGCTGTCTGTATTGGGTCTTTATAAGGGCATTGTACGATTCGCATCAAAAGCTCTTTCACAGTTCAGGGGTTAGGATTAGGGTCATGGGTGGAGCTGAGCGATCAGTAAGATCATTTACATGTGGTCCTCTTGCTTTCCTTCCATTGTAAAACCAAGCTGCCATGTATACACTGGGCCTTGCCATGCTGAACCCATCAAACACACCACTGACTTACCAAGAGTTTCTCAACCTTAACCTTGCCTGCTGCCAGTGCAACTTTATTTACTCCAGTCAGGCTGTTTTTTGTGTGTACAGTGCTGGAGTTTTTTCTGCTGCATCATTCTAAACACTGGAAGCCAAGTTCCTCTTGGAACACTCTTAGATGTCAACGTCTGTAAGCCACTGTTAGGAATTGTCTGAATCTGTCTGAATCTGACATTAATTTGCCTCTCTGTTGTTGTCCTGTTGTTTCCTCCAGGCTAAAGGCAGGACTTCATACAGAGCCAACCAGGTAAAGGATATGTGTGTGTGCTGGGATTTTTGAGTGTGTATGTGCGAGTGTATATAACTGTATTTAGGTCATGACGTAGCTTTAGCCATTTCAAGTTTATATACACACTCTTACTCACTCTCTCTCCCGCTCACTCTCTTTCTCTGATTCTGTCTAACACACACACACTTCCACCGTGCAGGCTGTAGTCTGGCACTGCTTGCAGAGTTAATGTAGTGTGAGAGCACCAGCCGCCCTGCTTTTAGAGCAGCCAGCTCATTACTTGTCTTATCACGTACACTCCGGCCAAATCAATTAATGTAGCACTTGTATTGAATTAGCACAATTACAGCTGCTGGTTATAAAAGCCACTGTAAATATGCATTCAGCTGTAAGTGGAGTTGACAGATTTGTACTCGGGCCACCAAATCAATGGATCTTGTGGCCAAAATAAAGAATGTTTGGCTAAAATTAACAATTTTAAAAAGATAGATTTAAATAACTCTCAGTGGAAGTCAATGTAAAAAATAATATATTAAAAAATCATTTTGGACCATTCCTATTCCTCATTTAATTCTGACACACTGTAAATAATATACACACATATACATGTATAGTATTTACTATGCACAAGTGTAAACAGTCTACTTTTGGTGGCGACTGTGGTGGTCCCCGCTGCCAATCTTGTGCATCCTGATGTCATCTGGTCATCTCGGTAATTAGGGTATTAAACCAGCTAATTTAACACCTTATTGTATTTCAAATTAACAATGCTGTAACCAGGAGCACCAGCCAACAGATTCTGGCTACCACTGGCTGCTCGTTGGCTGGTAGTTTTAGACATTCTAGCATCATAACATCAGCTTGTGTGCTTTTAAATCATTTATTTCTTTATATATTTATGGAATATGTATGGCATCATATTATTCGCATCATCATCAAGTTTTTGAATCTTAGCATGAAAACTTTCCATATGCATTACGAGAAAAAAGTGCATCAGAAACCACATGCATCCACAAGAAATGATGAGAGACATCTAAATAATTGAAAAATGACTTTTTCCATGGTACTGTTTTGGCACCGTCCTGAAGAAACCCACAGAATCCTGTTGCTAGAAAGCAAATCTATCCCAGTTTGAAAGATTTAGCCACTGCTCATTCCCTCTATCCACTTTCCACATAGAAAACTCCATAATGCAGGAATATGCAAAGATTTAAGCATTAGTTAACATCATTCCATGTCATACGTTTTTGCTGGTCCTGAACAGTTAGCTGCAAAAAGTCACCTTGAAGAAACTGAAGCTGTTTGAACACAACAACCGACCGGCTCTGTCTATATAGTGAACTTGTTGATGTTAATATGGCTAGAGGAAGTGACTAGAGGCTTCACTTTCCTGAATTGCTGTGTGGGGGTCCAGCTGGCGTGCGCCTGCAAAGCTGAACGTGAGTCAGAGCCCAGAACTCTGTCTGAGAGTTGAGAAACAGAACATTCGTTTTATTGCTTAATTAGGCCACTGGCCTCCCGGGGGGCTCCCGAAAAGAAGCTTGGGAATCACAGGAATTAAGAAAGCAAGTCACATGATGCTAAAATCAGTCATTTTGATGTGTCAGCCCTGTGTGTAGCACTGACCGTGACACCATTAGCATAGGGTAAAGTGTTGCTGCAAGGAACTTCACACTAACTGTGCTTATCCATCTCTGTCCAAAAGGGAAGACCCACGGCCAACGAGAAGAGGGAAAAAAAGGGAGAGGGGAAAGCGAAAGAAACACGTCAAGATAAAAGCCACGTATGTTTTTTGGTTGTGTTTTTTTATCATGCTGTGGAATATTCATGGAATTCATGAACTCTCTCACATTTCATTTTTTTCGTTAGGATATACACTGAGAAATCCAGAGAGTGCCTTAATTTGATATGACATCTATATGACATGACAACTCAATCCGTTCCAAATGTTTTTCTATGGTCCATAATAATCCATTGTATAAAGTGGATATACTTTACCTGCCACACTACCAAACTGCCTGTGATAGAGGACCAGTTGCACCTGTTTCAACAGTTTTCTATAGCATTGCAGCATGTGTACAGCGTTGTTAAAAAACACCAAACCAACCTATATCCAAACCAAACCAATATCATATAGAATTTAGAGTCTATATAGAATCTAAATAACTATATATATATATAAATATATAT
This sequence comes from Salminus brasiliensis, assembly GCF_030463535.1. Lineage (NCBI taxonomy): Eukaryota > Metazoa > Chordata > Actinopteri > Characiformes > Bryconidae > Salminus > Salminus brasiliensis. Next base: position 12,205,280 of record NC_132896.1, read on the forward strand.
ATATATATATATATATATATATATATATATATGTATATATTTATATATATATATATATATATATTTATTTTTTTTTTTTTTTTACAAGGTTTAAACATGTTCTTGTTTTAACGTGCTGTGATGCACGTAAGCACATACTTTATTCATTTCCACATAAATACCCATTAATTATGCTCCTCGAGAGAGAGAGTTTAACAGATTTCCTCTCCCCTCTTTTATCCCTTCGTCATATGTATGAAAAGGGCAAGCAGAGGGCACTCTTTTTGGATTGTCTCTCCCTCCCTGCTATCCATCATTCTCCCTTCTATGGAATGAGTTAGTGGCAGGTGTGAAATCAGGCTAATTTGTGGGCCTCCCCATCCCCCCAGCGTGGCTCCCAGCTTCCTTAACCACTTACTCTCAGACAAAGATAGATTTCTTCCTTAATTAACTCACTCGACTGTAGATTTCCCCTTTTCCCTTTCAAATTGGTTAACAGGGGGGGAGAGAGCCTGTCCTAGAGTCTGGCTGGCCTGGCTTTGTGAACAGCACATTAGAAAAGCACTAGACACCCAGGGTCTTTTAAGCTGAGGATAAAAAGATGAGTAGAGATCTAGGTCATATAGGCGAAGGACTTTAGAGCAGTTTTGCAAGTAATGAACCACTTGAGCAACTCCACAAGTTATTAGAACTATAAAGAAATATATATACATATATACATATACAGAATGATGAATGGAGCTACATATCCAGACAGACATGCTTTGCCAAAAGTACAAGTTATTCCCAAAACACTTGAAAATACAAGGTTTTGTGCAACAGTATGTTTATCTGCTATTAGCAATATACTTATACAGTATTGTTATCCTTGCTGTTATTCTTATAGGACTGCAGCCCCAACTACACCTCCCCCTCCCACTCTCCCACACAGCACAGCCCCTCTGCCGCTTGCTGTCATTCAGTGTCCGCCCTGTCCTGGCCGCAGGATGATATCACAGCCCCCTACCTGTGAGTGCACGTGCAGTCTGAGAGAGACAAGCTGCACAAAGAGAGGCAAGAGACTCAACCAGCACAGATGCAGGTGAACACACACACGCACACAAACACACACACACATGAACACACCTTCTTCTGCTGCCACTTCTATTACTCCCTCTCTAGTAACTAAAGGCTAGAGGTGTCTGATACACTATATGTCCAAAAGTTTGTGGTCACCTCTTATTATTAGTGAATATAGCTGAATTAAAGTGCACCTCCATGGAAAACATGGTGAGTAGAATGTGACGCTCTGGAGGAACTGTACACGAGCCGAAATTCACCTTGCCCAATGCCAACAGTCTGCTTGGGGAGTATAAACCTCCTAGCACTGAGATGTAAATATGTGGAATTGCATTTTCTAGAGAGTGCTAGAGCTCCCTCCAATAGCTTTGGAATGAGCCGGTGTAATGTTTATGATATAGACCTAAGTTGTGACCTCACTAATGCTAAATCTAGTGGAATGCCCTACATGAAGAGTAGACAGGTAGGGATCAAATACCCTTGATTTTGGAAAATAAATTGGATGAGAACATATCCACATACCTTTCGCCATATAGTGTATATTTACTGATGATATACAGCCAGGTCTATAAGAATTTTAGCAAATACATATTTTTGCAAATTTGTCTCTGTACATCACCTCAGTGGAGTAAAGCAAAAGTTGACTGATGTTGTTTAGAATAGAGATTGAATGTACTATTACAGAAATTAGGGGGAATGAGGAATAATGTTTTTTAATACGTTGATGCAAATCCTGTGCGGTCAGTGACTGCCTGAAGTCAAAAAATGAGGCTTTCACAGCAGCCTCCTTCAGTTGCTTGTTTGTGGGTCTTTCTAACTTCAGTTTTGTCTTCTAAAGTGAAAAGCATGCTCAATTGGTTGAGGTCACGTGACTGACTTAAATGCCATTTAAGAACGTTCCCTTTCTTTGTCTGAAAAAGCTCTTGGGTTGCTTTTGCTTTTCACTATCCATCTGTAGTGTGAAGCGCCATCCTATACGTTTTGCAAGATTTGACTGAATCTGAGCAAAATGTATAGCTCTACACATATTAGAATTTATCCTGCTCTTTTTTTATTACCTACATCAATTAACAGCAGTTACACAGTTTTTATTGCCAGCTATACAAGCCCATGCAAATAACAGTGCTTTCACCATGTTTGACACATGGTGTGGTTTGCTTTGTATGATGAACCCTTCCTTTCCTTCTTTATTCTCAAGTTAATCTTGATTTCATCTGTCCAAAGAATTTCGTTCCAGAACTGGGCAGGCTTTTATGTTTTCTTGCAGTTTCACTTTTACTTTCATGAAGGCATCTCTTTACTGTAAACTTGTACAAAGCAAATGCAAAAAAAACATTGTGTCACTGTTCAAACACTTATGGGCCTGACTGTGTAATGCTGTATAGCCAAATTAATGGTTCTGGTCTGATGTTGGCATTGTAACCAAAAAGTACAGCAGATAACTTATACATGTCTAAGCAGGAGCTCAACTGCTATACCAAAATCATCAAAAAGCATTTTGAGTAAGATTTGTGACCTTCACATTTGCTTGTATTATACTGTTTCTACTAAACACAGAAATACTTCTCATGTCAGATATAATTCTGTCTGATATATCTTAACCCTTTTAGTATTAGTTACCAAATGTTGTTATTGGTCCAGAAATTCCAGATGAGTGACAACACTTTGAAAACACTATGGCCCTATTTTTACCCCTTGTTCTGCTTTTATTTCAGATGCGAGTCCATAAGGGTATAAAGAGGTGAGGAGTCTCTCTGTCCCCTGGTTACAAGCACAGTAACCTCATCCATCTTTAAAGAAGGTGAAAGGTTTATCCATGCTCTCTGTTCCTACCGTGGAGCTCTGGAGTAGGGGTCAGCCCATCAAGAGTAGCTGGATTCTGGGACGTGAACCTTTTCCCTCCCCGCTCCCGCCCCACCACTCTCTAAACACATTTAGTGCAGTGTAAGATGCATGTATTCAAATCGGTATCTGTGTTCCAATACTGGTTGTGTGTATACCAAGAGTCAAATCTCACCACCAAGCTTCTAAATCATCTTGCTGCAGCAGTGCACCATGCATATCATAACGGTCCAATCATGTCCACAATGGAGAAGTGGGAGTGGGAGAAGTGACTGTTGGAGGCACTGGAGAAGGATGGTGCGTTTGCTGGCACATACCCTTTGTCTTTGCGCAGCATTAACCTGTGGATAATACACACAACTGAACCAAGGACATCAAAGCCCACTCAGTATGACGGGCTAAAGATTCATGTGAATAGGTTGTCGCTTGCAATCACATGATTCATATGGCTGGCTTTGAATCTGAGACCTTATGTGGACAGGGTGTTCTGAATTTAAAAAATATTGTGAGCCATTTTGTTTTAACAAAACTGAACCCTAGAAACTTGTCTATTCCGCAGAAAACCACAAAATTGTCCTGGTTAGTAGAAGAATCTGTCATAAGGACGTCTCCCCCATTTGTTCTGGGCCTATATACTGCGTCTAATTGAGGGACTGGTAAGGAGATGTGCTGAATGGATGGGTGGATGGATGGGTGTCTGTGTGGTCTCTGTATTGAGTGATTAAGGCATCTCTGCATCAGGCTTGATTTATTCTCGGCCTCCGTAAGCCCATCATGCGGCCCCGGGGGACTGTATCAATACAGCTTTTTGTTTGTTTGTTTGATTTGCTTTTTTTCTCACTCTTTCCTTTGGGGAATGAATGAGTCTTTTCCTCCAGCCAGGCAGTGAGAGGAATGTCAATAGTAAAAGAGACCTGGCTACATTCCACTGGTGCTCACAACACACACACACACACCCACAAACACAACAACCTCTCTAACCCCTTACCCATACACCTTCTTTGTCTAATCTTTCCTTTTCAATTCTGTGTTTTCTTCTCCGTCCTTCACCTCACCTATACACACACTTATCTTTACTTTTTACTCTGTCTCAATTTTCCTGTCTCTACCTCCTTCTGTACGTCTTAGTTGCGCATACACACACCCAGACATATAGCACACAGGTAGATATAAGCTTTTCTTTGTTAATACCGAGAGAAGAAATTCAGAGTTATTTTATAGTGTTTATTTCATATTCAATTGTTATGTAAGTCCTACTAATGTTATTGTAGTCCTTTCATGTTCCTTTCTTTATTGTTTAGGGTTTTTTTGTGTGTGTTTCTTGTTAATCTGTCTTAAAGAAACAGCCTGGGTGGCCTGCTGTGTACATAATCTAAGCCCTAGTATACGCAAGAAGGATCCAGCCCTGTAAGACAGAGGGAGACGTGTTGAATCAGTTGCAACCATAAATCTCAGCAGTAACCATATAAACGTGATAAAATATATATAAAACAAAACAACAACTCTGATTTAGATGTTCGTTTTTTAGATTTACAAATCTGTTGCATTCTGCACTGACTGTAGGGTGTCTGAAATATGATGTATTTATTTTTATATTGAGTTGCATTTTATATTGAGCTTTTCAGTGTTGCTTTGGGATATTTTCGTGACACACATTCAACTATAACTGTGAGACTATTAGCGTATTGGATGAGATGGAAGAAGAGATAGAGTTCAGTATTTCGTCTAGAAGTCATAATTGATCATAGCCGTCCGTCAACGCTCAGGTCCATGAAATTGTAATGTTCTTTAAGTTGTGAATATATCTATATATATATGTAAGTATATACTGTACGTTTAGGTGAAGGTAACAAACAGTATCCACCCTTTTGCCAGCTAACTACCTTAAAGCCTCATCCTGTAGCCTGTCGAAATCCATGATGCAAACGAGGGTCACTAAGATTTTGCAATAATTGAATGGAATTGAACGCCCTTAGGGAGACCCTTTATTAAGTACATGTCTGCAATAATGTAAATAAAAAGGTCCCTGGCTGCTTGCTTCCTTCAAACTATAGTAGTGGGTGCTCATTCCATTTTCTATGGTTTCTATAGTTCTCCCACCCCCTGTGAACTCTCAAAGCCATTTATTTGTGCAGCTTTGTTATGATAAGTTTTTTCCCCCCTCTATGGACCAGACACTGTGGTGTCCTGTCGTTGGCCTGAGTCCTCCCTCGAATGACCGTAATCCAATCCCTGGGTAAATTGTTCCAGATCTCGTCCCACTTTGTGTAGTGAAGTGTACCAACCACCTCAACCACTCTCTGTACAGCTAAACTAAATTTACTGCTAAAAGAAATCATGGGAATAGAATAAGCAAATATACCAACTGCATATACTGTATATGAATGTACTTGTCGAAAATCCAGTGTTTCCGTGCTCCTTCACTGTTGTACAGAAGGCATTGTAGGATTCAGCCGTGTTCCAACTTTGTTAGCGTGAGTCAAGATTCACGGCTTCGAAAGAGAGCTGAAACCAAACTAGACGCCACTCTGTAAAGCTATGCTCTATATTCTGTGTAACCTATAAGTGTATAATGGTAATAATCGATAGTCTTACTGCTGCTACACCATTTGTGCCCTATTCTCCTGTTTGTGAACAAGTTTGTGTTACAGTGTACAATCCGAGGGTCAGAACACATAATCACAATCATGTCTACGATGTGTATATAAGCTGACATACATTCAATAGACATCCAATCAGCAACAGCCATAATGTAATGTTCAGTATACTGTACTATTAAAGTGAAATGTCCTATTTTTGAGAAGCCTTTGTGGTTATTGGTGACTTTGAAAATGCCCTCGCCTGTCTCATCTCCCTGTAAAACACCCTGGCTTCTTATCCTTGATCATCTTTGTCTGATTCATGGCCCTTATCGCTCATTTAGACCTCCCCTCCCCATTGTCTGTCCTCCATCCCTCGCTCCCGCTCTCGTTTTTTTCTACCTCGTTTAGTGGTAATGAAAGACAAACATGGCGATAATTATCACGCGCCTCTGGGAGGGAACAGGCAGGCTGCTGCCAGCGGCAGGGTGATGTGAGAAATAATATTATCTCTCCCCCCCCTTCGCACGGCTGCTGCTGAGTCAGTGACTTTGTCTCACCAGCTCACAAAAACATGCTGTGAATCAGCTAATGTGCTGCTGGTGTCATCTGTCAAGCAGTAGGGATAGGTGGATTGAAACTGAAGTATCGATACTTCTGATTCCGACATTTCATTACTGAGAGTCGATTCTCACACCAAATCCCTCAATATCTATCTTCATACAAAACCAAATGGGTATCTGGTAGTGCAAAAATGGTACTCGCTGCAAGCTGCACTCTGCAACAATCATAACTACCCTTCCACACTTCAGATCCTTCTCCTGTCTCCCACTGGAAAGTGCTACGATCATTTTTCTCTCATCTGTTTCCATCTCCGTTAACCTTCTTTGTCCTCTCATTTTGAGACCAGCAAGATCTTGCCCACCTGCCCTATGGCTGATGGATGTTCTGCGAAACAACCAAAGAGAATTAAAATTGGCTGAGAGAAGGTGGAGGAAATTGCGACGAGACATTAGACCTCTGCCCATATCGATCTCTCCTTTCTAGGTTGTAAAAGAAAATAACTACTGCAAAATCATTTTTCACAGAGAAACTAGAAGCATCAGCTCCACCATGTACTGAGGCGAAGGTCAACAAGATCTGCCAAGTCTTTCCTACTATCTCCACCCCTCATGTCAGAAACCATCCTCCTCCTTCCACTGTCTGGTGGCAGGCTAAACTGGCTAAAAAGGGGGAGCACAGACATGAGGGTTCCCTGAGACATCAGCAGCCCTTTGCCTCACTGTCAGCGCAGCATCAGCAGTGGCATCCGCCCTCACATTTCTTTGAATAAGCTTATATATATATATATATATATATATATATTTTTTTTTTATACACACAATATCTGTTTGTAGTAGCTAGTAGTACTAGTGAGGATACTCCTCAAAGCCAACTTCAAAGGTATTGGATTGAGCACCATCATGCTTCTCTACATGGACTAGATAAGCTGTGTGTGTGTGTGTGCATTTGCACATCTGCATTAGCAACGGGTGCAACTTCAAGTAGCTAAAGGGGTGTCCACAAACATTTAATTGAACTCTGAGTGGTTTTAGACGTAGTTTAGGTTAGTTCATGCCAGCCTTCTATGAAGCTTCTCTAAACTCATAACAATGAAAGAGCGCATTTGTGGGCAGAGCAAGGACAGGTCAGTTGGGTCAACACTATTATGAAAGCTCAGCTGTCAGGGCCGCTTGTTGTTGGCAGTTTTATAAAGGTCAGTGTTCATGGCTAGCATGTTTTGCAGCAAAGCTCTTCTGTGCTTTGTGTTTATGTTATATCCATTATTCGCTCACTTGGGGGGGGGGGGGTGTTTTTATGCAGTCCCAGATATCTGATTCTGGTGACATTATCAAAGCCCAGCATCATTTCCATTACATCATCCATAAGGGACAAAGAGAGAGTGGATGAATATACATTCAGGATGATGCAATGAACTTAATGAACTTATTTCGATAAGTGCATGTGTGTGTGTCTGTGAGAAAAGCAAAGGAGTTAGAAGCAGCCACAGTCTCTAAGCCTGTGCTGGTCTACCTGTCTGTCAGGCCTCTGTGCCAGGACTAAATTTAGCAACTCTGCTCAAAATTAGGAGAGAGAGAGAGTCATCCAATGGATGAGTCATCCATTGAGAGGCTGGGGTATATTTCCATCCCGCTTTCTTTCTGTCATCCTCCTCCTCGTCCTCCTCCTCTGTGTCTTACCCGTCTCTGTTAATCTCTGCGAGACGTATAGTGGTCAAAGGAAAAGCATTTTTCATCTCTTATATAGAACTGAGACTCTCGGCCTTAAGCTGAAAAACAAACAGGGCCTGTTCGCTTTATCATGACTCTTTTTCTTTCTCCCCAGGGGTTCTATCTTCCTCTCTCACACTCAACCCTTACATTTCCATCTCAAAACAAAGTCATGTTTATTTCCATCTATCCATCTATATCTCCCTCACTCTTTTACTCTCTCTCTCTCTGTCTGTGGCAGTAATGATAAAACGCTGGCTGTGTTTACACTGTGAATCTTTGTTGAAGCAGCTGTGTTCGGGGAGGCTCTGGATGGTATCTGGACAACATGAATGTACGTGCATGCATGTTTTGATGGCATCTGAGAGAGACAACAGCGGGTGCATTTATATGTAAGAGAAAGAGAGACATGGACTGGAACACAGTGCTTGTGTTGGTCTGATAGTAGCCTACATACGTAACTGCATGATGTTTGGGCTGATGAGTTTATCCCAGAAATGTTGTCCTCGCATGAATGGAAATGTTTTGAGTGACACCTGTAGAACAAGGGAAGGGAAATGGATGTAGTTATATTTTCCCATGAACATGCCCTTCACAACTGTACACACATATCATGGGAGTAACACAAAAACCTTCTATGTCCAAAATAGCTTTATTTTTTAATGGAACATTCGTCTATTGGTCTATTCGTTATGAAATATGGTACAATATAAAGAACAACTGACAGATTCACGTTCAGAAGCCACCCATATATATAAAGTGCATCTCCAACAGCTCCACAGAGGACACAAAACAGGCACTTCCATGAAAAAGGTAGGACACAATAAAGGGACAAACATGCTGCTTCTTGTTGAGGTTCCATAATACGGGCCCAAGTGAGTGTGTATGAGTGGTAACATGACAGTCCTCAAAAGTGATCGTTATCTCAAAGGCACTCCTCATCCTCTGGCTACTAACTCTTCTTTTGTTTGTGTTAATTTGCTTTTAATCAGATCATCTACGCGTTCAGCCCAGCTGACTGAAATCCATCCAGATTTCTTTCAAACTAGTCACCATTGCCATAACTGTCACACTTGCCCAACGCTGCACGTTGTGACTTAGTTTTCGAGCAAAGTGGCGCCATCTGGTGGCCAGAACTGATTTTTGAACCGCCGTTTGAAAGAGGTAGCTAATATAACTCTTAACTCTTTCAGAGGGAACACACCAAAAGCCCAAAACAGGGCCTTAAAAAACATGAGAAACTTTGCTGATAAATGCCGAGAGCAGTATGACAACGACTTTCCGACCTGGCCCTCTGAGTGAACCCTCAGAACACATCCACCGTGTCATCCTACGTCATCGCTCATGCGCTTGGGCGGGTCGCGTGCTTGCCTAGTGGACGTGGCAATGACGTCTCGCGCCGGAAGCGGTTGGTACTGAAACTGCATCCTCCGTAACATCGGCGATCCGGGAGCGCGAGAAACGGACAGATTTCCCGAATAACAGTAAGTACGCGTGTACTGGCTGACTGTGTAATGTTGGTGGTAACGTTTATTTGAGGTTCTCATAACTTTCATCGCACAAAACACCGTATTTCTTCAGCTTTTGTCGAGTCTTTCCACTAGTTAGCTATCTAGCTAGCTAGCTAGCAGACGGGGCTAACCAGCTGACTGAGCTGCGCAGCTAGCTAGCTAGCAGTGTTTCCCCACTATCCAGCCGTCTTTCGCGCTAGATGTTGCGTTATATTTGACACTATTTATGTGTCATTATCTTTGATAGACGTTAAAACACAGTGTAGTGAGTTTGGGTATTCAGTTGTTGGCAAGTAAGTAAGCAAGCTGGCTAGCTAGCTACAGGTCTTGTCGGCTTGAGCCGGCTAAGTAGCTAGCTAGCGTTAGCTAATGATGCCTGAGGGGTTTCCCACGCAGATAACAGCCCGACTGAGCTGGAAGCTTCTGGGCGTCCTGATGTTACCTGTTATATTTCTCGTCCCGTTAATGGCTCTTGTGTCAGCTCACCTTGTCGCCAACGTCACCGAGAGTTGTTTGAACGTCACGTGATCCGATGTCCGATTAAAGGGATTGTTGTGAAGTTCATGGTCCAGGATCGCTTTGCTTTCACAACATTCACCTGTTTACACTCCCACGAGGAGAAGGGCGACTAACTAGTTCCATGAACTCATGTAGCTACATATCTCAGGATTTGTTTTCTTTAGCTGACAGTTCTGTTACTTCTGCTCATGTGTGGTTGTAGGGAAAATAGTTCAGAGAGGTTTTCTTTCAGTATTAAACCATGTTTTGCCTAATTTAATAATTTGCCTGTTATGTTGCTTACAGCATCTGATCTGCTTCGGGATGGGTCACACATCAGACTTTAGAGGGTCAACGTGTGAGTTTAGACCAACAGATCCTCTTAGTGTTTTGATGATACTGAAAGTTTCAACTTTGATATAATGCTTGGAAATGTACTGATATTCCGAAAGATAAACATAAAAGACGCACATCCAAATAAAGATCGGATGTTCATAGTATATTTAGAGTAACTTGTATTTGGGATTTATAATTTAATCCTTAATCCTTTAAACCTTCTTTTGCTTTACTAGAGAGGTATATCATCAAGCACAATAGCATCTCCATCAAGGCATTTCGGTCCAGTGAAGCAGATCAAGTGTGTGTTTGTGTTTGTATTTTAGCTCAAATTAAAGTGAGACTTCACACAAGCAATGTATGTTATTTTTGGTGAACATTTAAAAGCATTCTTTTGTTGATACAAATAAATACAAAGGCCATATTGGATGGTTTAAAGTAACTTCACGTTAGTATAGATGTCTTTTGACTTACCACTCTTATCCCAAGAATAGGATAATAAATGTTTATCAGGGTTATTGTTTAAAGAGACAACTTGTTAAATGTTTCAGTGGTCATGAAAACAGGAACAATCACCAGCCTCCCCATACAGTAACTCCTCAATTTATGCATTGCCGTCATGTGTCCATGATAAGAGTGATAAGTCCATGTGTGAGTTTATTTGGAGACTAAACTCTTACTACAGCTGCCAGTGGCTATTTCAGAAGTAATTTGGAAAATCCTCAGAATTTGAATGTTGCTTTGTATAACACCTGGGGTTTTCCAAATCTCCTAGATAACCTGCTTAATTTGCCAAATGCTGCAAGCTTCACTTACTTTCACTTTGCCAAAAGTGACTAAATTCCCACTCAAGAGCCTTCACATTTAAGAAAACCCACAGAAAACTCCTGTTCTCCAGTCTTGGATATTTACCATGCAAATGTTCTGGACTGTTGTTTGAATACCATTATTGCTACAAGAAGCTTGCTCTGCTGCCAAGACCTTACTAGCAGTGCATGACAGATAAATGGTATTGATACTGCTGGTTTACCATTTAAAAAAAATCAGATGTTTAATGTTTTTGACAACACAACGCTGGATCTAATACAAGTTTCTACTGTTGTGCTAAAAACTACTCACTGTTCACATGCAGTCAGCTGCAGTCAATATTCAACTGAAGCCAGACTGTCTTGTACTCACTTCTGTTAATCTCATGATCACCAGTTAACCGAAGGTGTAATTCTCTCATTCACAGATGAGGCGTGGGGTCATTCAAGAGCGCTTTCCTTCAGCAAGTTCCTAGAGGTTGACTGTAGTGTGTTTCCCTTGGCCAACCAAGGCAGGGGGGTTCATTTCGGCCTCATCCTTGTCGTAGTTACCTACCCACTCAACTTGTTGTACTGTCTTCAGCATCATGACGTGTAGAGACCGCACACTTGAATTTCAGTCTGCTTGTAAGTCCCTGCAGGGGAGACAGATACAGGTAGGCCATTGCTTTCCAATCTCAAATATCCCTTTCTCACTGGTGATTTGATGTCACTGGAAAGTACAGTGTTTTTTACAGTTGGGTTTTAAGAAAGAAATACACACATCAGCGATTTGTCTTTAGAAATTGTTAGCTAATGATAGTTCAGAGTGTAATTAATAGTCTGACTCTTCAGACCTTCTGCAAACACGCAAAAAAGCAAGCAGCTGGTTGAGGGTCTGAAAATGAAACTGATAGAAGAAAAGAAAGGAAGGCTATAAAAAGAAGGCTATAAAAAGAAAAGTCAAATGCAAATGCCTCCAGCTCACATACTGTCCAAAATGTCATTAAAAAATTGCAATTTAGAGAAACTTTAGGGGTTGAAGGTAAATCAAGAAAACTCTCCTAGTGCTCTGCTTGTATGTTGGTCAGAAAGGCAAAGCACTTTCCACTGTATATACGTTCTGTAATCAAATGCTGAATTTAAAACATCCCTCATAATTCACCTCGAACTGCTTCAAGAAACATAAGTTAAAGCTTTTGAAATGGGCATCACAGTGGCCAGAATTGAACAGCATTTGATTGCAAAGCAGCTCAATCATATCGCAGACTAGAAGCATTCTGCAGTGGAGAGTGGCTGACAATTTCTAAAACAAGAAGATTCCCAGCTGCATAGGCTGGGGTGTACAAACTGTGATCTCTGCTGATGGGTGTTGTTAATAACTGATTTGGTTGAATATCCACACTTTTGCACATGCTACAGTGACTGTTTGATTCATTTGTTTTCTAGCTTACCTCAGGGGCTGCTTTTGGTTCTTTTTCGCTTAAACAATGTAGTTTGGACAGTCAAAGTCCACATCTGCTTACATCTGTGTGTTTAGTGCTGATATACAGACATATTCGTTGTCTGTGGATGTGCAATATCATGACCCAGCATTTATTCATTCATAAACTGCAAAATTACCTTTTGTTCAGTAGACCTTTTTAAACATGCTTGAGATATTTCAGCCAAATTTCAAGTCAAAATCAAGACAGGAATTTAAAGATTGGGGTTGCATTGTGTGTGTTGTTTTAAATGTCTTCTTTTGGGTTGTTAGTGTTTTATTTTGATAAGGTACTACTAAAGGTATCAGCAGTTTACAGCAATGACTGCCAGTGATGTTTTCACCTTATTGTTTGTAAATGTTATCTTGCTTTATGTCATATAATTTGAAATATGTTCTCCACTCCATAATATGTTCTCCACTCTTTCTCTCCACTTAGAATGGTACTCAGGCAAAGCCTGCCCTTCATGCTCTTAAGCAGCGAAGTGATTTCACAGTTACAGCAAAGTAAGAATTGATCCAGTTATTTTTTTTCATATGTTTTATGATAATAGTAGAATATTCTTAGCTCAATTGTCTCTTCCTTTGTGTCTCTCAGGCGAATTGGAAAAGACTTGAGTAACACTTTCACCAAATTGGAAAAGCTAACAATCTGTAAGTACTGCCAGACAAGGATTGCATTGTTAGATGATAAACAGAATATATCATATTCCAATTAAATAGTTTGTTGTTCACATAGAGCTTGAACTGGAATTGTAAACAGCAAGCATAATCTTTTGCCGATTATTCATGCAGTATGTATTGGAAATTGGTAACACTTCTTTTGGTATTTTCAGTGGCTAAAAGGAAGTCTCTGTTTGATGATAAATCTGTGGAGATTGAAGAGCTCACCTACATAATTAAGCAGGTTAGTAGCAATTTGTGGTGTTGAATTATTTTGTTACCTTTTATTGAGGCTAATTTAAATTGTACTTTGCTTTGTAAAGTATATTTAAAGTAAGAAGCTGTGTTCATTAAGCAAGTAGTGTAAGAATATGTATATAAACATTATTAAACTACCCTTATCTAGAACAACTTACATTTAAGTCATGTTACACAGATAAGCAAATATAGTGGTAGTAGTTTTGTCTAAGGACGTTTGTGTAGCCTAGTGTTCTTGTCCAGGAATTGAACCCTAGTATGCCATGAGAATAGCAGAAGCTGTATAGAAAGATAAATCTAATATGTACAATACATGCTAAATTGTTCAAGCCTACAGTTCCATCAGCTTTTGGCTGAATGTGGATTATTTTTAAGCGGACATTGGAAAATGGTTACAATAATATTAATATGAATTATATATATATATATATATATATGATCTCAGTTAGCATGTTGCGCAAAGACCACAGATTGGTATGCGTGGTTACCTTGTCTCTGTTGACACAAGCTTGACTCATTGAGTAATACTGTGCCCTTGCTGATGGTGGTCTTTCTGTCTCTTGCTCAGGACATCAACAATTTGAATAAACAGATAGCACAGCTGCAAGATCTGGTTCGGTCCCACAGCGGACAGAATGGACGCCACATCCAGACACATTCCAACACGATTGTCGTCTCCCTCCAGGTTGGAAGCCTTATCTGATTTTCTCAAAGAAAGCTTCAAGAGATTACATCTCTCTCATCTGAGTTCATGCACCTTGACCAGACTTGTTACCCTACCGTTTGATACACTTATGTGGAAAGCATTTGATTATTGAAAAAGAAGCATCCCACATTGCACTGAAGTAAACAGTCATTTTTCTGATGTTTGCAGTCAAAGCTGGCCTCTATGTCCAATGATTTCAAGTCAGTGTTGGAAGTGAGAACAGAGGTAAGATTTTCTTTTGTTGTTTTCTTTTTTGATCTTTTTTTCCAGTGACAGCATATTCATTTTCAGTGCTGTTTACTATGCCTTTCACACCTGTGCTTTTAATGTTCTCTTTACTATGATTTCTTGCTTATATATCTGCTTGTGTCTGTGTAGAATCTAAAGCAGCAGCGTAGCAGGAGAGAACAGTTTTCTCAGGCACCAGTGTCTGCCTCCCCTCTTCTTGCCAACAACTTCAGTAAGTTTATACCTTCTTGTCTGTCCCATTTCCCTAGAAAGTAAGATTTTAAAAAATTGTTTGACGCATTATTACAGTAAAAATAGGTATTTTACAGTGGTTGTTTTTTCCCAGTTCCATTTTCCATTCTGTTCTCTAAGGAAGGTCTAACAGAAAACCTTTGATTAAATGTCTGTTAATGTTTCCAGGTAGCTCAGTATTGATGCAGGATGAATCTCGAAGCCTTGGCAGTGATGTTGCTATTGACATGGACTCCAGGGCCAACCCCCTCCAACTGCAGCTTATTGATGAACAGGTATTAGCTGGACCCAAGAGTCAGCCAGTATCAGTTATTTTGGGCACAAAGATGACGTGTTTCCGTTGTGTTCCTTTGTGACATTCTTTTGTGTTGTGTTCTATGGGGTTTTGTGCAGGACTCGTACATCCAAAGTCGAGCAGATACCATGCAGAACATCGAGAGCACCATCGTAGAGCTGGGCTCAATCTTCCAACAGCTGGCACACATGGTCAAAGAACAGGAAGAGACCATACAAAGGTGAGGAGGAGTATGTTTTTTGTTTTTTAATGTAGTTTGCTTGATTTTGAGTTAAGTCATTAAAGTGGGAAGAATAGTTTCTATAAATCCCATTAATTAAATTAGCCTTTTTGTTGAGTCTTATTTTTATAACAACCCTGTTGTGGGTCCTGTTTTACTATATTGATGTTGTATGAAATGCAAATACAAAATGTGTTTTGGAACTGAAATGCATCTTTCTGGCCCATACCTTGAATTATTTATCATGATTTTTGTGATGTTACACAAAAGAATAAAGAGGAAAAAGCCTGCAAAAAAAAAAAACAACTTGGATCAGTCTCTTGCAGTTTTAGATTATTTTGATCTGGACTTTGGCCTTTAGCGGAAAGTGTGATAAATGCCCACAGTGGAAATTTAGCTTTTTCTGTCTGGAATACACATTGATTTTTCTGATCTTCCTTTAGGATTGATTCCAACGTGGAGGACACTCAACTGAATGTGGAAATGGCCCACACTGAGATTCTCAAATACTTTCAGTCAGTCTCCTCCAACCGCTGGCTCATGATCAAGATATTCCTTGTACTTGTTGTTTTCTTCATCATCTTTGTTGTCTTTCTCGCCTGAGATGGAAAGACCCTGAAGAAGGAAGGTGGAGTAAAGAAGGGAAAGGACTGGAATGTGACGAACATCAATGGACTATAATGGGCGAAGTGCAACACAATAATTTAGACTGGACAACAATAGATCTACCATATGGGGACATGGGTGGATAAATGGTAAACATTATGGATTCAATACTTATACTGAGAATGGCAGATATTGGTTGAACTTGTAGAAACTTATCTGTGCAGTTAGCCTCCCCTCTGGATAACCAATGTGAAGAAGGCTGAAGTAAGTATCCTGTTCTACTCAGAGGGGGGAGTACTGCAGTCAGATTTGACACGTCTTTTCTATTTGTTACCTTATTAAAATCGAGCCTTTGCTTTTCATACATATTTTAAGAAGAAGGCTTATTTCTTTTGAATGGTTTGATTCTGCAAACTGGTTTAGTTTTGACAGTGTTATCAGTAATCTGTGATAACACAAATTATGTAAAAGGCTTTCCTTTTACTATAAATTATGTGACAGTCTGTACAGTTCTCATTGTTCTAAGCTTTCCATCTTAAATTAATTCATGTGCATCATTCTCACTCCTGTTCGTATGAAGGAGAATCAGTCATGTGATAACATTTAAAAAAACAAAAATGGCTTAATGGCTTTTTACTGTAAATTGTTCAGAGTTTCTTATTTTCTTAGCTTTATTTTTGCCAAATGGAGATAGCTGAACGCTAGTGGGAGTACCCTGGGTCTCATGATTTTACACCTTGATTAGTGTAAATGAAGACTGTTATTGATGCAGTGTTGACCACTCAGGATATGGTTCTTTGAATTGGCCTTCGAGTGAGTAAAAATGCTCATAGTTTTAAAACCATTAAAGACTTTGTACAGGCTAAGATGGACTCTTTCCCTTAAACTAGCCACTATGTAGTCCTCTAGGACTCAGGCTTAGGCGATGAATGCTAAAGGAAAAGGAGTTAAAGAAGTCAAAAATGTTACCGCCACCATATTCAAAGTCTCCTAACAGTTCCTCGTTCTTGTTCTTTGATTGACTATTCAACTACATACACCAATGTACAGTGTATTATTTAATGAGCACTTTTTATCAAACTTACTTTTCCTCACTTTTATAGCTGAATGCCTTGCCTTGTGTAAAAACTGAACATAGTAACTGATGTCTGGAAAGGAAGTGAATATTAAAAGCTCTACAAAAGTGAACATGATTTGTTTTTTGTTCCCCTAATTAGGTCATTTCCATTTCTCACCCATGAACTAGGACCACTCCATCACATGGCACTACAGCTAGAGGATAGTTGGCGCATGCTTTCTCTGAGAACCAAGTCCTTATAAACAAGTCTGTTTATTCGGCAGCCATCTTTGCAATGCAGTAGGGCAGTTATTTCCAGTCAGACAAATACAATAGTCTAAACTAAAGGTCAAATTATCATTGCAAAAATTGTTTAACTATCTGATCAAATCAGACTAAACTTCTTAAGTAGTTTTTAGCGTTTGTGCAGATCTCTGCCTCTAGGGGACCTTTCCCTGCTAGATAACCCTCCTCTGCTCATGGCATAACCAGCAAGCTGATTGGCCCTTTTTTGCTGAAGGATGGGACTTTATCGTACATAGACACCATGTTGAGCGTTAGCAGAACTTCTATTCATATTTTTTAAACAGCGGTCAGGCTCTTAATTGTAAACATCTCTGAAGCCATCTATTTCTTTTTTGAACTCCTAACATAATTAGTGAACACTGAACAAATTTGGAGGAATGAACTAAATGCCAAATGTGGTATGTCAGGTAACAGACATCCAGGCCTGCGAGTGGGTTGCTTGTGCTCTCTTGGATTACCAGTCATGGATGGCTGTAGCATTGTGGGGATCAGACCTGCTATTACCTGATGAGGCCAATGCTTAAAAATTTTGTTTTTTTTGTTTGTTTACCTTTCTAAGGGAAGGGTCTTGTAGAACCTCATATGATGTCGCTCTTTGTACATACAAATAATCATTCACAGATAAGCCTTGTTGAAAAGATGTGCAGTTTTATTATTTTAATATTTGCGAAACTTCAAAAATGACATATGTTACAACATTTACAAACAAATCTCCGGAGGTTTCAAAAGTCGCTAGGCTGATTACATACTTTCAAACTTGTGGTCTTTGGTATGATAAGCACATGTGTGAATAACAAAGTAAGTACAAGCTCAGTAGTTATCTCAGACTTCTCATCTCTTCATCCCTCTCTCTCTCTCTCTCCTTTCTGAACACCAAATGGCTCCCCAAAGTGCACTACATAGGGCCTACAATAAAGGCTTCTACACCCAAGTAGTCCAGTAGGGAATCCCAAATGGCTCCCTGCTCACCAGAGTGCACTACTCAGGGAAATGAAAAATGACTTAGCACTGTATATAGCACTACATAGCACTGTATGTCCAGTAGGGAGCCATTTGGGATTCAGCCTCCCTTCATCTTTCCTCACTCCTCCACCTCCTCCCTTCTTCTCCTCAGCTCTGCGCAGCTTGCTCAAGGGGGATAATCTCTGGCATGCTCTGGCTCCTCCCCCTCCTGGCCCTCGTCAGTGTTCCCGTGTGCTCCACGGCCTCCTCCTCTTCCTCCTCCTCCTCGTCAGACCAGGCGGGTTCCTCCTGCAGGTTTCCTCTGGAACCCCCGAAGCTCCCCCTGCCACGGCTCAGTGTGCGCAGTCTGGAGCGGAAGGTGACAAAGGACAGGCTCTTGCTGCGGGGCTTGTCGCAGCGGCCATTTCGGGCCTGCAGCTCTGCGTCACCCCGAGCCTCCTCCAGACAGGCATGCAGAACGGAGCGGAACAGCTGTGGAACCTCATGCACTTCTGGCTCATACTCCGTCACCAGCTTACGGAACCTGAGCATCAAATAAATCATTAATGACAAGCTGAGCTAAACAAGCCTTCGTCCTTCAGTGAAATGTTGAATGCCATAGAAGAACCATAGAGATTACAAATGTGTTCATTACCAGTTTGACCATCACATTGGTAAAGAACCTTTCCAGTGAAGCTTCTTCATACTCACACACCTCTGTTACAAACACGGTTCCTTATGAAACCAAAGGTGGTGCTTCTATGGCATTTCTCAAGAGCAACATACGAGGTCACGAAGAGGTCAATCTCTTACTTCTTCAATCTACAAAGCTCTAATTAAATACAGAACTTACTGGATTGGCTCAGATAATATATATAGATATACAATCAAAGCTATAAACAATCCAGAACAATCATTTTGAGCTCTGGTTCTAGTTTCTACAAAAGGTGGCAATTCAGAGAGCCATCATTTTTTACATTTTGATAGACCTCTTGATTAGAACATTTAGTACACATTGCCTAAACTTCTTTATCCTGCCCACCTGACGATGACAGGGCCACACTGTGAAGGAGGTATCTGGGCACAGAGGTCTTGCAGATCCAGCACATCTCCGGGTGTGAGCTCATAAGGGACGTGGGGCTGAGGCCCAGCCAGCCAGCTGTAGTCCACTGAGGACGAGGAGCCGCGGCGGCGGCGGACCTCGGTGGCCCTCTCCAGACGGATGCGTTCGGTTCTCTTCACCATGGCCCCCAACTCTAGCATCAGAGTGTTGGTGACCAGCTCCTCTGGAGTGCGCTGGCCAGGCACTTTTGGCTCCAGAGAGAAGACAGCAGACCAGGGAAACATCTGATGCAGAACACAAGCATATATTTGAGCTGTTTGTCTCACAATCTGTACAATTCAAATTCTCTTGATCATTAGACCTTCTCTTACCTTTCAGAGAGTTGATTTCAGCTTCACAAATGTATGTTCACTTCAGTTGAGTTGCCAGCAGTCCGGGTTTTGTTTTCAGAGGCACATGTACATTGAGTGTCAAGCAAAAATGTATTGCAGGTTGAGAAAATCCAAGCTTCCGAGCGCTCCAGCGGGACACCCTCTGTGGTCTGTGTAGTAATCAGTTGGAATACGAGAATAATCCTGTATAAATACATGTGACAGCCATGTCTTACCTACCCAGCTAAGCCTTTCACAGTAGGTGTATGTGTGCGTGTGTGAGGGAGAACAGATGTCTCATACATACAAGTGCTGAAGCATCACAGTTCTGTTGTAACAGTTGGCCTATATACATTTCAGTGGAAGCTGAAGATCCAGCTTAAACCTTATTCATGAAATGCAGTCATTATACTTTTATGATGAAAATTGCACACCATAAAACATACAATCCATCAAATTGGTGCTGGCCTGCCAAAACCTCATATTTCCATTTCTCAGCTTTTGACTTTTTGACATAACGAGATTCTGAAAGTTGTTCTTTTACACATGATTACAATAAGTGAGATACTTCATTGAAAAGGTATTGTAGATTTAATCTTAGGATTTCAGTGTAATGCATCTAAGCCGAAGACCCCAAAACTCCAGAGCAGGCCGAAGAAGCTTTAAAGCAACAACTTTAATTGGAAACAAAACAGTTGTATTACGAGGGACTGCGAAGAGACATGAATAGCACGTTCATTACACCAAGCCCATAATCCCTATATAGATTACATAACCTAAGTATCATCCTAATCATAACTCTTCTGTCCCCTGCAGTGTGTCTATGAACGCCCTGTAGCTCTGGCAGACAGTTCCCTGGAAGTATTCTGGACATTTCCACTCAGCTCAGCACTAACAGGGCTTTATTCTCTGTCTGTTCGAATTAATGAGGATTATACAGCAGTTCCATGAAGTGCACTGGTGTTACATAGACTGCAGGAAATGCTTGAGTTGTAAATAATGGAGATTATCTCATTGCATTCTGTTTGTGTCACTGTTCCCAAAATCACTGCAAAAGGCACTGATATCATTGGCTAAAGCCAGACAAGGTCCAAGTGTTTTCTTCTGTACAATATCCATCAGTGTGCCTCCCTGTCTGTCTACACACTGAGGATGTTATCAGGAATACTAGGCTAACATTGGGAAGAGCACTGAACTCTGAACATTGTCATGTTCCTGAATCCAGTTTGAGGTGACTTTTGCCGTGTGACAAGGTACATCATCATGCTAGCTATTCATCCATCCATCTCAATATCTACAGCAGTGGTCTCCAGCCCTCCTCCTGGAGAGCTGTCTTCCTGCAGGTTTTAACTCAAACCTAACACACCCCATTCAGTTAGTCAAGCGCTCCAGAAAGCAGTAATTAGTTGGATCAGGTGGAGTGAATTAGGGTTAAATAAATGTGTGTGAAGGCAGAGCTTGTAGTTGTAGACCACTGATGCAGAGTACCTAGAGGTAGTTGGGGCTCAGCGGTTAGAGCAGTGTGCTATTGGTGACAGGGTTGTGGGTTAAATACCTGAGCTCGGTAAGCTGCCACTGGTGCCACTGTTGGGTAACAGTGCTCCCTGGGTGCCACAGCAATAGCTGCCCACTGCACTGGGCATGTGTGCTCACAGTCACTGTGTGTATTTGATCACATGTTTGTGTGTGTTCACTGCATGAGTCAGTTAAAGGCAGAGGCCAAACTCTATCTTGTGAATGTGGCTGCCTTGCCATGCCTACTGAACCACCTACAAGTGCCACATGTAAGTCTTTAGACCAAATGATTGAATTAAAGTTTTTGAAGGTACAATTTACTTTCAGCCTAAAATGTGGTCTAACAGAAATGTGCTTACTAAGTGACCTTCATTATAAATATCATCACTGGAAAAAGGGAAAAAGAAAATTGAAATTCAGGAAATTCAACAGATAACAGGGCTGAGTAAACGTTGTGGGACACAAAAAAAGTTTAATAATTTTTAATTAATTATAGCAAAAAAATGTTTTAATCACATGATGTTACACAATATGATTAATTATTAATATTTATTATTATTAATTATTATTATTATTAGTAGAAGTAGTATGGATATTTGGATTTGACTGACATTTCTTGACATGTATTTTATTCTGGAAAATCAGCTTTTTCATTTTTAACAAAGATCCTCATTCATTGAGCGATTAATAATTTATTACCACTGCTATTTGTGACCATAATACACTGTACAATATTATCTCTATAATATCGACTATATTTCTGTGCTACTCCACCAGACTTTAATAAACGTCTGCTCATTTGAAGGACGTCTGTGTGAACCTCACACGGTGTTGTGCTCCGCCCTCCTGTGGTGGAAATGAAAACTGCAGGCCGCAAAGTCCCGCCCCTCCACTACGTCACACTCTCCGCCTCGTGTCAAATCAAGTTTAGACGGGCTGACGGAGCGCGCTGGAGGCGCCGGGTCTGTGTTGTTGCTTCATAGACACAGATTTCATGTCTGTTTTTCTTTTTTCTGTTTTTGTACACAACCAGTAGAAGGAAACGCTGTACTTGATCCACGTTGGGCTTCTTCAAATGAGCTGAAGGACCGTGATTTTCAAACCCCAGAAGTGGCGGTAAGTGATCCCCAACACATCTGCTTGCTAGGCTAGCTAACAGCGGCGTGACACAATACACAGTGTCTGATGGTCATTTGAGGCTAGTCCCAGTGTTTGTACTGGTTTGCCTCGTTTTAAAAAATTAAAAATGCCACCAAATGTGTTTGTTTTGACTGTGCTGCAGTTTGCCCCTTTTTCACCGGTGTGAGCTGCTGTAATACACCGGGGTTGTTTCATTTCTTGGTTATGTCGCTGAGGGTAATATCTTCGTTTAGATCAGATCTGATCTTATTTAATTTTATAAGCCCAGAACAGTAAGTCTTAAATACTGTGAGAAATGTGTGAGATGGCAGGACTATTCTGGGTACAGAGCCCGAGGCGAGGGCAGCTTCTTTGGCTGCTCCTTTTATCCCCTTCATTAACATGAGGCTGCTGGCTTTGTTTTGATAATCAGTGTGACCAAAGGTCTTGCTCTGGTGAGCTCTTCACATCGAGATATGAAGCCTGCTGTTGGATCAGGGTCCGGATTTTCCACATTCCTCTCTGTGCAACACCTTTTTAATGAATGCATGGAAAATATCCTCTAGTCAAGCAGCCATTACCTTTAAAAACAACCATTTAGACTGCAGGTGAAAAGCACTTATCTTATATTTCCTGCAGTGTCATTTCTGGTTTGTTGTGTATGCAGTCTGCTGTGTGTGTGTGTGTGTGTGTGTGTGTGTGTTGGCAGCAGAATTCCCTTCTGTGAGTTTTAATGTGAACCTGAAAAAAAACACACGCTCACTCTTGCGTCTTCAAACATGTGGATGAACCAGCTTGAGGATGTAGTCACCCTCCATGACTGAATCACACAGGGATCGAGACGCTTCCCTGAGGCAGAACGCTGCTCTGCACTGGCTGCGTGTGTTAAAACTTGAAGTCAGACCTTGTGCTGTGAAAAATGTTCAGATCTTCCCTCGTTTACGTCCCCATCCCCTTTTTCCCCTTCTTCTGTTGTCCCCAGATCTGAGGACCACCTGTCCATGCCCTTGTGGACTTCTTTACCACGGTTCTGGCTCTGGTGAGCGTGTGCATTTTACCATGAGCTGGGCCACAGAAGACTGGACCGTGGGTCTGTCCGGCCATGTCCTGCAGAAGGTTCGGGAGCTTCAGGCGCACAATGAGAAGCTGACCCGAGAGAGACAGCAGAGACAGCTCCAGCTGGACAACTCGGAGGCAGCCCTGCACAAACAGAAGCAAAAGGTTGCATCATTTAGTCCTGTTACTCTGTGCCGCGGCTGTAATTCAGAAGGACTGTATTTGTAGTTGATTGACAGTCTGAATTAGATGAACTTGGATAACTAAAGACTAGTTTTTCTTACAGTAGATTATCAAGCAGGACATTACAGGGGTTGCAATTATAGATTTAGCAAGATTTCTAATTAGAGAGACAGACTGTCTGATGTTCTTCTAAGTAACAGGCATTACCTGAGCTTGCCTTGTACTTATAGAGCTAGATGAAGCAATAGGCAAAGTTGGACTGCTTATTGTGCTTATTTAATACTAAGCCAGATCTACAGTTGGCTGTTGGATGAGTCATTTGAGCGTATTGTGGTGTTCTGGCTGTTCTGACTATACTAATGTATTTAGAAGTGTAGTACATTCAAACGACCATACCATGGAAGTGTTTTTTGGATTTCGCATAACACAGCATGTAAACGCTAAAGTTTCAATCACTATCCCCATCCAACGCTGCGAAAACAGCCTATTTTGAATGTACAGTTTCTGTGTTATCACAAAAACCTGTGTATTTACATATCACTGCTGTCCAATGAGTTAAATTAATTCTTATTTTCCATTGACTTTTAAAGTTAAGAACTTTTTCTGCCTTCTCCTGTAAAGACACTATTCTGGAGATGCATGTTTTTAATTAGACAGCGCTGATGTAATAGATTCATATAATACATAATATATAATACATTGACGCTCGTGTTAAAAGGAATTTTTAAGAGCCACTGCTTTTTCTATAAGATAAAATACAGGGCAGCCAATCAGAACAGATACGATGAATGTACATGCTGTAAATCTGTCTAAAAGGCACAGTAACACGTAACTAATTGCTATAATTGCTATGAGGTTTGAATGGTCATGTATACAAACCTTATAAGAGGACCTCAAAGAACGAATGAAGCATCAGAAAAAATTAAGATATGGGCCCTGTGAGGAGTAAGCGAGGTTTGGACAACGTGGAAAATTTACAACCTCTAAATACCGGGAGACATTTTTATAGTACACCAATCCAATCATATTATTTTGAATTTCTGTTAAAGGAATGGGTCTGTGAAAAAATCACACCCCAGATGCAGTCAGTCAGAGAAGACATGTTTGATATATCTGACCAAGCTTCTATAGTTTACAATGGGAGATGCTAGGCTAATGTTGTTAACAAACACTGGACTTGGACTGTCACCAGTCACATCTCATTTCATTAAATAAATACTAAAATGCTAATGAATTAGTTTGAATTAGTTTTTTTTATAGCTGTGTGAAAATGTGAAAGAACAGTTCAGTCAGATTTTCCCATTTGATCTAATATTATGATCTAATATTATGATCTGGCTTTAAATTGTGATCTGAATTATGAAATGGCTGCTTCGCCATTCAGCTGTGTGGAGCAGTTTACTTGTGTTTATAATAACTAAAGGAAATAATACTGTCTGTGTGTGCAAAAAATGAGGATCTGCATGCATTTTGAGTGAGCTTTCCTATTGTGGGTGTTTCTGGAGATTGGTGACTGTATAAGTTCAGTGTTTCTTAGCAACGTAGTCTTGGCGTCCCCTGTTGTAAATTGTTGGAGTAACGGTTTCTACCGTCCAAGGCTTTTCACTAGATTTTGGAGCATTGCTGTGAGAATTTGATTGCATTCAGCGACAAGAGTGATGGTGAGGTCAGAAAGTTGGATGATCACCACCCCACTTCATCCCCACCTCCCCAACTCATCCAAGAAGTATTGGATTAAGCTCAATGCTGAGGGGCTTTATAGCCCTCTACATTGAGGGTTGTGCCAATGGGTTCATGTTTTTCTGCTCCAAAGAACCCTATTCTATTAGACAACTAGGGAAAGTAGATAAATGCATTAATTAAAAAGTGTGTGTGTGTGTGTGTGTGTGTGTGTGTGTGTGTGTGTGTGTGTGTGTGTGTGTGTGTGTGTGTTTATTTATTTTATTTATTTATTTATTTTAAACTCTATGTATGGTGTATGTATGTAATGGTGTAATGGTCTAATGCCACTTCTATTCTCCTGTCTCAGTATGAAGAGGTGCGGGTGGAGCTGGCTGCAGTGCAAAGGGAGCTGGTAGGAGTCAGAGAAGGGGCGCAGGTAGAGGCACGGGCGAAGGAGCGCTTGGCCCAAGAGCTACAGGTGAAAGCGACTCAGGTGTGCTCTGTAGAAAACCAGCTGGAATCATCCAGAACGCTTGCACAGAAGCTCGCGCAGGAGGTTAAACGGTAAGATGCATGTTTGCGCACACATTTGCAGTACTGAACTCGTGCTTGCAAACGTACACAGCATGATTACTGCAATAGGTGTGTATTAACTTACTCACGTATGTTGCAGCATGTCAGCTTTACCAAACTGTGCTGTGTGGAAACCTAAATAGCCTCAGTAATCTCTGTGGATTACCCTGCACTAAAGAAAAGCAAATTTAGGAAATCAAATTTGCATGAATAGGACTTTCTGCTAATTGAGACGGAGGTGCTAAATGATTTAGAGCTTCCTTTTGACCTCCCCCCTCTGTCTCCCTCTCCCCCTCTCCCAGATTGGAGGCCGAGCTGGAGAAGCTGCAGAAAGAAAGCGTCTCGGGGGAATCCTTGTTATTTTCCACTCCCTGCTGGAACGTTAACTCACCCTGGGATCAAAGCGGTATCCTGCCTTCTGTTCCTCGCTCGCTCTCCTCTGTATTGTTTGTCTGTCACTCCTCATCCTTTTGTTCCTCAATTATCTGTTACTTTTGGTAAAGCTGTTCTCACTTTATAGCATGCAGAAAATCCCCACCCACACCAAACCTAACTTGTTAAAAAGACAAACAGGGTTTTGTCACTGTCTATTGGTCCGTCCATTGTTAAAGTATTATACAGTGTAAAGTACAACTGCCAGATTCACATTATGTTAAAAAGAGGGGAAAACAGCAAAGGTGATATTTCATTCAATATTTAAGTTTTCTAGGAATAAATGCCTGTACAGTGTAATGTCATTTATTTTCTATGGCACTGTACTGAGAGGGTAAGTATTAGGTACAGGCAAACATTTGGACATCCTAGTTCAAATGATAAGTAAGGTTGATTTTGTAGGTGAAACTAATTAGAATTCACAACATGAGTACATATTTGCGAGTTCAGTTTCTGTGCATTTGTTAAATATAAAATGCGCCATATCCTTATGCCACATTGGGGGGTTTATTTTTTTCCCCAGTGTGTTAAATTAAGCCAATAAACAGTAGACATGAATTAAAATGTACGGAAGTGTCTCTTTTAGTTATGTTCATGTAGAAAATCACACTGTTTCCAACAACTGTACTTGACATTTTTCTCTGTGCTTGGAACTCTGCAGGTAATAAGAATGGTCTCAGAGGAGAGGATGACGGCAAACCTCACCATGTCAGAGTAGGTTTTCTCAAACACTGTTGTGTGGTGTGTTTTTTTTTAAATTAATTATTTATTTATTTAAAACAATGTTTTGTGTATTTCTAATTGGGCCTGCATGAACTTTGTCCTGCACATTTTTGAGCCACTTGTGAGCAGTTTTGGCAGTTTAGTAGAAGATTGAACCAAGAAGATTGAGTTCTTGGTACTGACCGTTTTTCCTGGTCTTGTCCCTCTGTAGCAACAGCTTGTGTTTGCAGACAGCCCCAAACCCTCCCTGGGTGGAGTTTCATCACAGTTCCCACAGCAACCCCACAAAACCCCATCCCTCCGGCGCGGACTCCACCAATCAGAGGCGCATACCCCCTCCTCTTTGTTTCCGTGGGAACGGGATGACACAAGGTCTAATCCCAGAGGTAGACCAGCATCCACCGCCGCTGCCTCCTCCTCCTCCTTCTCATCCAGTGAGGCCATCGTTACAGGCTCTGACTCTCGGGATAACGGGGCCGAGGAGACTCTGAGGAAAGAGAGAGATGGTAAGTGTCTTCATCACAGTAAGCAAGAGCGTGTGGCCTGATGATAGTCTCTCACACTCTGTATAAAATCACTCCTTCTAATGAACACATTCAGATAGACGTTGAATCGTTGAATACATTGCTGACCCAGATGTGCAAATGCACACACTAACAGCCCCTTCTGTGTCTGGTGACCATAAGTAAAAGCGTCTCTTGGTCTAAAGAGGCTGCTTGTAGTGAGTTGCTATGGGAACTGCTTTGACTAGGGTCGGGCTGCCCTGCTAGTGGCTGTAGCATATTTGAGTGTAACTTTGCATATTAGTAAAGGATGGGGGATTTCTTTATCCTGACATGGAGGAACTGCATCTCAGATTTAGGAACTGAGACACTACTGTAATGTGGGGTCATTTTTTTCTGTTGCGCTATTTTAGTGATCGGTCATAAGACAGGTTGTGTTGAAAAAGGAAAGAAAGATAATAATCAAATGTTTGGGGACAAGAAAAAAAAACAATAGAGCTTTTGACCCTGAATGTTTGTGTATTCAGTTTTCTTGTAAAACCACATGTTGCAGGTCGGGAGGTGACTCTGCATTGTATATGGAACATGACTCACTATGTTCAAGGGCAGGGTGTCCCATGTCATTTTGAGTTGGAAGGCTACAATTTTGGTTTGCTTTCCTCATCACAGCTGGGCCCATGAGCATGACTTTGGCATTATCACAATTTTTTTCCATGTACTGCAGCTGTGGAACTAAAAGGATATATATATATATATATATATATATATATATATATATATATATATATATATATATATATATATATTATATTATATTATATTATATTATATTATTATGGAAGTGGTATTATGTGTAGTTCATGTCCAGAATGTCCGGGATGAAGAAAGATTTAGAAGATAAAGACATGGAAAATAGAATAGGGCACACATGGGAATGGGAGTAGCATTGGAGCAACCAAGGTCACCATGCCCAATGTCAACTAGAGGTATAAAGTTGTCCCAACTATGAGCTGTGCAGCAGCAGACCTGCATTCCCTGGAGTGACCGAGCTCCACCCAGTCCCTTTGGGATGTGTTGGAGTGGTCTTTGTGATCCAGAACCAAATCATCCAACATCAGTATGTGACCTCACGAATGCTTGTGTGGCTGAATGCATTCAAATCCTGACAGCAGAGTTACCAACATTTTAGCAGAAATCCTTACCATTATAAGAGAGGATGTAACTGCACCAAAAAGGGGACAAACTCCATATGAATACCTCTGATTTAGGAGGAAACATTGGATAAGCAAGTGTCTACAAACCTTTGGACATGCTGTGTGTTTTCTAGCAGGACACAACACTCAAATGCAACCCAATAAAGCTAGAAATCTTTGTACAGTTGGCAGTAATTATTACTCTTCTCCTCCACAGCAGTTGGTTGTGGGTTTATTGTGGAAAGAGGTCTGTCTGCATGTGTCTGTTTTATGGCTGACAGAGCTTAATGTGTGTATGTGCGTATGAGAGAGGAAGGTGTGTGCACGCATATGTACACACAGCAGAGTTTGTTTAGTGCTGTGTGACGGATCTGAATGCTCTTCATTGTGCTGGGGTTGTGTGTAGTCACTGCTGAGGTAATCTGCTATTGTCTTCTTCCACTGAAACATGCTGTGTTCCCGGAACACTCTATGGGACATTAGGATGCTGTATAGGAATACATGGTTTGGCTCTCAGATGAACTGAGCAGATCTGTATTTGACTGCTAAAATTATTAGATAGTTATTTATTAGCATTTTTCGATTTTTAACTATCAGGGACTGTGGGTTAGGGGAGTTTCTAATATAGTTAATAGTAATAGATCATATTTAGAAGAATATTTGTAATAGCAAAATGAACGTTAGGGCTCGGGGGGGTTAGTGGACAAAGGCGCTGGCTTGCTGGTTTCAATCCCGGGTCATGCAGCTTGCCACCATCAGTCGAGAGAGCACAATAGGCCTTGTTCTCTTTAAGTGTGGGTTGCCGGCACTTGGACTAAGGGGACGGGGAGGGTCATCACAGGATTCAGAGCACGCTGGCTACGTTGCGATGCTGCTTCAGCACCAATTCAAAATAAGGAAGGCATTGCAGTTCTAATGAACAGGGATTGGGTTATTGGCCTTCCAAACTGGGTAGAAAATGGGGTAAAAGTAAAAGAAAGAAAAATTACTATGGTAATATTTGTGTTTCTTAGGTTGACCGCTTTAATGTTCTCTTTGTTTGTCTGTCTCTCTCTCTCAGCTCTGTGTGTAAGGGTCTCTGGGCTGCAGAAGGAAGTACAAGTAGAAAAGGAGCGCTGCAGGGAGTCTGAGTCCCGTCTTGCTCAGACTCAGAAAGAGCTCAACATCAAAGAACAGAACCTCACTCGCTCCAAAGATGAGTTGGCCCGTGCACAAACGCGCATCACTCAGGAAGGGGACAGGGTGAGCACATGTACATGTACACACACAGGCAGAGTATGGCTGTGTTATTCATTGGCTGGTTAATATTGACCCTTTCACTTCTACCTGTTATTTTCCTTTAAAGCAGCAGGGCACCAAAATTCTTTGGAATTATTTGTCAATGTCCTGCAAAAACTTTGCATCTGGAGGTACAAGATTTTTGCATGACAGCAATGATATGCAGTATAGATGTATAAAGAATGCCCCATGCATCATGTACTAGTAACCAGTAAATGGCTGATGTATGTTGTAGGGCTGTAGGAAAATGATGCACTTGAGTATTGTAATATGTTTTACAATACTGTATTGATTCCCTATGTAATAGTTCATGTTGCCAGGTTCTTGCCATGTTTCTCCACTTTTGGGAACTGAAAGTCCCAAATCTTGTATAGTACACACAGCTTTAATAAAACTGTTCATCACTCATCTGTCACATCGTTTGAGTAAGAGAAACCAGAGTTCCCATGTGTCCTCGGAAATCTAGGAAATATATTGTATTGGAAATGTTTTCTAGTCACTGAAATTCCTGGAAACTGAGGAAATTGTTTAAAACATCCTGTAAATGTTAGTGAGATCCTGCAAAAGAAGCTGTTGAGCATCTAAAACAATTTAGCTACTGATTTCCTGTTTTTAGCTTATAGCTTTCTTAATTGTTAGTTGTTTACCTGTTAGTAACTTTTTGACACAAATTGTCTTTCTTTCCAGCATCAGTCATCTATACAGGGTTTTCCCCTTGCAATTTGGGGACAGATGACAGATTTAAAATTTGAGGATATAAGGCACTCTGTTGGCACAGGCCTATCACTAATAAATGGGTCAAAATGAATTAAAACATTATACATGTTCAAGCTCTCAGTGTTCTTGTCTTTCTGTCTAACTTGCACTTTGCACTTGCTGTGATTTCACTCTCTACTGAAGTAAGACTAATTTGTCTATGTATAAGGGCAGCTCTGATACCAGTGAGCCTCACTTTGGAAAAACACCAAAGCATTTGCATCTTACAGAACAGTTTTGCATATAGTGCTATGTTTTAATAGTGTATCCAGTAACCATGCATGTTAAACCACAAGCATACTGATATTTTTCAATGCTCAGTGATGTTATGCCCTGAAAATGATAAAAAAAAAAAAAGTGAAAAAGCTTACCCAACCAGCAAGCTAAAGTAAGCCAGACCAGCATAAACTAGCAAGCTCGCTCGTTTGTTCATCCAACCAGCAAGAACAACATTCAGCATGTGTGTGTTCCCTAGATGCGCATCCTGCAGTAGAGCTTTACCTTCTTTAAAGCGTCACTACAGAAAAGCTGGAAAATATTTAGTAAGCAAACAGCAAAGTTTACAACATTAGTAACATGTACAGCTCTTTTCACTCATTTCTCTCCTTGCCCTGCTGTTTAGTTCTGCAGTGTAGCAGATTAGGAGTTCTGGACAGCCTTCTAATTAACATTGCTTATTAGAACATTAGGATTTCATTCAGACAGTTCTCAGATGGGCCTAATCAGCAGTTTTAAGTAGTGCTTTATTGTGGTTGTATCCTTTTTTTCTATTTGCAAAAACACATGTCTTGCTCCCATTTTGAGCAAGTAATATAAGAAGAGCAAGAATAATAATTGTTGCATCATAATAATTAATCTAACACTTTAATTACAATATAAAATACTTGTGTGCAGGCCCAGGCAGCTGAACAGCGTGTGAAGCAGCTTCAGGAGGAGCTGAAGTGTCAGAGGCAGAATGCTGAGACCAGCCGGTGCAATGCTGAGCAACGCAGAAAGGACATGGAGAGAGAGCACCAGAAAGTAAGCAATCCTGTGTATGTGTGCGCAAATCGATACCCAGGTGGATGTCCTGGCACAGGGCTAATAATCATGGAAAGTGTGAGGGATGTAAATCGGCATAGTCAACCATTTTACTCAATGTTTGTAATGCTTTTTTACGGTTACTGTTTACATTTTGTGAACGAGTTAATGATCAGTGAACCAATAGAAAGAAAGAAAAATATTTATTTATTTAAATATTTATTTATAAATCTAATAATAATAACAAAATGCCTTTTGACAGTGCTGCTCCAAACCCCAGTTAACCCCCTAGTCGTTAAAGATAAAGGTGCTTCTACTTTTGGTTCTATAACGAGCCTATAAATTGGCAATGAATCTTTACATGTAGTGAAGGCTCTTCATACTTACACATCTCTGTTACAGACATGGTTCTTAATGGAATCAAACATGGCATCACTAAAGGAACCATTTGAAGCACGTTTGCTTTTAAGAGTTTAGTAAAGAGTAAAACAAAAAAAAAAAAGACCAAAAAACAAGAAAGTCTGGGTTCATGAATGAAGTGATTT
This sequence comes from Salminus brasiliensis, assembly GCF_030463535.1. Lineage (NCBI taxonomy): Eukaryota > Metazoa > Chordata > Actinopteri > Characiformes > Bryconidae > Salminus > Salminus brasiliensis. Next base: position 12,237,147 of record NC_132896.1, read on the forward strand.
ATGAGTGGACAGGCATGAACTGTAGGTGTGTTGTTTTGCGTGTAGGAGTTGTTGGAGCTACAGAGAGAGAGGCAGTCTATGGAGAAGCAGCATCAACAGGAGAGCAACCGACTCAACCAGGAGATCCAGCAAGCCAGGACAGCACACAACACACTACAGGCTCAGTATGACAAGGTATTGTGCACGTACAGAGAATACACCACATGTTCACATGCTCACGTTGCACCGCAGAGTAGAGCACAGTACAGTACAGGAGCAGTGTGACTATCACTCAGACACATGCTTTAAAAAGCTGTGGGCACAGCTGTTCTAAACACTCGTTATATAACCGCCTCTCTCTCTCACATGCACTCTCTCTCTGTCCCTCTCTCGCTCTTGGTCTCTGTTGGTCGTTATCTTCCTTTTTCAGTATTAGAAAGGTTACTGCAGAGAAGTCTTACTCTGTTATCTTTGCCATTTGTGACTGTTCCCTGTTTCCTTGCTGCTTTCTGTTCTCTCATGCTCTCTCAAACACTTTTTTTTTTATCTAGCTGTTTCTTCTTTAATTCTCTTGCTCTTGCGCTGCCTCTTGCTTCCCCTCTTTCTCTCTGTTTTCTTTTTCTTTCTCATCTCTCTTGCTCTTACTTGCTCACCCCTTTTTTTATGTATTTATTTTTTCTTGTGCTCTTTCACTCTCTTTCCTTTTCCCCCATTTTTCTCTCTCTCTCATGCTCTTGTTTGCTCTCTCATATATATTCAAGAGTTTCGCTGTGTGTTCCACAGGTCAATGCACTAATGTCACCTCTTTCCCTCTGGCCTCTCGGCTGCCCCCTGCTTTCTCACACTCTTTTCTCTGTCATTTCTTTCTCCTTTGCCTTCTCTTCCTCTTGGCTTTCTGACAGAAGGCACTTGAGTCAAGGTCAGTGTTGTAATCTCTGATTTGATTAAACTGGCTACACACATTTTTCTTGCTCTTCTCTCTTGCTCTTCTCTCTTTCTCTTTTCCCCCTGTTCAGTAGTCATAATTTAGGGGTGTAGGGGCCCAAACATGATGGGTCAGTAAGTGGAGCACCAGCGACATGCAGCCTGCATGCCCAGCTGTCTCTCTGTGTACCGTTGTTTAAAACAGTGTATTGTTTTTCAGCCTGGCGAGTGGGCTAGTGTGTGTTTAACTCATCTATCTGTCTTTGTTTGCTTAGCAGTAAAACAGCATTTTCAGACATGCCATTAACCCTGCCGGCCTGTGGCCAAACGGCAGCGTGTAAACTGTAGCTTTCTCTGCAGACCTGTTACGTCGTCCTCCACATGTGATTATTAATCAGAGTACAGTCATTGGCTGACAACAGCTAGTCAGAACAGTGCTCTGTTTATAGTGTGCGTGCACATGCTGCTATCTAATCTAATTCAAACCGATTAACTGATTAAACTCTCCCACACACACACACGCACACACACACACCTGAATGGATGAATCAGCCATTCATTCATAGTATGGCTAAAGCTTGTGTGGATCCGAGCCACTGTTTAATTTATGTGGTAAACATGTCAACCAACATGGCGATCAATTGGTTCCCTCAGGCTGCGTGCCGGTGGTGTTTTAACTACAATAAGTGACATAAATAGATGGATTTAATGTTTTGTGAGTGCAGTTTTATAGTAGACTACAGTCATAATGTAGACAATATAACTCTCCCAATATGCAATATTTATCATGAACCTGTCATAAAGACAAAATTCACCTGTGTCTGTGGATTTAAAAACTGCTATCCAGATACTCTCCTGTACAAAGTACAGTGTTTGTTTGTTTGTATTAATTTATTTACTTATTTACTTTGCTCCATTCAATTAAACAGTCTAATTACACTCTATTGAAACATGCAGTTGGTTAGTGTTATAAGTACTGACAACATTGACCATATACCTATAAAAAGCATACTGTGTATCTTAATAACACAAGTTATCGCAGTTCCCTAAAATATTGTCATGTTGCCCACGCCTTACAATTGCTTACACCTTTAAAGCAGCATTATGTGAGAATTGTTATTTCTTGCGTCTGGGCTCTGCAGTAGGGAAGATAAATTTATGCTTTGAGTCACCCCTGAAAGACATGCTTTACACAGACATTTCTGGACAAGCTGAGAGATGTAGAACCATCACTGAAGGTGAAAGAAGCTGGTGGACTCATCTCGTAGAGTAATATCGCAGCATTACGCCGTTCTTGTGAGCATTATCCTATCCACATTGTGCTGTAGACAGCATGTCGGGCCCAGAGTAGCAGAACAGACAATATTCTCCCTATTACAAGTCAGTGGAGCATCATCATCATCATTTTAAAGCTGATATTTTAAGATAAAAAGCTGCATAATTACCTTGGGAAAATGTGTTGTTTTTTAGTTTTGAAAGCCTGAGACAAAAAAATTGCTGCCGTCCACTGAAAAACATACATCTCCAAAATTGTGTCTTTACAGGACAAGGCAAACATGCTCTTAACTTTGAATGTTAAAGTTTATTCCAAGTAATTTGGAGCATTTCTATTGCTTTATAAATCCAGACTTATTTACATTTACAGAGTTCAGAGCAGCTACAAGGTTAAACCCATGGAGAAAACAAAAAAATGGAGATATATGGTTTTCATTGGACAGCAGCGAAATGCTTTAGCTGCTTAGAGGGCTTGTGGCCATGTTAGTAGCAAAACTTCTTTTAGGACCCCCCCCACAAAAAGCAGCCAAAGTATCTCCAGACAGAATGTCTCCTTCCCAGTCAAGTCTTGCACGTTCTTGTTTATACCGACCTTTTTCTTCTGATTGGATGAACTTCCTATGACGTACAAAGTGAGATGACGTGGAGTACATTTCAAGTTCTTGGGGGGGGGAGTAAAGTTCAGCACTCATTTTACTTCTTTTATTTATATTTTCCTCCTTTTATGGTTTATTGGGTGACTATAACCTGTCTTACACTTTCTGTAATTGATCAGAAAGTTTAAACTCTCCAAAAAAGCGTTGCAAACAAACCAAACCATGGTCCGGGTGTGAACAGGGGTTCACGTTAGGCGATAGATTGTCCTTATAGATTAATCAGACTTGGTATTACACACTGAATTTGCAGTACTGAAAACACATTTTATATTTATATCCTGCTTCCAGATCATCGCTGCAGTTTAGGTAAGCGGAAACCGGACAGATTAATGTCTCTGTAACTGGTAAACATCAGCATGGAATGTAATGTGTGGAAGATCACTGTCTCTGTTACTGCGGTTGTTGAGTGTTGTAAGTCCTAATACTACCTACAGTAGGCGCAGAAAAGCGTATTGTGGTGTAATATAACGTGATATTGATCAAAATCATCATATTTCTCTCTCTTAGTCTGCAACACTTTATTACTTATGTTTAAATGTGTGCAGAATGCAGCCATTTAATTAGGGTCATGTTACACAGGTAGGTGAATGTAGCATTAGGTGTTTTGCCCAAGGTCTGTTATTGGTGTAGTGTGGTGTGTTTTGCCTGGCTGGGGAATCAAACCCCACAAGGAAGTTGGTGGTGTTCTCCACTATGCTACACCAACTTCTTCATTTCAGGGTATTATTCACCCTTGTGTGTGCCTAAATATTGACACTTGACATTATTCCAAGATGGGCAGTCATTACATACTTTAACTGGAAAAGTGTTGTCTGTGTTTTATATTATACATATAAATATTTTGAAGTTCATGCATGATTTGGCATGAGGGCATCATCCATGCTGTTTGGTTTGTGGAGTTTCTTGAATCATGGCTGTGGCAGTGTGGCATCCATAAATGATTTTCATCCTTTTATATTTCATGTATCATAAACTGGATGTTCTGTCTGGCCTTCCTGCTTCAGCATGGGCGTAGCAGATATTTGCTGTGACTGAGATACATGGAGTTGTTTCACTGCAGAGTGCATGAAGACCAAACTGCTCATAAATAATTTGTTGGAATGAGCTGTTTTTGCCACACCTAAATCTCAAGTGATGGTCTTTGTCCTATGTATGTGTTTCTGCTCGTCCCCTCTACCCCCACTTTTGCCTTCCTCTTTTTCTACTTCCCTTTGTCCACTTTTAGCCTTATTTCCCCTCGTCCTTCCCTCGGTCTTTTGGAGTTCATTCGGCTCATTATGTGTGTGTGCGCTCGTGTATTATTTTTTTTTTGTTCAGCTGGCTCTGCAGAAACAGGCAGTGGAGCAAGATCTGGAGGGAGTTCAGGCCAAGCTGAAGAACACACAGGCTGAGCTCACTGAGAGTCAGAAGAGAGAGACTCAGACGCTGGCAAAACTCACGGTACGCCTCCTCCCTGTATAAACACACACAAACACATACAGGTTTGTTTTTTTAATACAGCGCCAGATCTGACGAATGTCCCATATTAAGTTCTAAACATATAACTAAGTATATGTAACTAGAATATTCAAGTCGTGAAATGGTGAAATGTTTTTGACAGCAGTTCTGAATAGCTAAATATTTTGCTTTCATAAAAGGTGGTTTACAAAGTCAGGAGCATTTTAGTGGTTTTGATGTCACAATTTACCTGTTTTTGTCTCTAGTTTTTCAGTTTTCCCACCCAAATTTGAGTAATTTCTCTCAAAATGGTGCTTAAACACAAACACCCACACATGCAGGCAGTGCCCTATGCACATGCAGACGGGTTTGTTTTTTTATTGCCTCAATAAAAGATGGGTGGGAAAGAGAAATTTCAACTGTTCAGCTAAATGAACTCTTGCATCCCTAAATTGAATAGGCTTTGTGACTTTTACTGCCATAGTTTTATATCTATGTTTATAACAGTCAGACATATCAACAGTTGAATTTAACACTACACCCTTCACTGGGAGCTGCAGTTACAGTTGGGCCTCCTGCAGAAATGGTGGAGCTTCTAAAAGCTGCCTCAAGCTTAAAAAACTGTTAAACTGCCATTACTGTGACTCAGCAGAATCTCCCACTAGATATAATTCCGTTATCTCTTAACGGCTTCAGACTGGCTTCTGCGTTTGCTAAGCTTAGGAGGGGTGGATCTGCTCAGGTGGCTGCACACCAAAATTCCATATTGTTGCTTTTATGGAAAAACATTGTATCTCCATTTTGATTCTGGCAGTTGTTCTTTACATTGTCAATTTCATGATGAATGGACCAGTGACTGTTATATGTGCACAGTTAGATTCCATATGATCAGGGATTTTAAATGGATTATAATTACAGAAACCCTGCTCCAGTGGGATTTATTGACTGCCAAATGACCCAGCAACCCCCTTAAGGCAGAAACACACATGTTGGTCAAAACAACATTACAATGTTAGGTGTTTTTGTCATTGTAATACAATTTTTCCTTCTATTGCCTGAGTCATGTCTGTCTGTATGGGCCTTGCCCTGCATTGTGTATACTTCTGTGGTAGGATTGCAGCCTTTCTCTAGTCTGTTTATAGTCTATTTTGCTTAGTCCTTCTTTGTCTGGGTTGGTCTTGACTTTTTGCCAGTGTTAGACAGCTCCTATGATGTCTAGACATTGATGGATTTTTCATTGTGACAGTAGGGCATACAGTGATTAATTATTTACCTACAGGTTCAGAATCTGTTTTGTTGTTATCTCTACTGCACCCTTGTTCCTGGCCTGTAGGAGTCACTGAGGGAAAGTGAGACCCTCAGCCTATCTCTGGAACAGCTTAAGAAGAAGGAGAAACATCTGGAGGCAGAAGTGAAGAGGCTGACTGAAGAATTGGCTGAAGCACTGAAGCTTATTAAAGAGCTTCAGGGTAAGGACAGTAAGGGGAGTGGATTTGTGTGTGTGTTTGGGCCACGTGTCTATGGTATATTATTGCATGTGCTGTCATCATAACGGTATCATGTGTTTTTGCTTCCACCTGCTGGGACATATGTGGTGGTACAGGTTTTAAAAAACCTTTGTAAATAGATCCAAATGAATATACAGATGTATATTAACTACTGTTTTTTTTAGGCCTGTGGAACTAAAATGATATTGAAAAAATGTTTTTTTAAATATTATATTTATATTAAGTATTTGGACACCTGCTCATTTATTTTGTTGGAGTAACTGCTCCACAGCTCAATGCTGGGAGGCTTCAATACCCCTCTAGCCCACGCATGGCATGAGGCAGGTTGCCAATACATTCATGTTCATCTGCTGCAGAGAGTCCTATTATATTAGCTCTATATTAGCTATATTACTTCTCTACAGGAACTGGACAAGCTGTGTGTGCCTTTGCACATCTGTGTCAGCAATGGGTGGGTTTTAAAGTAGCCGAATGGATTCATTAGAAGGGGTGTCCACAAACATTTGGTCATGTGTGTTTTTTTTTTATTTAATTTTTTTATTATTAAAATATTTTGAGTTGTAGACTTTCAATTTAAATAATTAATTGATTTACTCAATTAATTATACCACAATATATGGATTGTGGTAATCCTGTTTACTGATTCTCACTCACTAACAACAAACACTCTCTTCCTTCCCTTATATTCAGCCCAGCTTGCAGCTCCTCCTCCTCCTCCATTGGTCTCTCATTCCTTCACTCCTGTAACTGGAGACATCTTCACCCCTGTTCTCTCTAGCCACCATGATCGCTCTCCACCTCACCAGCACTCAGCCCAGAAAAAGAGAGGTCCCAAACCTGGAAGACCAAGAGAGGTTGACCGACCTGGGGTGTTGCCTTATCCTGCTGACCGAGAACCTGGCGAGGGTATTGAGTCAGAACACATCAGTGAATTTGGATCTGAAGACTCTGTGACACTAAACACCAAAGAACGTGAAGGGAACCACCACCGAGCAGGACGGCCTGGTGAACTAGACATGGAGAGCTCTATTACTGAACAAGACACAGGGATTGAGGATACAGACACAGACTCCTACATGTCTGATTCAACCAGTGAGCGAATGTTTAAAGACGAAGGGTTTTCACAAACTGATATTCGTTGTGACTCAGGAGGCAAAATCTCAACTGCCGTGAATCAGGGACAGAAACAGGACTCCTCTTCTCTTAAGGAGTTAAAGAAGGAGAACTCTGTTCTTCGGGATGAGCTCAGAGACATCAAGCAGGAGCTGGACCGGCGTCTGGATGACCTCGAGACGCAGAGGCGAGCGGAAGCTGAAGCCAGGACTAAGCTGAAGCAGCTGAGCAAGAAGCACTCAAGTCAGGCCGAGCAGCACCGTGCCAAAGCCCAAGAGTTCAAAGAGAAAGGGAGCAAAATGGAGGCCCAGCTGGAACAGGAGAAGAGGGAGAGTGCCAGGCTCAGGGCAGTGGTGGCTAGTTTGGAGAAAGAGGCTGAAAAAAGACAGGAGGAGGGAGAGAGAGAAGAGGAAGAGAGCAAAGAGGAGAACCTTAAGCTCCAAGAGGCCCTGGCTGAGATGGAAAGAAAGGAAGAACAGCTTCAAGAAGAAAGGGAGCAGATGCAAAAGGACCTTGATACGCTTCAGTCTGAACTTGCGCAGGAACGCGAGGACAGGGCAAGGGAGCGAGAGGAGGAGAAGAAACGACTTAAGACCAATGAACTGGAAGGTCTAAAGATAGCAGAACTTCAAGCAGAGTTAGAACGACTACAAAGGTCTGCTGGCCTAAAGGACAAAAATCTAAATGACAACTTGCCCCTAACATATCTGCAACTTGGAAACCAGTCAAACACCACTGATGACGCAGCTGCATTAGAAAATAATGTTAGTTCATCTCCTGATGCTATTGTTTCCTTTTGGGACTCTACGAACCTTCAGAACACCACGTTCTCTAAGGAAACAAGAATAACGTCCCTGATAACAGAATGTGGCACTCGGACAAAATGTGCAAAACACTCACAAAAGAATACAGAGGACGTTTTTTCACAAGGAGAAGATATTGAAGGGCAAGAAAAAAGCAGAGAGGCTACAGACTTGGATAACACTACCGTTTTGGTCCTGGAGGTGGAACGTTTGCGAGTGCAGAGGGACAGGGAGGAAGAGAAGGCAAAAAAATTCCAGCAGAAGCTTGAGGTCCTTCAGAACCAAGTTACTAGTCAGACCCAGCAGCTGACACTGGCTTTCGAGAAGCAGAGCAGGCACATTGAAGATCTCTTGAAGGAGCTACAAGAAAGAGATGATGCCCTCCAGAGGCAAGGAGAGGAACTGCAGAGCTGTCGTGATGAGATCGCCTCACTCAAAGCAGACAAACTGGGTGGGGAGATGGTCAGCAGCCCAACCTCAAACACTGAACAATCTACTGGGGAGTCTGAGGGCTCAAGCTGTGGTTTAGTGATTAGTAACGCAAATGCAGATACAGAAGAACTAGTTAAAGAAGAGGCTTCGCTCACTAGGAAAGACAAACCACTACAAGCTAATGCAGAACCTTTTACAAGTGAAGAGGATGGGAAGAATCAGCTTGGCAATATTGCATCTGAACAACATGGGGCAGACCTGAGTGAGGTGACAACAGGCACCTCAGAACATTCATCATTACCCACTGCGGATGAACACGGCAGCGATTCTGCCTCCCACACTGAACACACTAAAGCTGAGACACTACCTGAACCACTAAGTATTTTTCAGCAAGGCATAGGTCATGTAGATGAGGAGAGTAACACAGAGAGACCCGAGAGCTCCAATGTGTTAAGTCCTGATAAGCCAATGGAACAGTCTGATATTTCTGAATTCCCACAGAGCCTTATGGAATACCCCACAGTTGAGGTCAGCGAGTTAAAGAGGGTGGTAAATGAATTGCATGAAGCACAGAATGAACTGTCTCTTCTCAAAGCTAAGCACGACCAGCTGGCTCTGCAGCTGCAGGAAGTGTCAAAGGAAGATTTTCTGGCTATCAAGCAGGAGAATGAACAGCTGAAATTAAAACTGACACTAATGGCCAAAGAAATGCATGCACCACAGAAACCTCAGCTAACACAAGATGGGCCTTCTCATTTGAAGAACACTAAAGAAGAACATCCAGCAGCTGTAAATCAAGCTATACACTGTTCTGGCATTTCCTCAAAGCTAGAAGAAGCAAAGGGAGTTGGTGGGAGTTGTAGAGATGGCGAAGGAGGCGGCGAAGGAGGCGGCGAAGGAGGCGGCGAAGGAGGCGGCGGCGAAGGAGGCGGCGGCGAAGGAGGAGGCGGCGAAGGAGGAGGCGGCGAAGGAGGCGGCAGGGAGGAAGTTCTCTCTCTTCAGAAACAGGTACTTAATTTCAGCATGTCTGTATATGACAAATCTCATCTAATAATTTTGTGCCTTTCCCTCCCAGAGGATCATATTCTAGCGTACTTCAGCAGATTCCCCCTTTTTTTAGCATGCCTGCGTCAACACCTCAGATAATTATGAAGCCCATCACAAATTGGTGTGACCGGATGGGCTGAGCCAGCACTAACCAATGATGGCTCACAATTAAAATAATTGCAATCCCATTTACTGTCACTGCATTTCGAAACTTCTGCCTAAGAACAGGTTCTTTTCTAACAGAACTACAGTGAGCATAAATCCATAAATGTGAGAGTGTGTGAGAGTGTGTGAGAGTGTGTGAGAGTGTGTGAGAGTGTGTGAGAGTGTGTGAGAGTAAAATATATGGTATGAAACGTGAGGATTATCATAGTGTGCACATTTACTTAATACTGGTATCTCCTTTCCTGCTTGACTGTGTATCAGACTTGACAACTACCAACACACACACACACACACACACAGCAGAGAAAATGGCAAAAGGGCACTAATCACCAACCTCTATTCTTTTGGGAAAAAATATTATTAAAATCGGCTCTATGGGATTGCTTTAGACATCCCAAAATGATTGCCGGATTTGTCGTCATTGATTGATACAGTTGACCAGAAGTTTGCATACACTATATAAAGACACATGCATTTTTTTTCACTGTCTGACATGAATTTAGAGTAAACTTTTCCTGTTTTAGGTCAATTAGGATTACCAAAATTATTTCTATTTGCTAAATGCCTGAATAATGAGAGTAATAATAATTGCCTTAAAAAAGTCAGTGTTTTGGAGTGGCCATCACAAAGCCCTGATCTCAATCCTAATGAAAATTTATGGGCAAAGCTGAAAGGGCATGTGTGAACAAGGCGACCTACAAACATGGCTCAGTTACACCAGTTCTGTCAGGAGGAATAGGCCAAAATTCCTGCCAACTATTGTGACAAGCTTGTGAAAGGATATCCAAAGCGTTTGACCCAAGTCATACAGTTTAAGGGCAATGTTACCAAATACTAATGAAATGTATGTAAACGTTTGAATTTGAAGTTATAAATTGCCTTTAAAAATGTCTCTCTTATTATTCTGGCATTTAGCAAATAGAAATAATTTTGGGAATCCTAATTGACCTGAAACAAGAAAAGTGATTTCATGTCGGTGAGAAAAAATGCATATGTGTCTTTTTATATAGTGTATGTAAACTTCTGGTTTCAACTGTGTATACTTTGTGAAAAATAAGGTCCCAAAGTGGCGGCCAAGTGAGGAAATTAATTGAACATGTTGACCCATTTTTAAGAACACCATGTGTGCTCTGTTTACAGCTTGAATCTCTTACAAAACCACGTGTGGAATCCCATTTAGAATATATATATATAATAGATTTTTAGTTAATCGTTAGATAAAAAAAATTGTCAAAAGAGCTCCACCACAACAAGATGATGAAAAATAAAAAGAGGTAAATTGGTAAAGAACCTTTCTTCACACTCTCATCTTTTTTACATATATGGTTCTTGGCATCACTCGAACCCTTTTGTAGCAGCTTTAGTTTTTTAATTTATTATTATTTTTAATGTAAATCTGACTTTTACATTAATACATGAGCAATAATAATTTAATGATGAAAGTGATTAGGTTTTAACTATAATAAAGCATTTGTTACACAATGGTAAATACATGTTACCAATTATTTGAACCTGTTTATGAATTATTTTATTGTAAAGTTCCATGTTTGAGATAAATCAAATGGTTAATAAAGGTAAATTAAAACCTTCAAGCTGTAGCTTTATGGCTCAGTCAGCTGCTTATTGTGGAGTGTTTGTTATAACAGGCCCATTATATTTGGTCTTAATGTATTCTTCCTGTGAAGTGTGCATATTTTAGCTGTTGACTGTTCTGACATACACTAAATGACTATGCAGGAACGTGTATCATGACTCAATTGATCTTCTTTATAAATAAACAGAAGCATGACTACTGAGGAAGGTGTTTGATTTCATTCTGACCTCCTTCTACTCTGTACTCTCTTAGGTTCAGGCCCTGCACACGCAGCTCCAGCTCATCTCTGAGCAGAACAGCAAGCAAGCCCAAGAGCTGGAGCTATGGAGAATCTCTACGTCATCCCTGGGGGAGACCATGGTCGACCATAGCAACGGCAGCCCCATAATTCTAGTGCGAGAAGACCAGCTAGTCCTTTCGTGCAGCTCCACTGAGCAACACAGACGCAGCCAACAGACCAGGTACCCTTTCAGTGCAAGCCATTCTGAGCTTGACTGGCATTTGTTATAGATAAATGCACACTAAAAGGGAGAGCCTGTGATGTGTAGTGTGTACTCAGGACATATATTTATATGTGAGCTGTAGGGCACTTAAAATGATTGGCGGTGTGTTGGCGTAGTAAACACAGGTGCTGGTTGTAGAGGGCTTATGCTGTACTGTAGGTGCAGTCTTTCTCCCTTCATATTAGTCTGTACTGTCTGTTCCAGGAGTGCAGGGCAGTGTGGAGATTGTTCTCAGTCTGAGGGTTTCTCTGGCCCTCAGAGTGGACACAAGGAAGGAGATGGTCTGCTCTTAGCAAGAAAGACCACAGGAAAAGCGAAGGTAAGTATTTGTTGATTTAAAACTAAAGGCCCAAACTTCACTGACATTTTGGTTACATTGCTCATAATCTGCAGAAGTGAAGTGCAATTTTAAAAGCTTAAGCAGCAGTTTAAGGGTCTTCCTCATTTGACGAAGCCACCTTTCCTCCAGACCTGGGCATATAAAATATGAACATGTGATTGTTATACCAGGTGTCTATTTTTAGCAGTTTTTAATCATGCTATTGAAAAAAACACTACCACCACATCTTTCACCCTCCAAATGGAAAACACAAAGCTGTCGTCTAAACACTGTTTTATGGGTGGGAGTAATGCATGCTTTACTAAAGCCATGTCTGGTTTTAAACTGACCTTAAACATTGTGTTTTGAAAAATGAAAAATATAAAAATGATAGCCAAAAAAGGTAAAAAAAAAGAAAGAAAAAAAAGGAAAGAATAACACTCAAAAGGTATCTGCACAGAATGTTTGTACCACTAGGCATGAAAATTTATGGGCAAAGCTGAAAGGGCATGTGTGAACAAGGCGACCTACAAACATGGCTCAGTTACACCAGTTCTGTCAGGAGGAATAGGCCAAAATTCCTGCCAACTATTGTGACAAGCTTGAAAAGGTATCTGCACAGAATGTTTGTACCACTAGGCATGTATAAAAAAAATTGGTTTCACTGCAGCATTTTAAAGTAACTGGACGCCAAGCGATCAGGGAAATCTGTCCAATTGTATTATAAGAAACCCACAACATAAATTCACATTTCTATATTTCTATTCTATAAGTCTCTCCAAAATGTCTCTCACAAACAGCCTAAAAAAAGTATTTTCACTGTAGTGTTAATTGGCTTTATATGTGACCTAAATTGTGTTTATATCATTTCACAAAACCAGACTGGAGCAGTATCAGCCTATGCTCAGGCTGCTTGAATGGGGGAGCAAGAACCTGGGATTGGGACATTTCTAATTTGTACGGTTATTGTAATAATTTACTGAATGGTTCTTTTTGTATTTCTCCTCAGGAATTAGTTGTTGTAGAAGAAGGCACAATCACTGAATCGATTGATCAACGCAAAATGAAAATCACAACCTTGGATGTTAGTGGCACATCTCTAGTGTCCTCTTCTGAATTTGAGATCTCTGAGGACAGACATGATTTAGCTCATCAAATTGAACTAAGAGGACCAAGTGATGTTCCAAAAGCTGTCTCCATTAGCCCTGAGAATCAGTCCAAGGAAGACTCCTTCAAAATAGAAAGCCAGGCAAATCGTTACGCCACAGCCAACTCTGAGACCGAAGTAATCAATACAGAACCACCCGCCTTGAGAGACCCCCAGAAGCCTTGCCTTAACCACAATGAGGCGGTTACACTTGCACAACATACTGGCACATTTGAAAGGCTGACAGATCAGCAGACTGCTTACGATGCTGCTCTTGGGAGACTGACTGATAACTCTGCCCTGAGGGAGGATGATGAAATAAAGCATCTTGCTGCAAACCAAGGTCAGAGATCAGAGGCCACCAAAGTTGCAGGCCAGGCCAAAGAAGTGAATAGTGTGTCCACTCAGACAGAAGAGGGCGGTGAGAGGGACGTGGAAGAGGTCAGAAAGTCTGTTGCTCTCCAGGAGAAAATGACACTAATGTACACCAGCACCCAGACCCAGACTGAAGAGATAAGGCAGAGTGAGGAAGAGGAGGAGCAGGATGATGAATCGACTAACTCTCCTCCCTTATCTCCTGCTCCACCATCAGAAACGGAGAAGGTTCTGTTTTCCAGTGCCTTCCCCATCCCAGCAGATCCAGCTCACCTAGCCGAGCGCATCAGACGCAACCGCAGCCGCATGTCTGCAGCGTATGACGACACAGAGTACGAACCCTATGGCCTGCCTGAGGTGGTCATGAAAGGTGGGCTTCATTAAACAAAAAAATCAATGTGCAATTTTCACCATGTCTGAAGTTCTTTTCTGTAGATAACACCGGAGCTACAAGGCAAGTATGTAAATGAGTAAATGTAGTTAATAAAGACAATAGAAAACCAATTCAACAAGACAAATCACACTCAATACAGAACAGTCAGGAAATTGAAATACTGGAATATTTTCCCATCTTGGCTTTCATTTTAAAAGAATGTACTCTAACCCACCCTAATAATTTCCATTACTTTTAGATTACTTGACTTTTTAAAGTTGTATAGTCCAATATGATTTTTTTTTTTCATATAACTGATTACAAGGCAAACAGAAAATATGTTTAGAATAATATATTGGTGGATTTAAACGAGTTGTCACAGGTTTGCCTCAAATTTAAGTAATCATAAATTTACATAATCTGGTACAGTTTACCTTACTTAAATAGAATATACTCTTATCCACCTTAAAACTTTCCATTACTTTTAGATTTTTTTGTATAATTCAATAAATACTTTAGAAAAAAAACTTCAGACAAATTTCAGCAAGCCAACTTTAACTTCTTACAACTTTTGAATAAAATAAAATGTAAAGACTGAAATGTTTTGCTATCCTAGCTTTCATTCCTATTTTGATCTGTAAATTAACTCCTAATTTCCTAGCAGGAATAACATGCATTTCCTAGCTGAGTAAACCATTAAGACCTTTCAGCTGATATTGCCTGACAGGACAGATATGCTATGTCCTGCTGTTAAAGATTATCTGTCAGAATGTACAGGACAGTACAGAAAGCACTCCAGCTTCGAGTTGACTGTTTTCAGATATACAATGTACTTTTATGCCTAATTTTAGTATCTCAGAGCCCAGAAAAACTACTTTAGCAGTTTCTTAATTTGACTTCTTTGTCTGCAGGTTTTGCAGATATCCCCAGTGGTCCAGCTTGTCCATACGTTTTGCGCAGGGGGCTTTTGGGCACAGATGCTTTACCCATTCCGCGCAGAGAGCCACCCAGAGAGGTGGAGGAAGATGTTGACCCATAAGAGTCTCGCACTGCCACAGGTTAGTGCATTCAGGTACACAAGCAGGTGTTGCTCAATCTCCCTGCACTATATTGACTATTACTTAATATGATTGCCTTTATTTCCATGGAATCTGTTTTGAATAATTTTACATAGTTTTCAATGTTTTGACGTTTGAATGTTGCCTCTTTGAATTTGCCTTTTTGCAGGCTTGCGGGGAAAGCTGTGTTTGAAGCTCCCTGTCTCATCCTGAATGTTAATGGCCTCTCCCCAACCCCCGACACCCCTGGAAGACTCAGTAGTGAATGGTAGCCTTTTTGAATAGTACATTTATGAATTTCAGCCTTCGAGAGAACAGTAAGATTGTCTTTACTCTCTGAAAAGCAAAGCCTTATTTACTTATGTTTATTTAAATGTTTACATAGATTTGTAATGTGAGCTAGTTTTTCATTTTTAAAAACTTGAAAGTTGTGAATATCTTTATTTATAGATTTTGTTGTAAAGATTTCTTTATGTAGGTAGATTGATAGCTATAAAAATGGTAGAATAAAACACTTGAGTGTGTCTCTGTGTTTGTGTGTGTGTGTGTGCACGTGAATGTGTGTAGATTATGACTCAGACCAACCTGAGCATGTTTCCGCTCCTTGTATGGTGTTTGGTGTTGAGTGTGTGTACACACTTTTCGTCTGGCTGCTCCACGGTGCCTGGTTGATCTTATTTCAGCAAGACCTGTGTGGTTCATGTTGCGTGGGAAAGGTTTTGAATTGGTTTGTTTGTTTTTTTTCCTTTTTTTATGAGATTAATATATTGAGGAGAGCCTTTCAGTGCAGTTACAGCATGTGTATGTGTTTGTAACTGCCAGATATGGAGGGATTGTAATGGTGGATGCTTACA